>NC_137799.1:14805036-15287536 GCF_963383645.1 Muscardinus avellanarius
GAAGGCAATTGAAAGGAAAAGCTCTGCATACCTTAAGCTTAAGATAAACGGTAAAAGGCCTCCCCCAATACACTCATCTTTCAAGACAAACAGCAAGATAACATCAGAACGGATGCAAGCAGATCTGACCACAACCCTGATTGAAGGTAACCAGTTTTTAATACAACTCAGACTGTTAGGTAATTTGCCAAGATCTCCGCAAATGGCACAGCCGGGATTCTAGTCCAAGTCCATCTGATGCCCAAAGCATCTCTACTTCTTGGGTTGGAAAAGAAAAGAGGCCCAGGAAGCGATGCTGCTAACCAAGTCTGTGTGAGCGGGCGGATCCAGTGAAAGTTGGCCTGGCACGGGTCTGCAGCGCCCTCTTGTGGAGACTGTCCGACTTGCTGCGCCCCACTCCACCGGGTTTGCCTTTGGACCTCAGATGAGACAGAAAAGAGTGAGAAGAAAGTGGGATGACCAGCAGTGTTTGGAATCCAAGGGACTTCAGCTGTGGTCCTAGACAGAGTATGCTTGACCACGGGAATGACTTCCTTGTGAAGCCCAGCTACCCTGCACTCAGTGATTAAATAAGTGGCGTGTGCGTGCGTGCGTGCGTGCGTGCGTGTTGCTAGAGATTGAATCCTGGGGTGTTCTACCTCTGACCCTCATCTCAGCCCCATTTTACCTTTTATTTTAAAACAGGGTCTCAATAAGTCACCCACCGCATGCTGATCTCGAACTGCGATCCTCCTATTTCAGCCTCTTGGTTTTTCGTTTTTTTAATTTTACATCTTTGTCCTTACTTATGCCACGTACAGAGCCATGAATCCACTAGAAATGGCGCCTTTCCTTCTTAGTTCAAGGCGGGTGTCAGGAATTAAATCTGTAAAATTCGAAATTAGTATCTAAATGTGAAGAAATTCTCCTTTCTTTTCTCTTTCTCCTTAGCTTTCTCTCCAAATTCTGGAAAAAGAAAAGATTTTTGGTAAGATCAAGGGATGAGGGAAAAAGATTTTTAGATGTAATAATTCATTAAAATTAGCTCTATTCAGCAGGTGTCATTTGTCTGTCATCTTTGCTACTGTGTCCTGGAGACTTAAACATAGCTGAGTCATCAGACAATAGCCAGATCCATCAGGAACTATTTTGTTTGTTTGGTACTGGGGAGTGAACCCAGGGGCCTTCAACCTCTGAGCTACACCCCCAGCCATACACACACACACACACACACAATTACATATATATATATATATATATATATATATATATATATATATATATATATATATAATTTTGAAACAGAGTCTCACTAAGTTGCCAAGGCTGGCCTCAAACCTGGGATTCTCCCATCTCAGCCTCAGGATCAACCATAAAGGCTGCTTTGTGGGCGTGTGGAACAGCACGCTCTATGGCAGGGAAAGCAGAGGGTTGGAAATGGGGAGCCAGGGCTGTGGAGGAAGGGGTTCTTACATACATTTCTGCCTTTCATACCAACCCTATAAACTAAGGACCATGAAGCCTGTTTTACAGATGAGAACACTGAGGTCCTGACAGATTAAGAAGCTTGTCTAAGTCTCAGAGCTCATAAACTGTGAAAGAGAAATTTAAGTCTTGAGAAGGCAATAATAGATCAGGAATACAAAATCTGATACCAAGTCCCAACTCTGAAAATGCCCGGTGTGTGGCTGCTGGACAAGTCAGTCTCTGTTTTCTTGTCTGTATAATGGGAGTCTGGTTTAAAAGGTATCCGTGATCTCTTTCTGGTCTACCAAATATAAGGGCCTTTGCAGAAAAACAGGAAGGGAGACAGGCAGGAGGAGAGAAAAGACCAAGGCCAAGGCCAATCATTAGTCACTGACCAGGGAATGCAGTGTCAACCCAGTGCTTCTCCCGACTGCCCCGCACAGCTGTATTAGCAAAAGAAGGAAGAACATCATAGAGCTCAGAGAATTTGTCTGGCTGTTTTTAAAGAGAAGACCAACCCACAAAACCCTTCAAAACATGGCTGCTATGGGTTCTTTATTCTGGAGGGAATGGAAGGGGAAGGAGGAGAGGCTAGAGCCTATGATGGTTTGGATATGGAATGCTCCCTGAAAGACCTCATATATTGATGCTCAGAATTGATATAATTAGATCGAGGACTGTAATCCCATCAGTGGATAAATCCATTACGATGGGTTTACTGGAAGGCAGGAAGGGTGTGGCTGGGGAAGGTGGGTCCCCGAGGGTGTGACCATGAGGACTGTGCTTGTGTCTTTGAATCCCCTTCACTAGCTCTTCCTTCTGGCCTCCATGATGTGAGAGCAAAACCCTGTTCTCTCCCTCTGCTCCCACTGCCATGCCCTGAGCTCTGCTGGTATAACCAGGCCTAACATGGACTGAGCCCCCGAAATCTCTAGAAGTGTGAACTGTCTCAGCTTCCTTCCTTCCTCTAAGTTGTGTGGCCAGGTGTTTTGGGGTCACAGCAGAGACTGACTCAGAGCCTCCCCGGAAGATTCTGTGGCCCCTCAGGCTGAGAGACAGTGAAGTGGATTGTTCTCTGAGATCAATGAACCTCTCCACATTTCCAGACAGAAAAAAAAAAAAAAATGAGGCCCAGAGAGAGGAAGCAATCGACACAAGGCCACACAGCTGGTTTCAGCTAAGTCTCGACCTCAAGCCCTCACTCTCGGTTAACCCACCTCATCCCCCTTCCAGCACCAGCCCTAATTAATTAGCAACACTTAACACCTGGAAATGTTTATTAGCGTATCAGGCTACTAAAATGGCGTCACCTACTTACACAGTGGCTACAGAATCTACCATGTAAGCCAAGTCACTCCAAGTTCAAAGACATGTTAAGACTTTTCTGACTGTAGTTTTTTTGGCTGCAATATACTTTTGTTTGATGGCAAAATATGTATAACCTAACACTTATCATTTCGACCTCTTTTAAGTGTACAGCTTAGTGGCATTAAGTGTATACACATTGCTGCAACCACCAGTACTATCCATCTTCAAACTTGTTCATCATTCCATACTGAAACTCTACCATTTTTAAACAAGAGCTCGCCATTCTTCTGCCCCTCAACTTGTGGTAAGCACCTTTCTATTTTCCATGTCTATGCACTTCAATATTTTAAGGGCCTCATATAAGTGGAATCATATGATATTTGTCTTTCTGACTGCCTCCTTTCACTAGAATAATATCTTTGGAGTTCACCCATGTTGCAGCCTGTATCAGAAACTCCTTTCTTGCGTGTGTGTGTGTGGGGAGGTGTTGGGGAGTCAACCAACCCAAGGGCATTCTATCTCTGAGTTAAACTTTCAGGCATATTTCATATGTTTGTTTGACTTTACTTATTTATTTATTTTGGTACTGGGGGTTGAACCCAGAGGCCTCCTAAATCCAGGCTGCACCCCTAAGCAGATTTTATTTATTTTGGAAACAGGGTCTCACGAGGTTTCTGAGAGCCTCACTAAATTGCTGAGGTTGGCTCTGAACCTATGCTCCCCGTGTCAGCCTCCCAAGTACTGGGATTACAAGTGTGCGCCACTATACCTGGCTTGTTTGAGTTTTTTATTTTAAGATAGAATGTCACTAAGTTGTTGAGGCTGGCCTCAAAACTGTATTCCTCCTGTCTCAGCTTCCCAAATACTGGGATTATAGGTGTGCACTACCCCACCCAGCTACTTTTTAAGGTGAAATAATATCCCACTGTATGTATAAACCATATTTCATTTATCCACTCATCCATAGACGGACCTTTGGGTTTTTCCACATCTGTGAGTGAAGTTAGTAGCACTTTCTGTCTTGTGAAGACTGAGTAAGGTATACACACCAATAAGGTCAATAAATCATTCCTGTTTGCAGAGACAGTGAGGTGTTTTATAAAAAGAACTATTATTATTTTTTTTAATTTATTTTTTATTGGTGCAATGTATTCATACATCATAGTGGTATAAAGAAAATACTTTTGTAGACATACATGCACATCTCGCCCAGTTAGCCCCTACCACGATCCCCACCCCATTCCCTCCCCATCCCTCCTTCCCACGCTTGGCTTACTGGTTGACATCTAGTATTATAGCAATTTATACAATATTAACATTGATAATCTCACATAACAGTTTCATTTGTCTGGTACCAAACTTTTGATGACTTAAAGATAACATTTCAATATTTCTTTTTGCTTTCTTTCTTACCAGAGAATATAAAAAGAACTATTATCTCTCCTGATACAATCAACTTCCTTGTAGAAGTGTTGGAATTCACAGTCTACAACCACATTATTACCTATGGTCTCATTTGAATTTCTACCCCTTCTCTGTAAGGTTCGCAGTACAAGAGCTGCCATTTCCACTTTACAGAGGGCGGCTCTCTTCAGCTGTCTGTCTTTCTGGCTCTTGGGTGTCTTCTGATGGGGAGAAAGTCCACTGGGTGGGGGGAGACCAGAATACTGCCCACCTATATCTATGTCCCCACAAGAGAATTATACATCCTAACTCTATCAACTTGAGCCTGGGAGATGTGTTCTGGCTCATGAAATACGAGAACCAATTTTCACTACTTATGAGCAGAAGCTTAAAGATCCTGTCTTTTTTTTGCAGGAACTCTTCTCCCTCGGCCATGAAATCTGGCAATGTCCCAGAGAGACAGAAAGAGACAGAGAAGAGGAGCAGATACAGAGACAGAGAGTACTCTATCAGCCTGGGTCTCAGAGTAAAAACGAACTGGCACTGGGAAGCAGCTGACACCTTATAGGCATGGGGTGAGCAAGAAATAAATGTTTGTGGTTGTTGTAAACCATTGAGATTTGGGAGTCATTTGTTACACAGCAAAACCTGACCTCTCCTAACTAATGTTTGTGAAGGCTATAACTCTGCTGCCAACAGAAAATTGTGATGTCAGATATCAGATCAATCTTGACTGGTCTATAGATGTATGAGTGTGCGTGCATGTGTGCGTGTGTGTGCGTGCGTGTGTGTGTGTGTGTGTGTGTGTGTGCTGGAGCATGGTAGTTCAGGGGATATGGGAAAAGGAAGACTCAGCCCAAATTCCCCTGGATTCCAGCTATACTTTCAGAATGGTGAAGGCTGCAGAGCCCTATTTCCAATTCTTTTTCCTCTCTCCCCAATTATTCATCTTACACTTCGAAAACCCTTGTGATCTCTGTTGGAATCCATGATAGCAGATAAAGGTTTTCTTCTTTCCCAATTTATATGGAGAAACTTTTTCAGAAGCAATTGGTTGGCTCTCAGAAATAATTATGGCAACGTTTGTTTTCTGGGTGTTTATTTCCTGCCAGGCATCACGCTAAGAGCTTTTCATGCTTTACCTTATTTTATCTTATTAATTGCCTTAAGAATTCAATATGGCGACACCCTCATTTTATAGACAAGGAAATGAAGAATTAGAGATTTTCCCCAAGGAATTCATCCAAAGCCTCGTGGCTACTAAGAGGCGAGGTTGGGCTCCAACCCAGTTACAGTGGTGGGTAATTTCTGGCTCCTCAGTTTGGGCGCTTCTGATATTTGTTGGCTGTTACACTTGCTTGCTCTGCTATTTCTAAGCCCCATTCTTTGCTCATCACAATGGCAGAAGGGAACTACTTTTCCCTAGTCCGAGTTTCAGTGAGGAAAGAATTCCCGAGAGCGCGTCCTTGGCTCCTCTCCCTACTTTGTGCATTCCTGGGAAGATGAAGCACTGATCTGTTGGGTAAACTTGAGAATACTTGCTCATGCTCCTCACAGCACTGTCCTTCTTTGTACCAGAAAGGAGCTCGTTCTAATACCTCATCCTTCTTTAGCAGAAGTCCAGGTCTGGGGTCACTACTAATGATGCCTTGCAGCTGCCAGTTCTAAAATAAAATTCTTTCCCCCAACCTGGTTACATTAATAATAAAGAGACTATTTGCGCGCGCAAATATTTGTGTGTGTGTGTGTGTGTGTGTGTGTGTGTGTGTCCATCCTTGTCTTATTCTCAACTTGTTCAGAACTCAAGCAAGGCAAAGGGATGCTATTTATTTAGAGCACCAGAGAGAGCCCTAAACAGACATCCCGAGGAAATTACACTGGTGGGAAATGTTTCATGCTCTACTGTTCATCCCATACTCATCTTGGTGACCTCATGGTTTCACTCTAGTTTCTCAGAGCCTTCAAGCGACTCTAACACATGCCTTCTTTTAAGCAAAGAAGAATCATGTGGCAGAAATGGCTAATGGTTTCTCAATACCCATTCTTCTCTTCCTCCATTGATAATAATCCTATCTCAGAATAAAGACTAAGTTGTCCAGCATCCCTTGCAGCTAGGTGTGGCTAGGTGACTCAGCAATGGCATGCGAGCAGAAGTAATACCGGAAACTTCTGGGTCACACACTAAATGGAAGACGCATGCCACCTGCTTCTTTTTCTTCCATCTCCTGGTGGCAGCTGGATTAAATATTTTTTTTTAATTTTTTATTGGTGCACTGTATTCATACATCATAGTGGGATACAAAAAAACTTTTGTAGACCTACATGCACACATCGCCCAGTCGGCCCCCACCTGATCCCCACCCCATTCCCTCCCCATCCCTCCTTCCCATGCTTGGCTTAGTGGTTGACATCTAGTATTATAGCAATTTATCCAAAATTTAAAATGATAATTTTACATAACAGTTTCATTTGTCTGATACCAAGCTTTTGATAACTTAAAGATAACATTTCAATATTTCTTTTTGCTTTCTTTCTTACCAGAGAATATATTTTTTTCTTTTTTTAGGTGAAACTATCATATATTTATATATTTATTTTTCAGAAAAAAAATCTATCCTCATATGGAATATGGACCCTAGATACCCAAAACGATCTCAAAAAAGAACAAAGCTAGAAGATATATATTTTCTAATTTCAAGCCATATAAAGCTACAATAATTGAAACAGTGTAGTACTGTTATAAAGGCAGATATATAAACCATTGGAGTTAAATAAAAGCCTAGAGCTAAATTCTTCCATATATTGTCAAGTTATTTTTGACAAGATTTCCACGAACATTTGGTGGAGGAAATAATAATCTTTTAACTAAATATTGTTGAAAAATAATAATTACATAAAAAAGAATATTATTGGACCCTTACCTAATCCCATATATAAATATTAACTCAAAATAGATAAAAGACCTAAATATAAATCTTAAGACTATAAACTTTTAGAAGAAAATCTGGGTCATAAGACCTCACAACATTGAAATTGGCAGTGATTTCTTGGATATGATTTCAATGGCACAGGCTACAGAAGGGTATACAAACTCCCTAAAAAATAAAAAAAAATATTGTATATCCAAAGACAATGTAAACAGAGTTAAAAGTTACTGATAGAATGGGATAAAATATTTCCAAATGCTATATCTGAAGGTATATTAATACTCCAACTAGAAATCTAAAAATTAACAATAATCAAAGCAAACAATACAATTTAGAGATAGGTAAAAGACTAACATAAATAATGAATCTCCACAGATAACTAATCTTAGTTGTCTGTTGGATGGAAACTCTTGTTTCTCTGGTTCTGGTGTGTGTTACCTATTTCTTCTTTGTAGTTAATCTTTTTGAGTATTTTCTCTAGCGCTAGTTTTGAAGACATAAATTCCTTCAGCTTCTGTTTGTCATGGAAGCTTCTTATTTCTCCATCTAATTTGATAGAAAGTTTTGCTGGGTAGGAAATTTTTGGCTGGAAGTTGTTTTCTTTCAGAGTTTGAAATATGTTACTCCAAGCCCTTCTGGCTCTCATGACTTGGTTTGGGAAGTCTGGAGTGATTCTAATTGGTTTGCCTCTGAATGTCACTTGGCCCTTTGTTTTTGTTGCCTTTAAGATTCTCTGCTTGGCTTCCACATTGGTCATTTTGACAATTATGTGGCATGGGGATCCTCTTCTCCGATCCTGTCTAAAGGGAGTTCTATAAGTTTCCTGGACCTGTGTATCAACCTCTTGCTCTATGTTTGGAAAATTTTCTGCTATTACTTCCTTGAAGAGATTGTTGATCCCTTTGGTTTCACTTTCTTTTCCCTCCTCTATTCCAATTATTCTTAGGTTAGCTCTCTTAAAATGGACCCATATTTCTTCAATGTCAGATTCCTGCTGTCGGATTTTTTTTCTAAATTAGAAACTATGCGTTCATTTTTGGATTGCTCATCTTCTAAGAGCGAGATTCTATTCTCCATGTGGTCTAATCGGTTGTTTGTACTTTGAATTGAGGCCTTTACTTCATTAATTGCATCCTTTATCTCTTTTTGGCTCTCTGAATTCTTTTCGAAACACCTCTATTATTTCTACAGTTATTTTCCTGATTTGATCTTCTAGAAATCTCTGAATTTCTGTTTTATCGGGTTCTGATGTTGTGGGGTTGTGGGCATTCCTTGCTCCATTGTTATTCCTCTTTCCCATGATTTCGGAAGTTTGTACCTTCTCTGGGTTCTTCCCTTGGGTTACTACGACTTCACTTAAGGTGCTCTGGATCTTGAGTCTGTGGTATCTCAGTCCCCACTACTCCTTTACTGGGTTGTATCACAGAGTCTCAGACCCAGGGAGTCAATAGAGGCTGCTTTAGACTATGGGGGGTGCCCGGTTGGGCGTTCTCCTATGGTGTGATATCTCTGCCACCGCCACTCCCCCACTGGGTCAAGTCCCTGGGAGTGCAGTACTGGGATTTCTCCTCTGGGGCCACAATTTGACTCACTGTTGTTGAGTACGCAGATGGAGCTGGAGTGGACTCGGTGAATTCGCTGCTGCTGCCGCCGGTGGCAATATGGCGCTGCTGCCACACCCTCGGCCGTGAGGCTGGCATATTTCTTCTCTGGTTTTGAGCTCCGCTCTGAGTCCCTCGGCTCGCTGTCCACCGCTTCTCTCTGGAGCCTGGTAGGCTGTTGAGTGCATTGGTCTGTAGCCATAGCCATCAGGTGAACTCGCCGCTGCCACCGGCAGTAAGGCGCTGCTGCCGCGTCCTCGGGCGTGAGGCCAGCGTATCTCCTCTGTGGCTCTGAGCTCTGTTCATAGTCCCCCTCCTCTCTGGAGCCTGGTGATTTTTTTTTTGTTTCTTTGGTGATGGTGTTTTCTGGCTATGAAAGGTGCTGATTTTGTGGTAATGGAGACTAGTTGTTAGTGGGGCTCTTAAGCCCCGCTTTTCTCGGTCGCCATCTTCCCATAAGTCCTGGATTAAATATTTTGAATCATGAGATGGAAGCACATTTCGGGGGTGGCAATGCAGCAATCAGTGTACCTCCAAGCTGCCGTATCAGCCATGGACCACCTATGCAGACTTCCATGTGTGAGAGGACTACATTCCTCTCTCATGAAATCCACTATAATTTCGAGATCTCTTGGCTATAGCATCTGAACCCACATCTTCCAACTAACACAGGTCTTCTTGACTTGAGAGAGGGGTGCAAGGCCCTGGTAAGGGCCTAATGTACACCTGACTCACACGTGTGAGGAAATCATTGGGTGAAGGAAAGATAAAGGGATCAGGCATTTGTTGAATGCTTAGAATATTCCGGATACGGTGTCGGATACTTTCAGTTACACATTCTCAGTTGATGTAAACAACGTTTCTGTGGGAGCAGAGCTATTGCCCCACTTTAGTGAAGGCACAGAGAAGTGAAGTACTCTGCTTAAGGTTATAAGGCTAATAAACAGCTATGTTGCAAATGGAGATAAGGTCAACCTGATCCTCCTAGCATGTCATGCCCTCAGCATCCCCTTCCACCAAATGCAGTACCCTAGGACACACTGAAGTCCTGCCCTTGGTGGGAGACAACCCGGTCATTGGCTTTTGTGATTCTGCAAGTCTTGTGAGCAGGGACCTGATGGCTCTTTGTCCCAGACTATGTTTGCAGAGCAAACAGTCCTGGAGGACAGAGATAGGGTTTCCCTCTAAAGCAAAGACAGACATCACATTCTAAAGAAGCCGATTCCCCACGCTCCGGGTTCTTCTCCCATAGCACAACCCACTGTCTGAGCAGGCACCCATTCACCTCACTCACGCGGGACTCGCGGACTTGATGCGAGTGGGCTGTTGCGTATCCTGCTAGCTGTGCCACGGATAACAAAGTCCCCCGTCTCTGATCTGTGTCTCACGTCTCCTACCTGCATCCATGTCCATGAAACTGCAGCAGGCTAAGTTAACCTGCAAATAGTGCAAAACCTCAGTTTTTGTTTTTGGCTCTGGGGATTGAACCCAGGGGCATTCTACCTCCGAGCTACACTCCCAGCCCTATTTTATGCTTTTTTCTTTTGAAACGGGGTCTCACTAAATGGATGAGGTACTTGCTAAGTTGCTGAGGCTGGCCTCGAAACTGAGACCCTCCTGTCTCAGCCTCCCAAGTACTGGAATTACAGGCATGTGCTACCAGGCTTGGCAAAATCTCCGTTCTTGACAGCACCTGGCATTTGTGTCGCTGTGAGAGTCACTAGCAGCTTAGTAGTGCTGTGTCGCACCACATAGGCTTTTGCATTTTCCACTAAATGTACGTGTCAGATACAGCAGTAAAGAAAGGATTTAAACATTAATCTGCCCTTTGTTCCTGAGTAAGGGCCTGCCTTAGAGACAGCGAGCGTGCGCTTGCAATGACATCAACTGAGGCTCTCAGCAGGTCTGCTCCCGCGGAATCTCACGGTGAGCTCGTTTTGCAATACTAAATGTGACGCTAAAGCTCAAAGGCACACACACACACACACACACGTGTATATACACACATATGCGTACACATATGTACTTATGTATACATGCATGTATTTACATATACATATGTGTATGTGTGCATATATGTGTATATACGTGTGTGTGTGTGTGTGTGTGTGTGTGTGTGTGTGTGTATTTTCCAGTAACTTGGTCTCAGTAACTGGTCAGTAAAAGAAATGTCTCTCAGACCCAGTGCCAGAGGAAAACTGAGAGATAATAGTATCCAGGTTTTTCCTTCCTTTCTTTCTTTCTTTCTTTCTTTTCTTTTTTTTTTTTGGTGGTACTTGGGTTCCTGGAAGCCCTTCTACCTCCGGGCTACGCTCCCAGACCTATTTTTTTTAAATATATTTTTAAAATTTGGAAACAGGGTCTCTTAAGCCAGCGAGGCTGGCTTCGAACCTGCGCGATCCTCCTGTCTCCGCCTCCCAAGCGCAGGGATGACAAGCGTGCCGCCACCACGCCCGGCCGTCCAGGTTTTTCCTTAAGAAATTTTCAAGTATGCTTTTTACCTTTTGTGGTTTTGTTTGTTATGGAGCCACTTTAGAATGTCACACTCGGACGCCGGGCGTGGTGGTGCACGCTTGTCATCCCTGCGCTTGGGAGGCGGAGACAGGAGGATCCGGGTTCTTGGACAGCCTCATCTACTTAGTGAGGCCCTTTGCAACTCAGCAGATTCTGTTTGTAAATAAAGAATAAAAAAAAAAAATAGGGGTGGGATATAGCTCAGAGTTAGAATGCCCCTGGGTTTGAATATCCGTGGGTTCATCCCCAGTACTGCAAAAATAAATAAATAAATAAAGTATATAGAAAACGGGAAATACTATTTTAATAGACACAATACTTTTTTTTTAAACAGTTGAATTTAACATGTACTTATCCTTACACTGAGTCATTACCTTTTTTTTAGGAATGTAGGAATTTAGTCCTTCTTCAAATCCAGAGACTTCTGGATTCTTCTTTGTCAACTTGCCACATTTTGAAGTATATCAACTGCCATTTCTTCTTTTTGGTTACTCGTTTGTTTTTACATACGTGAATTATGTATCGCTGGGAGTTAATCAACCACATTTTAAAATAGGCTTGTTCTTTAGCTCGGTAGCATACGCATATGGTAATAAAATTCAGAGTACAAACTGTGTTAGTTCTGCTCTATCTTCAACTTCTGAGGAATCGGAACACAAGCCTCCGACCCAAGATTTTAAAATGCATGTGAAAAATTAACCAACGAAGTTGGTTAATCAATAATAAGGAACAAAATCTATATCAAGGTACAAAATCAATCATAGCAATAAGTTACAAAATCAATAATAAGGAAACGAATTGTAAAAATCTAGTTTAGGGCCAGGCGTGGTGGCGCAGGCTTATAATCCCAGTGTTTGAGAGGCTGACACAGGAGGATCACAGGTTCGCGGTCAGCCTCGGCTACTTAGTGAGGCCCTTTGCAACTCAGTGAGACCCTGTTTCAAAATAAAGAATAAAGCCGGGCGTGGTGGCGCACGCTTGTAATCCCCGCACTTGGGAGGCTGAGAAAGGAGGATCGCGCAGGTTCGAAGCCAGCCTCAGCTACTTAGTGAGGCTCTCAGCAACTTAGTGAGACCCTGTTTCCAAATAAAATATAAAAAAAGGTCTAGGAATATAGCCCGGAGGTAGAAAGCCTCTGGGTTTGACCCCTAGTACCACCAAAAAAAAAAAAAAAAAAAGAATAAAAAAATAGGGCTGGGGGGTGTAGCTCAGAGGTAGAATGCCCCTGGGTTCCATCCCCAGTACCGCAAAAAAAAAAAAAAAAAAAGGCTTAAATAGCTGGGTGAGGTGACACATACCTATCATCCCAGTACGTGGGAGGCTGAGACAAAAGGATCACAGGTTCTAGGCCAGCCTCAGCAACTCGGCAAGAACCAGTTTCAAAATAAAAAGAAGGACAAGGGGGTGTAGTTTGGAGGTAGAATGTCCCCTGCGTTCAATTTTCACTATAAAAAAAAAGTTTTATTTAAATGGAAATAGATTCGAAAATGGTTAATTGTTGAGGCTCTGGAAAGAGATGCAGGGTAAAGTAACTTCTATTTTTACAAAAGAAATTCTGAAAATATAAGCAAAGTGATACAAGGCAGGTGGAGACTGCTAAGGAGGAGGACCTGGAGCACCGTATGCACCTGCTCCAGGGTGGGGACCCCTCCTGCATCTGCTGTGTTTTCCAGCGCACTGCCAGCTGTGGCTTCCAGCCACGGCCTCTGGTATCACCTGTGCTGCGCTCCAGCCTGGGGCCCCTCTCCATCTGCAGCCCCCACATCGCCAGCCCCTCCGCTTAGTTCAGGCAGGCAAGGCAGAGCAGATGGGAAGTCGGCTGCCCCCAGATAACGGGATCTGCCCACTCCGTTTTCTCTAAGAGATTCTCTTGGCGGCCCTGACCCTGGGCTCTAAGAGGAGCGGACACAAGCCTCCTCGGGAGAGGAACAGTGGGTCTCCCTCCTCAAGCCTGCATCTCCTTGCAGCCTAACTTCTAGCCCCCATTTTTTGGCCACTGAATAGTATTGATGGTGTGTCTGTGGGGAGGGGGGGTAGGAACTGGAACTAGGCCAGGAGGCGGTGTTGTAGAGGGAAGGATTGGGGACGCGTTGGTTTCTTGGACCGTGCTCGTGTCTCCAACTGCTCTGCCAAGAAAGTAGTTGGTTCCAGCCACCCGGGGCTCTTTAGATGTTTTGGACTTCCTGTATTCAGATTTGACCTCAGCAGCAGTTCTAGGACGGTAGGAAGAACCCCTCCCCATGTCCAGTTACACAAGCGTCTACAAGTTCCATCCTCCTTTCAGTTTCGAGTGTTAGCGCACTACGATTCTGCGCCTTGCTTTTTTTTTTTTTTTTTTACCTAAAGCATTTCTTAGAGAATGCTATACACACACACACACACACACACACACACACATAACTCATTCTTTTTAAAGGCTGCATAGTATTTCACAATAAAGATGTATTATAATTTACTATAACAAGTTCTAGTAATATATATTTTGCCTCTATTCTTACTATTACAAACAGGGCTGCAATTATTATTCTATATATGCCTCTTTTTATACAGAAGTACCTTTTTTGTTAAGTTACCTGGAAATGCTGACTGATGTTTGGCTCAATGGACAATCCTCCTCCTGTGTGTGTGTGTGTATGTGTTTCTAAGAATTGAACCCAGGTGTATTCTACTTCTGAGCCATACACGCAGTCCTATTTTATTTTTTATTTTGAAACAGAGCCTCACTAAGTTTCTGAGGCTGGCTTTGGACCTGCAATCCTCCTGTCTCAGCCTCCTAAGTACAGGGATTACAGGCATGCGTCACCACACCTGGCTGACGATCCTTCTTAATAATCCTGCAATGGGTAGAACACAGTCTCTCCTAACTTTAAAATTCTGGGGCTTGTTATGAGAATTGAATGTTTCCACCGATTGTATGACAGGCACCCTGCATTCACTGCATTTTCTGTTCAAACCCACATTTAAGTGATGTCAAAAGAACCATCCAGGGCTCTGCGTTTAATCTGACACCAGTGCGACTAAAGGAGGAAGTCCAGACGGGTGCTTAGGGAAGAGTAGCTCTCAAGTCATACGTGGGCTGGATGGGGTGGTACACCCTGGTGGTCCCTGTACGTGGGAGGCTGAGACAGGAGGATCGCAGGTTCACAGCCAGCCTCAGCTACTTAAGTGATCCCTCTACAACTTAGACCCTGCTTCAAAATAAAAGATAAAAAATAGGGCTGGGGGTGAAGTTCAGAGGCAGAATGCCCCGGGTTCAGTCCTCAGTATCGGAAATGAATAAATAAATAAATAAATGAGTAAATAAAGACATACGTGGCCAGGCTCAAGACCTAGCACTGCCAGTTTTTACGATGTGACTTCAGAACAGTATGAAACTCAGTTTTATAGCTCACAAAATGGGATGAATATGGTACTGATTTCAGAAGGATGTTGTAGGGATCAAATAAGAAAGTATGAACCCAGGCGTGGTGGCGCACGCTTGTAATCCCAGCATTTGGGAGGCCGAGACAGGAGAATCACAGTTTGTGAACAGTCTCAGCTACTTAATGAGGTCTTTTGCAACTCAGTGAGACCTTGTTTCTAAAAAAAGATGACAAAACAGGGCTGGGGGTGTAGCTCAGAGGTAGAGTGCCCCTGGGTTCCATCTCCAGTACCCCCCCCCCCCACACACACACACAAAAGAAAGTATAATTTTTGGACAGCTCCGGACACTTAGTAATTGTTCAGTAAACACCAGCTATACAGACAGACATCAAGTGTCAAATGGATGTATAGACACTTTCTAGCCAGGATCCCTGCAGTCCATAGGTGAATAAGCTGACAAGTAGCTCACAGCCTTCTCTCTTTACTTTTTATTTTTTTTTGATACTAGGGATTGAACACTGGGCATTCTACCGCCAATTTACCCCTCCAGGAGGATCGGACAGCCTCAGCTACTTAGTGAGGCCCTTTGTAACTCAGTGAGACCCTGTTTCAAAATAAAGAATAAAAAAATAGGGCTGGGGGTGTAGTTCGGAGGTAGAGTGCCCCTGGGTTCCACCCCCAGTACCGCAAAGAAAAAAAAAAAAAAAGAGACAGAGAAGCCAGGCGTGGTGTCACACCCTTGTAATCCCAGCATTCAGGAGGCTGAGACTTGAGGATGTGGTGCGTGGACAGCCTCAGCTACTTAGTGAGGTCCTCTGCAACTCAGTGAGACCCGGTTTCAAAATAAAGAATAAAAAATAGGGCAGGGGGTGTAGCTTGGAGGTCAAATGCCCCTGGGTTCCATCCCCAGACCTGCAAAAAGAGAGAGAGAGAGAGAGAGAGAGAGAGAGAGAGAGAGATGAAACACAAGGCAGAAAGGGCTGCATAATCCTAGACAATTGATATAAATTGATCAATGTGAGACTCAGTTTTATCACCAATAAAATGGGGAGATGTCTCTGGGGTTGTTGGCTAGGGACCTAGACAGCCTTGTTCACCGCTGTGTACGAGGCGACCAAATACATTCATCATCCTACTGAATTAGGGCAGTAACCACACGCTTAGCGCAGCGGCCAGTAAACCGCAAGGGTACAGTAGGTGGTAGTTGCTGGCATCATATTTCAAATCAGTGAAAAAAGGGGCCGGCATGGTGGCACACGCCTGTAATCCCAGTCCTCGGGAGGCTGAGACCAGAGGATCGTGTAGGTTCGAAGCCAGTCTCAGCAATTTAGCAAGGCTCTGGGCCACTTAGCGATACCCAATTTCCAAATTAAAAGACAGAGCCGGGGCTGTAGTTCGGAGTTAGGACGCCCTTGAGCCCAATTCCCAGTACTCTCCCTCCCCCATAAAAAGTGATCCCCAAGAGCTGTGGCTTCAAGACCCAGACGCACCATCCAGACCCAGACGCACCCCAACAGTTCCAAGCAAACCTGCGCAGAAACTTCCCCGGGGGCGAGGACGGCGACTGCGCTTGCGCACAAGCGCTCTGCCCCGCCCCTCCAGGCGCGGGGCGCGTGGGGCGGGCCCCGGCGGCGGCACGGCGAGCCCAAAGGGACGTCCCGAGGAAGGGGCGTGGCCAGTGGGCGGGTCTCGGCGGCGGCGCGGCGAGTCCGGAGGGGCGTCCCGAGGAAGGGGCGTGGCTAGTGGGCGGGTCTCGGCGGCGGCGCGGCGAGTCCGGGGAAGGGGCGTGTCCAGTGGGCGGGCCCTCGCGACCCTCTTCCGGGCTCCGCCGGCTGCGCGCGCATCCTCCCCCTTCTTTTGTGGTCCGGCCCATTGCGAGGGTGACAGGAAACCCTGTGCAGGGAGCGCCGCCATCTTGGACCAGCCCGAGGAAGATCCTGAGGGAGCCGCAGGAGCAGTCGCCGCCGCCACCGCTGCCGCCGCCGGCGCGTCTGCACCTCTCGGCCCGCCCGCCTGCCTGCCGGGGCCTCGGCCGACCGCCCCGGCGCCCTCTCCCGCCGCGCCCGCACGCCGCTTCCTCGTCCTGACGCCCCCTCCCGCCCGGAAAGCTGCCCAGCCACCAGCAACCCCCCAGGTACCGGGCCTTCCTCCCGCAGTGTCCGGCCGCCCGGCCTCGGCGCCCGGGCCTGGCAGCGGCGGCGGCGCGGCGCCCGGGCCAGGCCCCGCAGCCGGCGGGCGGCGCGGGCCTGCGGGCGCGGTGCGGGGGCGCAGGGGCCCGGCCGCGCCTCGCCTCCCGCCGCCCGGGCCGCCCGGGCTCACCCCGCGCGAGCCGAGCCGCGCCCGCGAGCACGACGGGCAGCGCCGCAGCCGCCGGCGCCCTGCGGACGCGGGACGCGGGGCCGGCCCGGGGCGGCTCCGTGCGGGCCGTGGCTGGGTCTGCTGAGCCCCCGGGGCTCGGGGGCCGCCCCGCAAGGCCCAGGAGCGACCGCACGCCCGGAAGTCACGAAGAAGGAAAAGTTTGGCTTTCCTCGCATTTATGGAAAGAAGACGGAGCGGGAGTGTGGGGAGCGTTCGCGTGCGGCCGCGAGCCAGGCGCGGTTAGGTGTCTTCACACATACTTATTTTTGCCCCGCGCAGCCCTTGGGGTAGTTGCGTTAAAGCCCTTGTAATAAGCGTGGAGACTGAGGCCTGAAGTTGTGAGGTCGCTGGCTAATGATGGTGCAGGCTGGCATCTTCTTCACACTCTGGCTGGCGACTTTTTGGTGCTACACTCGTAAGTTAGGTGAGGGTTACAGACCGTTTAAAGTGGAGTGGCAACTTCATTCCTTTTTTTTTTCTCCTCCCTCTGTTTGCTTTGGATGACAACCGCTTCGCAGCCAAATCCTCATTCTCACAACCTCAGAGGACAGATGACAGGATTTCCATTCCATATATGAAGAAGAAACTGCTTTTGAGAAGGCAGGTGCTTTCCTGGTAGTCCCACGCCAGTGGTCAGAGCCCTGGTTTGAACTCTTCCAAAGTTTACTACTGCATTACTGTTCCACCTACCTTTTATTGAGCTGTGGTTATTGAAGGCAGATTTGATCTTGCCAGAACTCAGAACCCACCCCCAAGGCTTCCCAAAGTTTTTCTTTAGAGGTCTGCTCAGGCTGTTTTACTTGGTCATGTTTGAGGCATGTAGTGGTTGAGGCTTTGGAGTCCTAGTGCCTGCTTCCACTTAAGTACTGTCTATTTCCAGCTAAGTTACCTTGAGCAAATTACCTACTCTCTCAGACTCTGTCTCCTTATCTCTAAAAGGAACAATAGTACCTACATTTTAGAAGATTAAGTGGGATTTAGGGAAAACCCTTAGCACATTGCTTGACATTGGTAAGTGTCCCAGTTTCTGTAAGTTTGCCATGCGCATCATGGGTGTGTGTATCTGTTAAGTGAATGGAGGAACATGGCTTTGGGGAGCCCAAGAGTTAGACCTGGGCGCTACTCCTCTGTTTAGTAGCTATAACCACGGATGTATCACCTCTCTGACCTGGTTTTCTTACTTGCAAATTGAGTTTTCAGGATTAGAGATTGTTTATAAAGTACTTGGGTATATTAGGCACTCAGAAAATGGCAGTTGTTTAAAAAGTGTAAAACCTTAGATTCTTATAGCTATTTAAAAATTCCTTGAAATTAAAGCTGTGTTTTAAAAAGTTGTTTTTTATATTTTATGTTAAGCCTTGTAATGTTGCATACTTCAACTTTGCAACAGAATTTAGATGGTTATTACAATTGATTTTTTTTAAGTACCATGTGTCTGCATAATCTTAGTAAGGTAAAGTACTGAAACTGGGGCTTATTGAGAGTTGTTTCTCTCTTTAAAAAACTGGGAACATTTTTGTGGTTAAAAATGTCAGCAATGGTAGGAGAAATTGTAAATAGAGTTATTAGAGATAATTATATTTTACTTTTTAAAACCATTTAATTCTAGAGCATTTTTAAATGTGTACCATAGAGAATATTATATTGTGCATTTATATACCCATCAAGCCAGGGGCAACACTGACCAGTCTTGCTTCGGCTGTGCATACTTGTCTCCACCATGCTGAACTAGTTTAAAGCAAATCTCAGTTATCATACAATCAGTAAAATTTTCACTATTACTAGTTGTTAATTATAGTAGAAAGTGCAAGTTTCTGTTAACAGATTTTTGGTGGTTTAATACTTCTGTGAACAAAGGTGCTGTATTAGAGTACTTTATTTCCTGTTCATAGTGTGCCATCATAATTAGCTGGAAGGCTTTGGCTTTTCTTTTTTTGACACATTGAGCATTCCAGTTACTTTTTCTTAGCATTCACATAAAAGTATGATATTAAATGTTAAGATGAGGTGAAAAATGAGGTTTTTGTTGTATTTTTAAACTGGCCTCTGAATTGGGTGGGTTTTCAGAGGGAATACAATGGTAGAAAAGGAAATTGACCACTAATTAATTAGATTAGGTTATTAGATTAACTGCAGAAGTTTTGTGTCCACCTGACAGTCAAATAGCATTCCATTTTAGTGGATCTGTAAGCAAATCAGAATGCTTCTGTTCTTAAATTCCATGAAGGCAGAGACAACATTGTCTTTTTTGATCATTACATTGTCAAAGACTAGCATACAGTGCTTTCTGCTTAGTAGATAGTGAACACATATTTTTATGTTAACCAAAAATGCAATTGATTTGGCTCTGGCATTTTTAATAAAATGTTTTGCATGTTTAGAAAAACAAAATAACAATGGGGATAAGAAAGATTGCATATCACTAGGAATATTTAGTGGGTTGCTTTTTTCTTGCTCTCTGGAATCAGTTATGTAAAAATTATACAGTAACATCTTATATTCTAAGGTGTAGAATAAAGTACCTATGTAATGTGAAAGAGACAGTGTATAAACAAACAAAGTTAAGTGAGTAAAATATCCTTTTCTACTGGGTGTCAGGTTATTTATTGAGGCCAATTGTATAATTGCCTTCATATGATCTCCATATTATCAGTAAATACAGAAATATTTTTGGAAATGTTGAGTAGATTTTTTTTTGTTTTTATGTGGTTACTCTTTAACCTGTTTATTAGTATTATACATAAAATATGTAAAATGGTTTTAATATTTGTCAGGCCTTTATTTTTTGTACTTTGTATTTTTGAACATAACTACCAAATGAATGTACATCATCATAAGTTATTGCAGGAATATATAAAGTTAATAATTTTTCTCTCTTCCTTTTCTAATCTTAGCCCCTGTATAATTTTTCACATTTCTGTGTGTATTCTTGTATATTTTGGCATATAGGATTGGAGTGTGCATGTTTGTGTTAATAAGATATACTATAATATAAAACTCTGCAACATGTTTTTTTCACTTAACAAAATCATAGATATATCTTCAGATTAAGGCATATAGATCTAAATGTTTCCTAAACTAGGTGTATTTTTTTACAGTATAAATGTTCTTTGTCCAGCTATTTCTTTGCTGATGGGAATGTAGGTGTTTTCCAAATTTTTTTTTTTTTTTTTTTAACTGAAAAAAAGTGCATTAAATGCACTTAATCCTGTTACCTTATGGACTCAACTTTTGTTTTACTCTCAAATGTTAGATACGTTTAAAGAATTTCTGGGTTAAAGGATGATTTGGATTATTTGTAAGATATTTATTTATTTACTTATTTTGGTATTGGGGATTGAATCTAGAGGCATACTACTTCTGAACTATACCCCAACCCTATTTTTTAATTGGAAACAGGGTCTCACTAAGTTGCGGAGGGCCTCATTAAGTTGCTGAGGTTGGCCACAAACCTATGATCCTCTGTTTCAACCTCCCAAGTATTGGAATTACAAGCATGTGCCATCAGATGTTTAAATATACTGTTAACTTCCCCCAAATCTGGCATTCCAGAAAATCCACACACAGTATGTATGAAAGTGTCTACCTTCCCATTCCAGCATATACCTATTTTCTGTATCTTCACATTGAAAAAGCAGTCATTTATATGTCCATATATATATAATCTTATTTAAGGAGGTATTTGATTCCACTTTGTGAGTCTATAAGCAAAGGGATTCAGTAAATGGAGACCATGAGTTCATCTTTTGGCACAACAGTGATTAGTACTAATATGTGTTTATATGATCATGATTTTAAGTGAAAAGAAATGTTTTGCATATTGATGGCATATTGCATCTTTTTCTTTTCATACCTGGTATGAAAATTGAATCCAGGGGCCTTATACCTCTAAGCTACACCTACAGCCCTTTTTCTTTTTTCTTGTTTTCTTTTTTCTTTTATTTTGCTCTTGCAGTATTGGAGCTGGAACTCAGGGGCATTCTACCTCTGAGCTACACTCCAGCCCTATTTTTCTTATTCTCACTGAGTTGCAAAGGGCCACCTCACTATAAGTAGCTGAGGCTCTCTGTCTGTAGTCCTTCTGTCTTAGCCTCCCGAATGCTGGGATTAAAAGTGTGTGTCCATGCCCAGCTTTTATTTTTTATTTTGAAACAGGGTCTAACTAAGTTGCTGAGGCTGGCCTTGAGCCTGTGAACCTCCTGTCTGAGCCTTCCCAGCACTGGGATTGCAGAGGTGTGCCACCATGCCCAGCTTCTCATCTTTAACTACTCACCTTAACAGTGGTATATTTCATGTTCAAGAGATAAAGTTGAAAAATCTTTTGTTAAAGCAGTCTTAAGCATAGTGTTTAAAAGGGGTCATTTGACTACATGGTACACTAATTAGTATTTAGTATACATTTAGTAAACATTTCTCTAGACAGCCAGGAACTTTTATCTGTTTACCTATATAAATGCCTTCAAGAAACTACCTTCCAAAAAACTGGCCAAATTAACAAACATCTCCAAATCTCAGTTTCTTCAATTTTTACATAAAAATAATGATAATGACTACAGGGTTGTAAGAACTAAGAATTATATAAGAAAATATAAGGAAAAGTAATGCAGATCATTACAAGGTTCACTTTGAAATGTTACTTCTCATAGGAAACTTCTTTAAGAGTAAATTATTACTGTTGGTACCTTGAAACTTATCACAGTATACCTTCTGAATGTAACTTTTTGTATTATTATTATTATTTTATTGTGGTACCACAAGATTGGACATAGGGCAGTCTACACATCCACACCTGTTTTGTTTGTTTGTTTTTGCAGTACTGGGGATTGAACCCAAGCACATTCTATCTCCGAGATATACCTTCAGCCTAATATTTTATTCTTTTAATTTGAAACGGGGCCTAAGTTGGGGAGGGTCTCACTAAATAGCTGAGGCTAGCTGGGAACCCGGAATCCTGCTGTCTCAGCCTCCCAAGTCCTGGGAATACAACATGTGCTGCCACACCCAACTTTAGCTATATTTTTATTTTGAAACAAGGTCTCATTAAGTTGTGGAGAGCCTCACTTACGCTACTAAAGTTGGCTGTGAACTTGAAATCCTGTTTCCTCCAAGTTCTGGCATTATAGTTGTGTTCTACCAACCCTGGCTAAATGTAATTAATACTTATTTACAATGTTAAGTGTACTGAGAAAGATGTGTGTCTCAAAGCAGTACTACAGAGTTTCATGGTACATTACATAACCATGTGGAAGAAGCAGAAAATGTGTAATAGTTAAGAGGGGATCGATCTCTTCAGTCCAAAGTGTCAGATTCAGTGCAGGCCTGTCCACTTACACTGTGTGTGACCTGGACATTTCATTTACCTGTCGAGTCTTACAAGGTTAGTGGTAAAGTTAAATCCCATATAAAGTGTTGAGCACATTGCTGGTACATATTAAATGTCTAGTAAATGGTAACTGTATAACAGTTGTATTTGTCTTGAGTTTACAAATTGTTCATCTTGTGTTTAGTGGTACTTATCTGAAATGTAGCAACTTTTTTTTTTCCTTAGCCAAATCAAAGCCAGCCTGGGCAACTTATTAAGACACTGTCTCAAAAAAGAGGTTGAGGTGTCGCTCAGTGGTAGAACCCTTGCCTAGTGTGTGCAAGGCCCTGTTTTCAATCCGTAGCTACACACACACACACACACACACAAATATAAATAAGAGATCAAAGGCACTAAAGGAACTCTGGTCTACATGTCAACCTTATCCAAATACTAAAAAGTAAAATGGAAAAAAAGTGCATTTTATTTTTTTATTTTTATTTTTTGGTGGTACTGGGGTTCCTGGAAGCCCTTCTGCCTCCGGGCTACACTCCCAGACCTATTTTTATATTTTTATTTGGAAATGGTCTAAGCCAGCGTGCGCAGCTGGCTTCGAACCTGCGCGATCCTCCTGTCTCTGCCTCCCAAGCGCGGGGATTACAAGCGTGCGCCACCACGCCCGGCAAAAAGTGCATTTTAATTATACCAAAAGTTGTACGTAAATTATAGAATATTGCCAAAGGTGTGTGTGTATGTGAGTGATATAATGTACTGGGATTGAATCCCTGGGTTCTAACGTCTGAGTTACACTCCCAGCCCTATTTTTTATATTTATTTATTTATTTATTTATTTATTTATTTATTTATTTATTTATTTATTTATTTTGGTGATACTGGGGTTCCTGGAAGCCCTTCTACCTCCAGGCTACACTCCCAGACCTAGTTTATTTTTGGAAACAGGGTCTCTTAACGCCAGCGCGGCTGGCTTTGAACCTGCGCGATCCTCCTGTCTCTGCCTCCCAAACGTGGGGATTATAAACATGCACCACCACGCCCAGCTTTTTTTTTTTTTTTTTTTTTTTTTTTTTTTTTTTTAAGTCTCACTAAGTTGCAGAGAGCCTAAGTTGCTGAGGCTGGCTGAGAACCTGCAGTCCTCCTGTTTAAGCTTTCCATATACTAGGATAACAGGTGTGCACCACCATGCCCAGCTGTTTTTTTGTTTTTAAGTGGAGATTATAGTGTTGAGTGTACTTGTGTTTTCAGAGTGTTTGAATTAGACTAACATTTCTTGCTCTGGTTTTAGACCTTTGAGTTCTCAGAGAAAGTGAAGCAAAACCACCTTGGAAAATGGAAATATTTTGTTTACGCTCCCAAAGCTAGCGAGAAATATATTTTTCATTAATCTATATGTTTCAGGTTCATTTCTAAGAAATTCTTTGTTAAAGCACTATTAAGCACAGTTAAAAGGGCCCCTTGAATATAGTTCTACCTCAAATACATGATTTTATTTTTATTTATTTTTTGTGGTACTGGGGATTGAACTCAGGGGCATTCTACCTCTGAGCTATACCCCCTAGCCCTAATTTTTATTTTTATTTTTAAATAGTGTCTCATTAGGTTGCTAAGAGTCTCACGACTTGCTGAAACTGTCTTTGACCTGTGATCCTTTTGTCTCAGCCTCCCAAGTACTGGGGATTACAGGCATGCACCACCACACCCTGCAGATACATGATTTTGACTGAATATAAGCTCTAAGAGCGTATTTAGTTACAGTTTCTTTCTTTTTTCTTTTTCTTTTTTTTTTGGTGGTACTGGGATGGAACCCAGAGGCTTTCTACCTCTGGGCTATACTCCCAGACCTTTTTTATATTTTATTTGGAAACAGGGTCTCACTAAATTGCTGAAAGCCTCACTAAGTAGCTGAGGCTGGCTTTGAACCTGTGTGATCCTCCTGTCTCAGCCTCCCAAGCGCGGGGATTACAAGCGTGCACCACCACGTCCGGCTAGTTACAGTTTCTTAACCTTAGAATAAGACAGGGTAGAACCAGTCTGGTGGTAGCTATGTTGTTAGATGCTTTTTGCTCTCTTTGTCTATAGAAATTAGTAAGTCTTGAGTAGTTTTCCTCTTAATTCTGCTTTTAGGGGTTTTTAAAAATAATTTTCATCTTTTTTGTGGTGTTGGGAATTGAACCCAGGAACATCCTTCCTCTGAGCTACATCCCCAGTCCTATTTTATTCTTTATTTTGAAACAGGGACTCACTATCTGCAGACCTGCGGTCCTCCCATCTCAGCTGAGATTACAAGCATGTGCCACCAGGCCCGGCTATTTATAATTTTTTAAAGAAACTTGAGTCCCCAAATTATATGGTGAGGTGGAGACAAAAGTGCTGGTGTTCACTCTGAAATAGTGACTATTTTATTTGGAGATGGGGATTCAGCCCAGGGTATTATACATGCTAAGACTATACTCTGTCACTGATGTATAACCCTAGTCCCTATAATTTTAATAGAAGGAAACAAAGTATTGCAGTTATTTGCAGCTATAATTTTTTTTGCTTGTTTTTTTGGTGGTACTGGGGGTGGAACCCAGAGGCTTTCTACCTCCAAGCTATACTCCCAGACCTATTTTTATATTTTATTTGGAAACAGGGTCTCGCTGAGAGTCTCAATAAGTAGCTGTGGCTGGCTTCGAACCTGTGCGATCCTCCTGTCTCAGCCTCCCAAGCACAGGGA
Source organism: Muscardinus avellanarius (assembly GCF_963383645.1). Taxonomy (NCBI): domain Eukaryota; kingdom Metazoa; phylum Chordata; class Mammalia; order Rodentia; family Gliridae; genus Muscardinus; species Muscardinus avellanarius. The sequence continues at coordinate 14,829,994 of NC_137799.1, forward strand.
TTATAAGCGTGCGCCACAACGCCAGGCTGCAGCTGTACTTTTTAAAGAGGAAGTAAAATGGCAAAATCAAGGGGAAGAGCACAAGAGAAACAGTAATTCAAAAGTAACTGATTATTTTTACCCAAGTTTGAATAGGAAAGAAAGGTTGAATTAAAAAATCATTAGAAGAAAAGTGGCATTGGCATCCTTTTCATGCAAAAAAGTTATTGCAGGTTAAGAAGCTAATAACCTTTTTTTTTCTTTTCTTTTTGAAATACTGGGGATTGAGTCCAGGGACATTTTGCCTCTGTGCTATACCTCCAGCCCTATTATATTTTTTATTTTGAAGCAGGTTCTCACTAAGTTGTGGAGGGCCTTGCAAAGTTGCGGAAGCTCTCCTCAAACCTGTGCTCCTATCTCAACCTCTCAAGTACTAGGACGTGCCTGGCTAAGAGGTTAATAATCTTTAAAAATAATTTTTATTGTAAGAGATTTTGTTTAGCATCAGGTTCAGAGATCCAGACCAAGCTTAGCCTCAAGACTAAGCTCAATTTTAAAAAGTTAAGTCAGACAGAAGTTCAGAATCAGTGTTAATCTAACTTGAAAAACTACCTCTCCCAAAAGAACTGGTTAAGGGAGTTTTCTGTGATGTAAAAGACTGATTATGATTATAAAATGTGTTACAACACGCCAGGCTTCAGTTGGGAGCAAGGTATTTACTTGTGCTGAGTGTAATACAACTAAGTGAGACTATATTGTGTAGAGTGATTTTTAAATTAATATTCATTGAGTAATAATTAAGAACTTAATTCACTTACTGTAAATAGTCTTTCTACAAGTTAAATCTTATTATTTATATAGAAGTTTTACCTGAAATATGGCATAAAGTAAGGTGTTTAATTTCTCCAAACGCATTAAATGTCTGGCTTGTGTAATGTGATGCTGACCAGTTAGTACAAACCAAACTAAAAAATACTCAAGTCAAATTTTGAAAAATGGGTTCAAATATATAATTTTTGTTTTTCTTATGCTGAAAACTGATGGGAATGAACTTTGTTAGAAGTTATTATCAGCCAGAGGTAGTGGCACACTTCTGTAATCACAGTACTTGGGAGGCTGAAACAGGAGTATCACAAGTTTGAGGTCAGCCTCAGCCATTTGACAAGACCCTCAGCAACTTAGTGACACCTGCTTCAAAATAAAAAGGACTAGGGTCAGCCAGGCATGCTGGCACATGCCTGTAAATCCCAGTACTTGGGAGGCAGAGACAGGAGGATCATCCACAGGTTCAAAACCAGCCTCAGCAATTTAGCTAGGCCCTCAGGAACTCAGTGAGACCTTGTTTCAAAAAAAACAACAACAAAAAACAGGGCTGGGCTATAGTTCAAAGGTAGAACACTAGTAACACACACACACACACACACACACACACACACACACACGTGTGTGTGAGGGGCTAGGGATGTAGCTTGGAGAGTGTCTCTGGGTTCAGTTCCCAGGGACTCCCCCCAACCCCAAAGGAAAAAAGAAAAGAAATTATTAGAACAGGAATGGTGGTGTATACTTATAATCCTTATAATCCCAGCTACTTGGGAGGTATAGTCAGGGGGATGGCAAATTTGAAGCTAACCTAGGCAACTTAGAAATATCCTGTCTCAAAATAAAAAGAGCTGGGGATGTAGCTCAGTGGTAGAGCATATCTGGGTTTAATCTCTAGTACTTAGCCCTCCAAAAGCTATTACTGATATTAGAATTGATTCTTTGTTTCTTTAGCACCTAACACAGTGTCTGACACATTCAAGGCACTCATGAATTATTTGAAGAGGTTTTGTTGTGTTTGAGATAGGGTCTAAAGTTATTGAAAGTAGAGAAATTAGAATTTTTTAGGCTAAGTCTAAAGTATTCTTTTGAACTATCTTTCAAATTTTACAAGCGCAAGAACAGTTTTGTATCATTATTTCTCAGCTCCTAGAATAGTGTATAGCAGGCACTTAATATTTATTTGCAAGGTCTATATTGCCAATAATAATTTCCTTCCTTTTAAAGAAATCTATAGGAACAACAATTTCATGTGTTTGAGTCTAATTCTGAACATCAATTTGATTTGGAAATTATGATTTTTGGGGGTGCTTTGCTGTTTGTTAAAGAGTAGTAAATTTATTTTGTGTTTATAAGGTTGCAATTACTTTTTTTTTTGGCAGTACTGAGGATTGAACTCAGGGGCATTCTACCTCTGAGCTATACCTCCAGCCCTTTTTTTTGTCCTTTATTTTGAAATAAGGTATCACTAAGTTGTGGAGTGCCTCACTAAGTAGCTGAGGTTGGCTGCGAACCTGCTATAGTCCTGTGTCAGCTTCCCAAGTACTGGGATTACATGAGTGTCTCACCATACTCGGCTTACCATTATTTTTAAAATTACAATTCTGAACTAGTAAACCACGAGTAATTTACTTGATCAGGGAAGTAGACTGTGATGTGTTTAAATTCGATTTAAATTTATAAAAACTTTCTTGTTTGAAATTTTTTTGAGTAGCATTCCTTTTTTTATGTTTCCTAAAGTGAAATATTGGAGTTTCTTTTTCTTTTTCTTTTTTTTTTTTTTTTTTTTTTTGGTATATAAGGCTTCTTATATTTCTATGGGTAATGCATGAGAATGTTAAAGCAACAGTCATTAAAGAGAATTTGTATATTGATTGGTTTGGGAAATGCAGTATTACTGATGTGTAACCAACATTTTGTTTGTATTCAATATGCTTTATTATATGTATCTTTACAGTATATACATCTTTTACCTTTCATTCTGAAGTAACATAGTTTTCTTTATTTTTAGTGCCACCATGGCAACTGCACCATACAACTACTCTTACATCTTTAAATATATTATTATTGGTAAGTTAATTTAGACTCTTGTTCCTCAAAGAAAGATTGAGAAAATATTTATGTACTAATATTAAGTATAACACTCCAGAACAAATAAGCTCTTTTTCATTTTGGAATTAAAGCTCTTTTAATAAAGGTAAGTGGACCTTTTGCATTGTGGTTCTGGATGCTTCTCTGTGGTACTGAGTATAGTGGAGTGTTGTTCCTGAGGGCTGTCAGAAAGCTCTCTAATATTGGGGGAGATTAATATTGGTGACATTAATTTCCCAGTAGTTGTGAAATACTCCAGAAATAACACGAAAGTCCTGATATCCCCTGGATTCCAGAAATTGCAAGAGGACATTATTGATTCAGAACAAGTTATCTAATTATACATAAACTATAATACGTGTTTTCCCCTTAATTTTCAATATTTTGCTCAAATTAAGTCGTAATGCTGTTATCCATGCATAGGTTGTAAGATTATGATTGAAAGAGAACATGCTTTTTATGAATTCTTTGCATTAGAGCAGTTCTAATGCTGAGTTTGTTATTTTGTAATATTTCCTTTACCAGGATTAAATTGATATAGTATAGAGATGACATTTATTGTTTTCATTTTCATGTACTGTAAATTCTCTGGATTTCTATAAGAAATATAGGCCTTCACAAGGGACCTAGTGAGTCAAGCTTACAAAATTCAGCTTGTTGTTTCTACTTTTTATAGGCTATCTCATCTGTTACGCTTTTGCTTCTATGCATGGGTTAGGTGAAAAAACTTTCAGACAGCTCAAAGTAAAAAGTACCATTACAGTAATTTTTCTGTTAAAAAATACTTTCCCTTTTGTGGCAACTTATTAAAGTAATTTACAACAGAATTCTATCATTGTTAAAGTTGGGAATGATCAGTGAAAAGGGACCTATATATCTTTTGAATCCATTGTGAAGGAGGGAAATAACATGTTTTCTAATTATCTGAGAAATTTATGATGTGAAATGATAAGGAGTATAGAAGTCATTAAATATAATTATAAGTTTATAAAATTGAGAAATGTGATTGCCACCTGAAACTTTTTTCTTTAAACAGGGGACATGGGAGTAGGAAAGTCTTGCTTGCTTCATCAGTTTACAGAAAAAAAATGTAAGTTTCAAAAACACTAGTAGATGGCTTTATTGTCATTTTCAGTATTTCAATGCATTTAAATATAACCTAGTTTAGTATTTGCACCTATGTTCTTAGATGCAGTGGTTTAAGAAAATGGTATAGATAAAAATGAAGTACTTAATAGTATGTTCAAGTACTGTTTTATTATTTTTTTTATGATGCTGAGAAGCAAATCTAGGACCATGTTCTAGACAAATGCTCTCTGTTGTTGAGCTACACTCCCAGCCCAGAGTTTTGGTTTTTATACAAAATACATATTCTGACTCATTTGTTTAGATTTCTTGATGGTAAAAATGTGAAATTCAGAGCTGGACGTGGTGGTGCACGCTTGTAATTCCGGTACATGGGAGGCTGAGACAAGAGGATCGTGATTCGCTGACAGCCTCAACCACTTACCCGAGGCCCTTTGCAACTCAGTGATTTGCTGTTCCAAAATAATTTTTAAAAGTAGGGCTGGGAGTGTCTTTTGGAGGTAGAATGCCCCTGGGTTCCACCTCCTGTACTGCAAAAAAAAAAAAAAAAAAAAAAGTAAATTTAATTCTTAAAAATGCATAGAATAAGCCGGGCGTGGTGGTGCATGCTTGGAACCCCAGCATTCCGGAGGCTGAGACAGGAGGATCGCAGTTCGCGGACAGCCCCAGCTACTTAGTGAAGCCCTCTGTAACTCAATGAGACCCTGTTTCAAAATAAAGAATAAAAAATAGGGCAGGGTTTTAGCTCAGAGCTTGAATGCCTCTGGGTTCCATCCCCAGACCCTAGGGGGGACAATATGCATAGAATAATGTTAAGTTTAAATGGTTTCCATTTTACTAGTCTAGAAATTGCTTATCTTATTGTGGGACATTTGCTGCATGTATCATTTGTTAACTAATTAGTAGATCCTGAAACACTTGAGGTGGAATTCTTCCTATAATCATGACCACTTGAGTAAAATTCAGAGTACAGCTCTTACCTTGGGCGATAGGAGAGGGGCCAGTTTTTTGTAACCGATAGTTGAAATTGTTTAATATGGTCGAAATTATTTCTATGGCATTTTTGTGCTGCTTACCACAGAGGTTTTTTTCTTTTCTTTCTTTCTTTCTTTCTTTCTTTCTTTCTTTCTTTCTTTCTTTCTTTCTTTCTTTTTTTGTGGTTACTGGAGATTGAACCCAACAATATTCTACCTATTTTAATTTTGAAATGGTCTTGCAAGGTTGATGAGAGTCTCACTACTTGCCGAGGCTGTCCTCGAACCTATGATTTTCCTCTCTCAGCCTCCTAAGTACTGGATTACAAGTGTGCACTACCATGTTGGGTTTACCAGAGACGTTTGATAAAACATTTTATAAGTGTCCATTGGGCTATGTAATTGTAACAGAGTGGAGTGGGTTTAGGTTTAAGTGGCCTAACAAGGAAAGGACTAATTTACATGTCTTGTTGGCTTTATATATACATATATATACGCATACATATATATACACATATGTACATATATAGTCACTGTGTATTAAATGTGATGATTTTCTTTGAGACAGTGGTAATATTTTTTAGGGTAAAATTTTAACATCTATAGTCTTAATTGGCTTGTCAGAGTAATAATTATCAGAAGGCTAAGTAGTATTGTGAAGAAATTATTAAAATTCTTATTTTTTTTAGCAGATTCTTTTAGTACAGGGGATCAGTAAACTGGCCAGTAGGTTAAATCTAGTCACTGGCTATTTTTTAAAAATATTTTTATTGAACCACAGTTGTGCCTCTTTTACATACTGTCTATGGCTGATTTCATGCTTTAGAGGCAGATTTTAGTACTTGTGAGAGAGACCTTTTGTCTTACAAATTTTTAAACATTTGTTGTTACTTTCTCGAAGTTTGCTGACCCTTATTCTACTATAGTCACATTTCTTTGACTTTAGGAAATTTCTGTTTTTTTCCTCCCCAGTGGTAGAGTTAGTCTAGAGCCTGTAAGTATTAGTCATTTGATTATTCAGTGGATTTCTGCCTACTAGTCTAAATTTGGAATTTTCTAAAAGTTGGGACATTTTATTTTCTTCCCCTTCCCTAACAGTTATGGCTGATTGTCCTCACACAATTGGTGTTGAATTTGGTACAAGAATAATTGAAGTTAGTGGCCAAAAAATCAAACTGCAGATTTGGGATACAGCGGGACAGGAGCGGTTTAGAGCGGTTACGCGAAGCTACTACAGAGGAGCTGCGGGTGCCCTTATGGTGTACGATATCACTAGGTAAGAGGGCAATGGCTTCAGCCTTCCTTCCTGGGGAAGACATATGCTTTGGGTAATGTGGCTTTTTTGTTATTGATTTAGGTATTTTTTAGTTTGTAGTTGGATGACTGTAAATGTATTTGTGTTTTATGGTTTCTTCCCCAAGTTTTTGTGTACAACTTGATATAACATGCCAATTTTTCTTTCCTGAAAGTTGGTATGATTGAAGAAAAACTTTAGGAGATGGTGGGTGGAGCTATTAGAAGGATAGTTCTGAAAGTATCATCAGCTAAATTATTGAGGAAAAATGATTATATATGAAGCTTTTTCTTTTCACTTTAGTAGAAAGCAAGTCTTAAGGAGTTAGTCTCTTCAGTCTAGTATTAAAATTACTGCTGAAAATAAGGCCAAGCAAATAATTAAATATATGGTTTTGCTAATCTAGCATAATAGACTATAAAAATGTCTTATGCTTACATCTGAGGGGGAAAGGTGCGATTTTGATATATATGACTATTTTTTGACATTTAGGTGATTACTTATATATAATATCTGCACAACTAATTGTTGATTTACTTAAATTCTTTTTTGTCCTAACATGGATTGAAGTGACTTAATATACTTCATCAGCAGGATTAAGTTTGTGTCAACATGACTATTTCTGGAAATGGAATGTATTTGACATAAAGTAACCAAACTGGACTGTAAAGGTTTACTTTGGAGAACTTGGAAAACTGTGCCACTTCATTAGATCCTGTGCTGTTTGTCTACTGTAAGCTAGAAAATGAACTGGATCATCTTTCATGTTGATGCAAAGCGTCAGTCAAAAGCAGCGTAACTCTTTTTAGGGGGTAGAGATAGGTGAGTGGGACCAAGTGATAATTACTTTGAAGCATCATTCTTTCTGGGAAGCGCTTTATGCTCTTTCTGCTCATGGAGTCACAGTGCACGTTAGCATATCAGGATGGTGGGAAATTGTGCAGAAAGAATTTTTAATGTTTGACTGTTTAATTTGATATTTTCTTGGCTTATTCTACTGAGGTGCACTTTGGGAAATGCTGCCTTAGAGTAAAGATGGTGATAGATTATAATTATAGTCATAAAGCCTTGGTAAATTCTAAAACTGGGTGGTCTCATGGCAAAACAGTGAAATGAGCCTTAATACTCTTGACTGTCACCAGACAGTTGGCAGCGTGATCAGTGAATGGTCTTGTGGAAAGACTACTTAAAAACTATGTCTATAGAACTGTCTCATGAGCACTACATTCCTGAGACTTCACATAACTAAAAATGCCATGCCTTATAATATTTAAATATGGCAATGTGCTTAAAATGATCTATTTTTGCATATCTATGTATGTGTATATGTATTTTTGTGGTATTAGGGATTGAACCCAGAGGCATTCCACCTCAGAGCTACACCTCCCCAGCCCAATTTTTTTTTAAAGGCTCACCAAGTTGTTGAGTCCCTTGCTAAGTTGCTGAGGCTGTCTGCAAACCTGTAATCCTCCTATTTTGGCCTCCCAAGTACTGGAATTATAAGTGTGTGCCACAACACCTGGCTTGTTTTTGCTTTTAACTACAAACTTTTTTTTTGGGGTGGGGGGTACTGGGAATGTAACCCAGAGGCTTTCTACCTCTGAGCTATACTCCCAGACCTATTTTTTTAATATTTTATTTGGAAACAGGGTCTCACTAAGTTGCCAAGAGCCTCACTAAGTAGCTGAGGCTGGCTTCGAAACTGTGCCATCCTCCTGTCTCAGCCTCCCAAGCGCGGGGATTGCGAGTGTGCGTCACCACACCTCGCTAACTACAAACTTTTAAGCATAGTAAATACAGTAAAATCTTTGTCTATTCAAGTCATCAAAAATATTTCAGGTGGAAACAACAAAAATGTTGTTCAGCAGCTTAAGAATGGATAAATGCAATGTGCTATAGCCGTACAATAGAATGCTTTTCACCTATACAAAAGGATGAAATGAACCTGGTGTGGTGGTGCACATGTAATCCTAGTACTTGGGAGGCTGAGATAAGAGGATCATAGGTTCGAGGACAGCTTCAGAACTTGAGCCCTCAACAACTCAGCGAGACCTTGTTTCTAAATAAAAAATAAAACAGGGTTTGAGGTGTAGCTTGAAGATGAAACAACTCTGGGTTCAATCCCCAATCCCTCTTTCCTCCACATACAAGAATGTGTGTGTACATAGGAATGAAATGTTGATACATGCTACATGTTGATGAACCTTAAAATCATGCTAAGTGATAGGCTGCATACCGTATAGTTCCATTATCCTGTTCCTCTTCTGCAAATATACAGAATCGGCAGCTCCATAGAGACAGAAGATAGCCAAGGCTGGGGGGTGGGGGTAGTGGCTACATTTTGGGGGGGTCTCGTGTGCTCTAGAATTAGATAGTGAGAATCAGTATCCAGCCTCGTGAATATACCAAAGTCATTTAGTTATGTCCTTTAAAAGGGTAAGCTTTTTGCCAGGCGTGGTGGCGCACATTTGTAATCCCTGTGCTTGGGAGGCTGAGACAGGAGGATCACACAGGTTTGAAGCCAGCCTCAACTACTTAGTGAGGCTCTCAGCAACTTAGTGAGAACCTGTTTCCAAATAAAATACAAAGTAAGTCTGAGGGTATAGCCTGGAGGTAGAAAGTCTCTGGGTTCCACCCCGAGTTCAACCAGAAAAAGGGTAAGTTTTTTGATAACTTCAATATATCTTAATATGATTATTGTTGAAAATAGTACTTCAGGCTTTAGACAGGTACCTTCTTGACTCCACTTTATAGTGACATTGATGGAGTCATGACATCAGTTTTTTCTCTTGTTAATCCTTGATATTTTGTGAACTTAGAAGTCCCTGTTTTTTTGTTCTTGGCATTAACTTACTGTTAACTCATTTTTTGTGGTGGTGGGGGTTGAACCCAGGGGTGGACTACCTTTGAGCCCCATCCCCAACCCATTTTAGTCTTTATTTTGAAATAGGATCTCACTAAGTTGCCAAGGGCCTCTAAGTTGCAGAGGGGCCTCACAAGTTGCTGAGGCTGGCTGCAAACCTGTGATCCTCCTGTCTTAGCCTTCTAAGTACTGAGAATACAAACATGCACCACCAAGCTCATAGGCTTTTATTTAAAAAAATGTTTTTATTATATTTTTTTAGTGGTACTGGGGTTCCTGGAAACCTTTCTACCTCTGGGCTACACTCCCAGACCTATTTTTATATTTTTTATGGAAACAGGGTCTCTTAAGCCAGTGTGGCTGGCTTCGAACCTGCGCGATCCTCCTGTCTCCGCCTCCCAAGCGCGGGGATTACAAGCATGCGCCACCAAGCCCGGCACAGGCTTTTATTTTTGATAGAGTGGTGGCAGTTTATGATTCTCTCTGCCATCTTTGATTTTGTGTGTGTGTGTGTGTGTGTGTGTGTGTGTGTGTGTGTGTGTGTGTGGTAGTGGGGATTGAACCCAGGGACATTCTACCTCTGAGCTGTATCCTCAGCCATATTTTATTTGTTTTGAAACAGGGTCTTGCTAGATTGCTGAAAGCGTCTCCACATTGCTGAGGCTGTGCTTGAACCTGTGATTCTCCTGTCTTAACCTCCCAAGAACTGAGATTACAGGTGTGTTCCACCACACCCACCAGCTTTGACATTTTAAAATTCATCAAAATTGGTTTAAGTATGTTTGGACTTATTTGTGTATGAAGTAAAACATCCCTATTATACAAAGTCAGGATGTACCGGGACTAAAATACTGAAAAGTGATAAGACTTTTGCTTTTTAAAAATTATAATTTGATCATAGTTTATTTAGAATATTTTAAACCATTGGGGAAAAGGTTCTATTTTGACAGGTATGTCATCATTTTTTGACATTTAGTTGGTGATTTGTATATATAATGTGGTATTATAAAAAAAAAAAAGTCAGCTGGGCATTGTGGCACATGTTTGTAATTCCAGTGCTTGGGAGGCTGAGACAGGAGGATCGCACAGGTTCAAAGCCAGCCTCAGCTACTTAGAGAGGCTCTCAGCATCTTAGTGAGACCGTTTCCAAATAAAGTATAAAATAGGTCTGGGAGTATAGCCTGGAGGTAGAAAAGCCCCTGGGTTCCACCCCTAGTACCACCACTCCCCTAAAAAAAAGTCAGAGTAAGGGGTTCTCTTTAGTGCCCATTTGAGAAAGATTAAGTATTTGGAATAGTGAATATTACCTGAGCACTGGCAGCCAGAGGTCATGGGATATATTTGCAAGTCTAACTCAGAAATGTTCAGGATACATGGTATTGTGTAAAAGAGTTGTAGGACTTGCTCTGATATTAAAATCTTTATGGCTTTCTGTCACCTCACATGTTAAATGAATAAGGTGGACTAACATTCTGTAGACATTAGAAAACTTTGTGTTTTGCAGTACTGGCAGTAGAATTCAGGGGCATTCTACCTCTGAGCTATACCCCCAGCCCTATATTTTATTCTTTTATTTTGAAACAGAGTCTCTAAGTTGCAGAGGGCCTCACTAAGTAGCTGAGGCTGGCCACAAACTTGTGATCCTCCTGTCTCAGCCTCCCAAGTACTGAGATTATAAGTGTGCATTACCATACCCAGCTAGGAAACATTTTTATAAACATTTTTAACTTAAAGTTTTTTCTTTACCCCCTTGGTAGATTTTACTCTGCATAATATTACACTTTACAGATGTTCCTTAGTGATGGAGTTACATTATGTTAAACACCTTACACTTACCATTAGTCAGATGCACTTAATACCTGAATAAAGCTCTAGTAAAATAAGAAAAACTTTAAGTTGAAGCATAAACTGGACAGCATCATATGGATTTGTTTGCTACTGTAGGGCCAGTTTGGCTAGTGAACATTAGCCTGTGCATTTTTAAACACTTGCTTGGAGAACATGGAGAAGTAGGGCAGTCCACATCCCCAAATGACTTAGTTGCCAGGTAAAGAAGGGTACAAAGTTAGGATAAACTTCCATTCTGATACGTGGGGATTCGGCTTTCTAGCCAAATGTATTAGATGCTTTTTTTTTAATTGGTGCATTGTAGTTTTACTTCTTACTGGGGTTCAAGATGGCAGAGGCATATGTGCACACTGGATGCCTTTTTAAAGCTGGTTTTTATACTGTGTAGTAAGCTTATTCTATAAATTATTTAAGGAAAGATGAATTATATACCAGCTTTATAATGTGATAGTTTTGTTTTCTTATTAAAGATTAAAATTTGAAAGTGGTACAAAAATGTTTTTTCCATTGAATGTGTGTGCCATTGGCTAGGCATACAGATATTACTTTGTCTCCATTTTGTGATTGAAAAGCTGGATGACTTAAAATAATTTTAGTTTTGACTTCACATTGGAAATCCTGATTCAGAATTTTCTGTGTTCTTCGTTTGCTTATTGGACTTTTTATGGATGTCCTTTTAAACTAAATAATTCTGACACATCACTAGCATATCTTTTAGATTTTGAGTTATTTATTTTAAAAAGTGAGTTTAGCTAGATTTTTGAAAATTATGTGGTTATATTTTAGAACTGTTCTTCAGAATATTCAAAATAAATATTCAAAATAAAACTACTTAGAGCTTATTAACTAAACTATGTCTTAAATATTTGCTGAAGTTTCTTTTTTTCTGTTTAAACTGCAATTGTATGTGGAAGTCAACGAATTTAAACTTTAATCTTTGCAGAAGAAGTACATATAACCACTTGAGCAGCTGGTTGACAGACGCAAGGAATCTCACTAATCCAAATACTGTAAGTTAAATGACATCTTACTTTATAGGAAATTTGAGCTAACCCAAACAAAGTCTTTTTTACTGATGAGAATTTTGTATTTGGACAATTTGAATGAGTAAATCCGTATTATTTTGCTATTTTGTTTTCCTTTTGTGGTGTTAGGGATTTAACTGAGGGTCTCACACATGTTAGGCAAACATTCTTCCACTAAGCTGTGTATACCCCCTAGCTTCAAAAATCTTTTATTCTAAAGTCAACTGAAGAAAATCTAACATTTTTGTTTTAATTGCTCCTAGTTTACCACTTTAATATAGTTGGTTTCTCTTCATGTTTGTGGTTTAAAGATATCAAAGTTCTGAATGGGGTGGTGATTGTATGTCAGGTGGGGACTATGAAATCTGAAATGATCAATATGTATATATATATATATATATATTTATTTATTTATTTTTTGTGGTACTGGGGGTGGAACCCAGGTGCTTTTCTACCTCCGGGCTATACTCCCAGACCTATTTTATATTTTATTTGGAAACAGGGTCTCACTAAGTCGTTGAGAGCCTCACTAAGTAGCTGAGGCTGGCTTTGAACCTGTGCGATCCTCCTGTCTCAGCCTCCCAAGCGCTGGGATTACAAGCGTGCGCCACCACACCCAGCTGAAAATGATAATTTTAAAAGGAACTCTCTGAACATTAGTTTTGTAAAATGTTGCCATTGGAGGAAACTGGGCGTAATATACAAGGGATTATTGATTGACAACTGCACATGAATCTATAATCTCAATAAAATTTCAGTTAGAAATGTAAAGTATTCTGCATGCTTTAAAAAAATTTGGCATTTTAGCCAGGCATGGTGGCGCACGCTTATAATCCCTGAGCTTGGGAGGCAGAGACAGGAGGATCGCACAGGTTGGAAGCCAGCCTTGCTGTCTTGGGAGACCCTGTTTCCAAATAAAAAATATATATAAAAAATAGGTTTGGGAGTGTAGCCTGGAGGTAGAAGGGTTTCCAGGAACCTTAGTACCACTAAAAAAAAAAAATATATATATATATATATGGCATTTTACCCAGATTGAAACAGTATGTAAAGAGATTTTATTTATTTATTTATTGATTGATTGATTGATTGTTACTGGGGATGAAACCCATGGGCATCCTACCTCTGACCTACACCCCCAGCCCTATTTTTTATTCTTTATTTTGAAACAAGGTCTCACTGAGTTGCACAAAAAACCTCACTAAGTAGCTGAGGCTGTCTGTGAACCGCGATCCTCCAAGTCTCAGCCTCCTGAATGCTGGGATTACAAGTGTGCGCCACCACATCCAGCATAAGGAGATTGTAAAGATCAGTCGCCGTGCTAGATGGTGTACAGTAAAATGGATGTGTGTCCTTGTTCCCCAAGAGGACCAAGTCTAACAGCAACAGCAGATGTTGAGGTAACGATGCTGCAAAACAAATAGAAAAATGAATTGGAAATAGTGCCTGGCTTCGTCCTGAGGAGTCCAGGAAGAGCAATGCCGTGTGGAGCAGGCAGCTCTGCAGTGGAGCGGCGTGTGAGCTGGCCTTGGTGAGCGAGGTTTCGCTAGACGCCGTGGAGGTTATTCTAGGAACAGCCACTGAGCCATGACTTGCTGAGTTCACTAGAACAAGGCCTGGGCTCACTTAGCTGTACACACCCAGCACCTAGCAGAGGCCTGGTCCAGTAACCATGTGGTCAGTGGTAAGAGTAGCTTTGATAGGGAATGGCGGCTTAACCGTAATTGGAAGTCAGTTAACACTGTATGTGTGTTGTGCGAGGGCTGTGCCTTTTATTTCCACTATCACATCCAGCCCACCTATGTGTACATACATCCACACGTGGAATGTCCGTATCAGTTTTATTTGTAGTAGCTCTCCCCTGGAAGCAATCTAGCCAGCTGTGGACAGTGAGTACTTAAACCATCTGGTACACCATACTGCTCCAATCACTTAGAAATAAAGTATTGAAAAATGCAATGACTTAGATGGCTCTCAAGGGCATCGAACAGTAAAACTCAGTCTCAAAAGATTACACGTTTATATCTATTTTTAACATAGTCTCATATTCAAATTGTAGAGATGGGGAACAGATTAGTGGTTGCCAGGAGCTGGTGATGAAGATGGCTGGTGGAGTGGTGTGACTGTAAAGAGGACAGCACACAGTGATTCCTTTTAGTGATTGAACAGTTCTGTGTCCTGATTGTACACCTGTGACACAGATTGACACCTGTGATAGAGCTGCATAGAACGGCACACACGCTTGCAACCACCCACGTGCGACAGCATCTCTAACAAATGTGTTTGCTGGTTTTGAGAGTGTACTGTGGTTAGTACGTTGCTACCATTGGGGAAGCTTAGTGAGGGGTTCTCAGGACCCCTCTTTTACCTTTGTGTGTATGCTGTACTGGGGATTGACCCAGGGCATTATACCTCCGAGCCACACCCCCAGTCCTACTTTATTCTTTCATTTTGAACAGTCTTGCTAGGTTGATGAGTCTCAGTACTTGCTGAGGTTGCCCTTGAACCTGCTATCAGCCTGGCTCAGACTTGATTTTTTTAAACACTGATCCATCCATCCACCCCCACTCCCCCTCTCGTACTGGGAGTGGAACCCAGGGGCTTTTCTACCCCCAGGCTATACTCCCAGACCTATTTTATACTTTATTTGGAAACAGTGTGGTCTCATGAAGTTGCTGAGAGCTTCAATCAGTAACTGAGGCTGGCTTCGAACCTGTGTGATCCTCTTGTCTCAGCCTACCAAGCGCTGGGATTACAAGTGTGCGCCACAATACTGATTTTTTTTAAGTATCATTATAATTTTATTCTTTTTTTTTTTTTTTTTTTTTTGCGGGTCTGTGGATGGAACCCAGAGGCATTTGACCTCCGAGCTACACCCCCTGCCCATTTTTAAAAATTCTTTATTTTGAAACAGGGTCTCACTGAGTTGCGGAGGGCCTAAGTAGCTGAGGCTGTCTGCGAACCATGATCCTCCGATCTCAGTCTCCTGAATGCTGGGATTACAAGCATGCGCCATCATGCCCAGCTTTATAGTTTTATTCTTTTAGATTAGTAGACTATGATCTTACCTTTTTTCTCAGTGTGCACTTGTTCATAACAACTGTAGAATGCTTACTTTGTTGTATAACTTAATTAATGCCCTTGCAGAATATTTACATTCAGATCAAAGTAGTTATTTACTTCACTGGACATACATTTTTGAAGTGTCCAGGGGAAGAACCAGATGCTATAGTGTCACATGAAAAAAATTAATTTGGTGGAAGTACCTTTTAGTTGAAACAGTCTATTACTAACATACCTGGATTTTTCTGTTTAGGTGAGAGAAGGGGGGATTTTGGTGTCCAAAGTAGGGGTGTGTGTGTATGCATATGTGTGTGCTACATGCACACATACATATACACACACACAGAAACTTAATCCTCCCCAAGTAAAGGTGTGTGATATTGTGCCCTGGATTTGAACCCATTGTATGATGTTCTTCCTGCCCCATACTTTCAGCTGTTCCTCCTGGATACACACACAGAAATGTTATTAGTTGCTATAAACCTAGTCCTGCCTAGGGATAGTATAGGTAGGACAGTATTTGTCTTAGGTCACAGTGTGGGGTTTTCTACTTGGATTTTAATGTCTTCCTACCGCTGACTCACCAAGTAGCTTTTGGCAAGTCCCTTTGCCTTATTGGAGCCTTAATTTCCTTACCTAAAGGAATTGAACTAGTAGTTTTTAAAAGTTTCCTCAAGGTCTTAGAACCTTTTAAAAATCTGAAAAAAGTCATGAATCTTTTTCCTCAGGGAATGTGGGAATGTCCTTGTTTACAGTATTTTGTAGGGTATTCACAGAACCATTTATTAATCATATTAAGCTTATTATTTGGCTTAGACCAGGTGTAAAGCAAACTGTGGCCTGTGGGTAACATCTAATCCACAGCCTAGTTTTTGTTTTTGTATTGTTAAGGGGTTAAGCAACAACAAGCAAAACAGAATGTGCACTGAGCAGAAGGGGCGCCCGAGCCTGGAAAATATACTACTTGTTTTTACAGAAAGCTTGTCACCTCTGGCCTGTGTTTGCTAGAATCCCTAGTACTTAGGCCCTTTTGCTACTATAGGCTTGCCTGGAGCATAATTGCAAATACTTGGCTTCTTTTTTGAGACCTAGTTGTCTTTTCCTTTTCTCTTTCTTTCTTTCTTTCTTTCTTTCTTTCTTTCTTTCTTTCTTTTTTTCTTTCTTTTCTTTCTCTCTTGGCGTTACTGGGGATGGAACCCTGGGACATTCTACCTCTGAGCTATACCCCCAGCCCTACTTTATATTCTTTAGTTTGAAACAGGGTCTCACTAGGTTGTAGAAGGCCTCACTAAGTATCTGAGGCTCTCCTTGAATCACGAACCTCAGCCTTCCAAGTACAAGGATTACAAACGTGCGCCACCAGGCCTGGCTTCTACTTGTGTTTTCTGTCAAAATATTTGGGTTTCCCCCGGGCGTGGTGGCGCGCTTGGGAGGCTGAGACAGGAGGATCGCACAGGTTCAAAGCCAGCCTCAGCTACTTAGTGAGGCTCTCAGCAACTTAGACCCTGTTTCCAAATAAAATATAAAAATAGGTCTGGGAGTATAGCCTGGAGGTAGAAAGCCTCTGGGTTCCACCCCACAGTACCACAAAAAAACAAAAACAATTGGATTTCAGAATTTACATGGCTGGCTTAAATGTTTCCTTTTGTTTTAAGATGTCTTTCTTTTGATCATAAATTAGGTAATAATTCTCATAGGAAATAAAGCAGATTTGGAGGCACAGAGAGATGTTACATATGAAGAAGCCAAACAGTTCGCTGAAGAAAACGGTAGGTTTCTTTTAAGGCTTAATTTTCACACTTGGGAGAAATTCTGAGGAAAGGTGGGGTTTTGATACTGCTGATTATTTGGCAGTGTTTTTTTTTTTAATGCAAACTGTTTCAAATTTTAGAATGAGTTGTAGAAGTTAGAGTTTAGAATAAGGAAATTGTTTCTTTGAGATTGATGTTTGGAGTACAGATATTTAATGGCAAATATAAAGATGCCCTTGACCTCACAATCGTATATTCGTTCATAAGATACCATTGTGGGAGCACAGACCACTGACGGGAACTTGTATTCAGATGTTACTGAAGATGGTGCTCTTATTGAGTTAGTTTGAAATGTCCTAATATAGTCTGAATTTTATTTTTAGGCTTATTGTTCCTTGAAGCGAGTGCAAAAACGTAAGTATGGCTGATTGTAGATCATGTTTCAGTTACATTTAGTTTCTCAAAGTAGAACCACGCATACATATTAAAAGTGCTATATATATATGTACTTGTACTGCATAATAAACCTAGCAGGAAGGACACTAAGCATCCCTTTCTATTTCACATTTCAAAATAACGTGAATTTTTGTTACTTAAAAGTTTGTGCTTTAGCTGGTCATAGTGGCACGCATCTGTAATCCCAGTGCTTGGGAGGCCAAGACGGGAGGATTGCAGGTTTGAGGTCAGACTCGGCAGCTTAGCAAGATCATTGTTAACTGAGCAAGACCCTGTTTCCAAATATAAAGTAAGATGGGCTGGGTGTAGCTCAGAGGTAGAATGCTGGCTCAATCCCCAGTGCCCAAAAAAGTTTGTACTTTGATTTTCTCCCTTGGTAACCCAGGTTAATAAATGAAACTGTGTTGACATTTCAAGTGTTCGGCTTTCCCAGCTGAGGTTGTGTTTGGGATCTTGGACTCACGCTTGGCCACCTGTTCATATAATACTCCAGTCACGTCTAGACAACGACTTAAGGAAGTCGTGTTCAATGAGAAGCAGAAAGAACACATTCTAATTGTTCTTCCGTGCCCATCATGGGACTCTTGTACTTCAGCACACTTCATTTATTAGGCCAACACGTCTCGATAGTGACGCGGTGAGGCTCGCTAGTGTTTAGTTTTGTCTGTGCTGTTGGTCTCCAGCGAGCTGGACCGAAGCGTGACCGTAGTTCGACCTGACTAAGGCATCGCCATGATAAAAAGAGCAGAATTCATACTGAGCTGATAGAGTAATACAATCCAGGAATCTGGTTCAGCACATTTGGGGAGATCTCATCTGTTTGTGGAGTGCCTTCCTGTTGTCATGGCGCCCGTTAGCATGTAGCCTGGTGGAGACGACACAGATCCTTCTAGCTGCAGCTTGTACAGGCAGCCTGGCCCCGTGTCTGGATGCTTTTTACCAACGCACTGTCCGTGGCGTTCTCTCAGCTCAGTCTTCTGCTAATCTCTTATTAGATGGCAGTGGCTAAGTGGAAGACATCACGGCAGTTGACTAAAGGTTAGCAAAAGGTTAGTCATAATGTTTTATAAAAATTGGTGTTTCTTGAATAAAGTTGTCAATTGCCTCTTAGGGGCGAGAATGTAGAAGATGCTTTCCTTGAGGCTGCCAAGAAAATCTATCAGAACATTCAGGACGGAAGCCTGGATCTGAATGCTGCCGAGTCTGGTGTACAACACAAACCCTCAGCCCCGCAGGGAGGCCGGCTAACCAGCGAGCCCCAGCCCCAGAGGGAAGGCTGCGGCTGCTAGTGACCTCGCCGCGGCCCCTGACCTCTCGCCTCTGTCTGTTGGGAGCAGTGCTTTTTACTGCCTCATTGTCTTCTGTACATCATACTGGGTTTAATTAAAAAAACTCTGTTGTAAAAACAGTTTAACACATACTAAACTGCTAAACAACTAGATGTAATCAGGTTATCAAAGGCAAGTAGAGTAATAAATCTCTCCTGCATGGTAAATCTAGACTTTTTTTCCCCTTTGATTGTCCTTGTGATAGGTATGTCACCAATATATGATTTAAACTGAGCACTGATGCTGGACTCGATGATTTTTGCCCTCCTTTCCTCCTTGGCAAGGCTCTGTCTCACTGTACGGTTTAATTTGATGATATCTTCAGCCTGTCTCCCCATTTTAACTGTTTAAGTATGTCTGTTATAACCAGTAAGTTCTTTGCTGTGAAAAACTTCTGATGATAGAGAAGGGTTTCTGTAACTGCTTTGTTCATTTTTGTTGGATCAATTCCCTGTTGTAGGGGTGTGGCTTTTTTTTTTTTTTTTAATGAGATTTGCTTCTCTCTTAACCTTGCACAGGGAAAAATACCCATTTATCTTTTCTCTTGTGCTTAATTAATAGCTTTATCTTTTTTTTACACCATTTTATCCTTTTCTCTTTAACAGAAAGTAAATATGTATAAAATTTGAAGGAACCGAACTAACAATACATTCTGTGTATATTATTTTAATGAAGAAAATAAATTGATTACTGGCATTGGAACAGTATAAAATACCAGTTTGTACAGTATGACCTCTATGTGACCATGTTACTCCCTCCCATTTCACACACGGATATAGACACACTGCAGTTCACAGGTAATACTGGCTTCGCCCTCGGTGCTGGCAGTGCTTGGGGACATTGTGCTGGAAGGAGCTCCTCGCGTCAGCAGATTCTGTCCATTTTGCACTGTGGCTTACCTGCTGATATATCTTAACTGTTCTTGTGCAATCGACAATGTGCTAACCTGCTTTTCTCTTTTTGTAAACGTTTTGCATTACAGGCTGCGTTCTTGCCTTACTGTATAGAAAAAGAAGAGGCTGGTTTATCATTGCACATTTTAAGCTTTTCTACTTGGAATGGTCACGTTCTGAACCAGATAGCCAGAACCGCGGGTCTGCTGCTAAGGGATTTTAAATTGTGCATTTTTACTACAGTGAAATAATTTAAGATTATCCCTTATGTTCATAGTATGAGGGGCTAGTTTATGTCATATTGGCATAAATTGTTTTGTAAAAGGGAAAGTGTTTCCAATGGTGTTTCAGCTTTTGCGCTGATACAAAGTAAGTTACTACTTTGCACTAGGTGGTTTGGCCACTGAAAGAATACTATTGCAAGAGAAACAATCTTTAGACAACAAACTTGCTTTACTAGGTTCTTTGTAATGGAGTTCATGGTTCAGTGGCTGGGGATTTGTAGTTATTCGAAGTGTTGGATAGGTAAAACTCAGCTCAACTGCTGTGTTTAAAAATACACATTTAAAATCCCTCTTTACAGACACTAATGAAAAATTACATCTTTCTGGGCTATTGACATGTAGTAGTTCCGGAGTATTGTACAGTCAATGTTAAATAAAAGCCAAAACTGGAATGTGCAGAAAGTAGGATTTGGTTATTTGTGGACTCTCTTTTGTCTTTGTTTAGCTGTTTAAAGAAGATTCCTGGAGTAGATTGGTATGTTCTGTTAAAGGCTGACAGTGACCCCTTTGCTTACACTGTTGCATCTCAAGGGATTCGCCCGGGGACCACGGCCTGCTGGTGTGTGCATAGACGTCCAAAAACAACAGCCAGAGTGGGGTGTGAGGCAGCAGTCAAGCTGGAGACTGCTTGTTTAGGTGCAATACCCTGATTCCCAAAGTTAGTTACAGTGGGTCTTATTGTTTTTGTGACAGAAGGATTTATTCAGACTGCTGTACTCTTCATTTGATGTAACAAAATGCTATTAATCTAAATATTTGTAAATAAAGTACCTGTATCTAGATTAAATTAAATTGCTTGCATTATTTTCTGAACTATCCTAGGATTTGTTTTCTTCAGATCTAAGTCGTTGGTTTTTCTTGTAGCACTCTGCATATCCATCGTATAGAGCGGTCCGTTTGTGTAGCACACGGAGCCACATCCAGCCAGCGGCGTCCTGACCCCTGCACTAAGTGTTTTCAGTCAGCTTTCTTAAGTTTGAGGTCAGCACATTCAGTGGTTAAATTTTCCATAGACTACTTGAGGCCCAGTTTTATAATTTGCACGTGTAATTTAATAAATTTGGGTGCTCAAAAATAGAGGAACAAATTGTCATAACATCCGTGTGCCAGTCACTGGACAGTGTACTTGGGAAGAAAGAATTAAATTCTTTTAATTTTTAACTCGGGAGCTTGCTGCTTGTGTGGTCACCTGTTTGGATAACTCATTGCACCCTTGAGGAGGCCCTAAGGTTAGTAATTGGTGCTCAGTACTACTCACGCATTAGACATTCCAGTACAATGTTCAAGTATTTTTCATGGATAATAAAGTGTTTGATGCAGTAACCTTGCTTTTTTAAATTTTTTTGTTTTGGTTGGTTGGTTAGTGGTATATGCATAATACTAGTTAAGAGGTAGTTAAAAAATGTCTTTGCTGGGCGTGGTGGCGCACACTTATAATCCCCGTGCTTGGGAGCCGGAGATAGGAGGTTTGAAGCCAGCCACGCTGGCTTAAGAGACCCTCTTTCCAAAGAAAAATATAAAATAGGGCTGGGAGTGTAGCCTGGAGGTAGAAGGGTTCCATCCCCAATAACACCAAAAAAAGAAAAAAAAATGGAAAGAATTCTTTTGAAGCCAGGCATTTAGCTTCATGATTCATTATCTCGCTTCTCTAATCCATAAGGCCATAGTTTTTGAAAACATCTTTGCCTATACATTTGTTCTACACATAACTTTTCAGAAATAAATGGTTCCTTTCACTCACCTCAAACAGAAGACCAAAATGGTTAATTTGGCAGGTAAGGGAGAAGATAATTTTGCTCATATTAATAAGTACAGGCCCAGAAAATTGTGTCCTTGAGAAATGTCAAAAGTTGAGACTAGGCTAGGCCTTTAAACATTTTGCTAAGTTTTGAAAAAGTAAAAATATAAATACAAAAAGTGACACTTCTTGTTTTAGAAGTAGATGTGTTATGTCCATTAATAAATTTTACGTCAGCTGGGCATGGTGGTGCTCGCTGTAGTCCCAGGATTTGGGGGGCTGAGACAGGAGGATCGTGGTTCGCAGTCAGCCTCTGCTACTACTTAAAGGTGAGGCCCTTTGCAGCCCAGTGAATAAAGAATAAACTAGGGCTGGGGTGTTGCTCAGAGGTATACGCCCCTGGGTTCCGTCCCTAGTGCCCTGTGCACACAAAAATTGTCATGTTTGTTGTCTTATATTTGTCCTGTTTTTTGTTTTGCTTTTTGGTGTGTGTGTGGGGCACTGGGGACAGAACCCAGGAGCATTTTACTTGGTGTGTGTGTGTGGCACGGGCTAGAACCCGGGGGCATTTTATTTGAGTGACACCCCCAGCCCTTTTTGATTTTGAAAGAGGGTCTTCACTAGGCTGCTGTAGAGTCTTGCTGCATTGCTGAAGCTGGCCTCAAACCTGTGATCCTCCTGTCTCAGCCTCCCACAGACTGGGACTGGTGGGGCAGAATCACCATGCCCGGCTATTCTATCTTACGGTCCAGTTCTCACCAAACAACTTCTTAGGAATATACGCTCCAGTGGTGAGGGATTACCGCATTGTGCTTTTCTGTCCTGTAACATGGTAAAATGCTTGTTATGGCTCAAAAATTAGCCTTTGGAAAGTGGTTCTTGGGAATATTTTAAAACCTCATCTATTGTATATTTACCCCTTGGGAGTAATTCTGTTGACATATGACTGTGGTATTTGTTGCTGTTTGTTTGGGGTATTTACTTGGTTGTGGTACTGGCAATTGAACCCAGAGGAGTGATCGATCACTGAGCTACGTCCCAGCCCTTGTTACTTTGAAACAGGGTCTCGGTCTCGCTGTTGCTCAGGCTGACCTTAAAGGTCTTCCTGCTTCAGTCTTGCAAACTGCTGGGATTCCAGGCTTGTGCCACTGCACCTAGCTGCTATTCCTGTTTATAAAAAATGTGGCCCGTTTATTTTAAAAAAGGTGGCCATAGTGGCGCATGCTTGTAATCCCTAGTACTTGGGAGGCTGAGACAGGAGGATTGCACAGGTTCGAATCTACTCTCAGCTACTTACTTAGGCTCTCAGCAACTTAGATTGTATTTCCAAACAAAATATAAAATAGGTCTGGAGTGTGGCCAGGAGGTAGAAAGCCCCTGGGTTCCATCCCTAGTACCACAAAAAAAATTTTTTAAATGTAGAGATCACGGAGTTGTTAATTATAACGATTCACAAGTTTAAAAACCTACACTATGAGTTTATCACTGGGTTAGTCTCCAAACTAACAGTTTTCTAATTTCCCCCGAAAGGCAGCATTTTTGGCTAGAGAAAAGCATGTGAAGCATAAAGGTTCTATAATAATTTCTGAATCATGACACATTATTGGCAAGTACCACCTACTTCCAACTACAAGTCAAAGGTGAAGAACACCTGGAGCCAAGCATGGTGACTCAGGACAGGAGGGTCACAGGTTCGCGGCCAGCCTCAGCAACTTAGTGACAAGCTCAGCAACTGAGGGGGGCCCTGTTTCCAAGTAAAAAACAAAACGGCTGGGGCGTAGCTTAGAGGTAAAAGGCCGCTGGGCTCAACCCCGTACCCCCGCCCCCAAACACACAAGGCCACCTGAAGATGTCTTTCTTAGACTTGTAAAAATTTGGTGGCTTTAAATATTAAACATAAGACGATCTGTTGAAATGTAAAGTCAGATCAGAGGCCCAAGTTGATTATATCTTTTATTTTTTTATGAAAAATAAATTTTAAGCAAAATCCAAAAATAACTTGACATTATATAAAATAAAGAGGGGCTTTAAGTACATTCTTTGTAACTAGATTTACCAGTGTATGGATTCAAATGAATGCAATTAAGGTCAGCACTGGCTTTATAAATACAGTCCAAGATTAAGAACTAAACAAAAGCCTCAGTGACTGAGGACCCTGGTCTAAATTGCATACATCAATTCCTGTGTACACAAGTGGCTCACAAAAACCTTTGCTTCTTCACGGGCACAACAGGCACGGTAGACTCCGGTGGACTCCAGCCTCTTGTCATTGGACCTGACAGAAGCCGAGCGGTACTGCGGTAGGAAGGAGCTAGTGAGGTAGTGAAGGCGTCTCCTCAGACTTGTCTTCCCTGGGCTGCTCTTTTCCTGTAGTAAGGCAAAGGGTAGAAGGCTGAGATCTTAAGACGGCATTTCTGTGCGGTGCTGAGGGTTGAGCCCAGGGGCCTTCCACCTCTGAGCTACACCCTGAGTCCTGTTTTATTTGTTGCTCTGAAACAGGTCTCATTAAGTTGCAGAAGGCCTAAGTTGCTGAGGCTGGCTATGAAGCCGGGATCCTCCTGACTCAGCCTCCCAAGTACTAGAGTATACAAGCGCGCCACCACGCCGAGCTGTGAGGACGGTAGTCACACAACCAAGTGACGGCCCAATGACGTATTTGCAGATTTGCGTACCTCTGGACTTTTTTTGTACAGTGCTAGGGATTGAACATAGAGCCACACGCTTGCTGGGCAAGTGCTCTAAACGTGAGCTACATCACCAGCCTGAAAATGTTTTAAGGTGAACCATTACAACATCTTTCCTTTAAAAGTGCTGTCTTGCCGGGCGTGGTGGCGCACGCTTGTAATCCCTGTGCTTGGGAGGCGGAGTCAGGAGGATCGCGCAGGTTCAAAGCCAGCCACGCGCGCTGGCTTAGGAGACCCTGTTTCCAAGTAAAATAATATAAAATAGGTCTGGGAGTGTAGCCCAGAGGTAGAAGGGCTTCAGGAACCCCAGTACCACCAATCAATCAATCAATAAATCAATAAAGTGCTGGCTAAAAGACCTCTGTGGAGCTTACTGGGAGAGTTTGCCTCCCACATGCAAAGCCCTGGGTACAGGGAGAAAAGGGCTTGGAATATGTACCGTGAGCATGAGCAGGAAAGCGTGTGTGTCAGTGCTGGCAACTGTCTGGGGGTTCAAAAGGACTTTGTAGAAGTTGGAAAGAGCTCTGAAAAGAAAGAAAATAAATGTTAGGCTCAGAACCCGGCCTGCAGCTCCAACCTAGCACAGGCCTTCATCCCATGTAGGCCTGGATCACAACTCCAAACTGAAGCAGTTCTGCCCTTGCTCCCGCCACTGTGCCTCCAACACCTCCTGCTGTCCTGCCTGTGGAGCTGGAGGGAGCTGGCTCTTCACCTGCAGCTCTGGGCTGCCTCGCCTCCCAAGCCCGCCTGGTGCTCTCACTGTTCCTAAGCCCTGCCAGAGGCTCACGCGGCCTTTCCCCACAGGTGTCAGCCTGAACACGTAGGCTCTGCTGCCAACTAGTTACCTGACTCGGGTCAGTCATCTGCCCCCCTCCTGGGCCTTTTAAAAAGGCAACTGTCCCACCGGGCCTGGAACCACCTTGTAATCCAGGACTTGGGAGGCGGAGACAGGAGGAGTGCAAGTTCTCTGCCAGTCTCACTTAATCCCTCCATAACTGAGAGAGACCCTCTTTCAAAATAAAAAATAAAAAATAGGGCCAGGGGTGTGCTGGGAGGTAGAATGATGCCCTGTGATCATCCCCAGTACTGCCCCCCCAAAAAAAAAAAACAAGCAATTTTCCTTGAATGTTCCTTGTGGCTAAACCATTACGATAGACTGCTCTGTGGGAAGGACTGATCTGCCCCAAGTCCTGGTACCGTTCTTTGATATAAAGGTTAAATAGGACATTATATGTAAAGGGTTTAGTGTAGTATGTATACATAGTAGACACCCAAAAATGAAGTTATGTTTTTACTCTAAATACTCTACGTTACTGTTCAGCATTTCCTTGACAATATTTCATGTTCTTCCTAAATGATTTTTAACCATATTGAAGTCTCACACAGAAATCTGTGAAATTCAGTTTTTTGCAGGCCTTGGTTTAAGAGGTGTGCATCAAGACTTTTTGCTGCGAAATAATAGAAGGTATTACCAGTCATCCTTCTCCAAGACACAGGGAGACAGACTAAACTAGGCCTCGAGCTGGCCTCAGGTCCATGCAGAAGGTAAGGGGATCCGAGTGGAGGACATGCAGGGCAGAGCCTGCTCCCTCCCTGCCGGGTCACCGTATCCCCAGCGCCCATCTGCTTTCTCAGCCATTAGCTTGGCCTCTTTCTCCATCTACAAGCCAGGTGATCCCAGTTTTTCCAGGAACCACAAAAAAGTCTTTCCTGAGATGAGCTTTCCAGAGTTGAAGGTGGCAGGCATTTAGATCCCGAGTCTTCCCTAGATCATGGACCCCAGAACTTTTGAGTATGTTCCATAAAGCTTATTAAGCTGTCTAAAAGCGTCCTTACCCGACACTGTCCAAGCTGAGAGTCCTCTGCCAGGGAAGACTCCAGCTGAGACTGACTGGAGGACGAGTCCACAGAGGTGCTGGTCACCAGTTCCCCCAAAGCATCCACCTGCCGCCTCAGGCTGTGCAAGGTGCCCTCCGTCTGCCGCTTCCCCTTGATTAACACTTCTGCCTGCTTGGACATACAGTGTCGAAGCTGGGCCTGAAAAGTGTAACCATAAAATTCAGGATTGCGCACAGAAAACATGTACCAGAATCATCACACAGCTCCCTCCCACTTAGCTTGATAGATCTGACTATGAGAAAGCAGAAATGGCCGCTGAAAGTGCTCAGTCTTAGAGAACACGGACAGGGCCAGGGGAGGAGACGCCCTTTTTAGGCTTGATTCCCACCACCTGTGTTGCCATGAACCGCACTGTCTATCATTCCTTCGGCTGCAGCAGCGCGCAGCCCTGCCCCCTCAGTAAGCTACCGCCCAGCTCTTTCTTTGTCGCTGGGCATTATCCCTCCATCCACAGTCTTCTGGCTTCCCCTCTGCTCTCATCTTGAAAGTCTTCTCAGTCTGAGGCAGTACCGCCCGCAGCCCTCTGTAACGTGATGGGATCTACCCAGAGGGGCCACTGGACACGTGTGGCTACTGAGTGCTTCAAATGTGGCAACCGGAGAACTGAAGCTTTAACTTAATTATACAACTGATTAGAACCACCACATCTGACTGGAGACTTACTGGACGGCACAGGGGCCCTCAGCACTGCGGTGCTGGCCCTCAGCCCAGGCCGTCCGCGTAAGCAGCCATCCCGAGACGAGCCTGTCCTCTCGTCCTGCCTTCCGGTCATTCTCCAGCTCCCCCACATCTTTAGATCAACAGTGGTCACTAGGTCCCTGACTCCCACTTTACTTGTACCATGGGCCTCTGAATTCAACATGCTCCTAGCCTAGCATCCTCGTCTGACGTGAAGCCTACTTTCCCAGTATTCCCGATTCTCCCCCAACAGCTGGCTTTTGCTGTCTTCAGCTGTTATTGTGTCTCTATTTCCTGTACCAAGTACTTCGGTTCTATAAGTTTTAGTTGAAGTAAAGTAACATTACATAAGTTAAAGCACACTGGACTTAAACATTTGTGGGATTTTTCTTTCTTTTCTTTTTTTTTCTTTTTTTCTTTTTTGCAATGCTGGGGATCAAATCCAGGGTCTTGTTCTTGCTAGGCAAGTGCCTGACCACTAATCTCTATCCCCAGCCCCAAATTTCATGGATTGGTCTCTCCTTCTTTTTTTACGGGGAATGGAACCCAGGTGCATTCTACTTCCAAGCTACACCCCCAGCCCTATTTTTTTTAAAAATTATTTTGAAATAGGATCTCACTGGGCTGCAGAGGGCCTAAGTAGCTGAGGCTGGCCGCGAATCGCGATCCTCTGGCCTCGCCTGAGTTCGTGGTTTTGAACACTGACTGCCATTTACTAGTTGTGTGATGCCATCTCAGAGTTTCAACCATGTGATCTGTGAACTACTGAGTTTTGCAGAAGGGAATGTCTCTCGAGGAGCACTCTCCCCGGGCGCCAAGTGGCCTGCACTGTGGGTTGTTTTGTTGTGCTGGGATCAAGCCCAGGTTCTTGCATGTGCTAGGAAAATGCTCTGCCACTCAGCCACACCCAGCCTTTTTTCCTTAAGGGTAACCTTGAGTCGATCTTCACGGTGACGCAGTTTCTCCCGGAGCGCTTCTCCACGCCAGTGCTCATCCTTTTTCAAAGCGCAAAGGGAGACATCAGTGAGTCACCAAGTGCCATGAGAACAGTCAGCTCTTCCCTCCACCTCCCCTTGTACCCCAAGCCCAACTTCAGCTTAACTGGGGGAGGTGGGGACCACACTGCCCTCTCTGAAGCGGTGTCATCCTTACCATTATGTGAACGCGGGAAAAGTGCAGCTTTTCCTCTAAAGGTCTCTCGTTCACTGTGAATGGAAAGTTCTCTTTCAAGCTTTCCAACTCTCCTTCTAGGTTTTCATTTCTCTCTAAAACAGCTGCTAAGTCTGCTGGGGGTTCTGGAAGAAACTGGTTGAGGTTCTTCAGGCTGGTTCTGATTTCATCTTTAACCTCACACTTAAGCGTCCTCATGGCGTCGCTGATTTCCATCTGTCTTCTCTCCAAATCTTTCTGGTTTGCCATCTAAACAGTGATGTAGACAAAGTCAAATACCACTGGGTAAGATCTGGCACCTACTAAGAATTGATCTTTTTTTTTTAATGTTTTTGCAATACTGGGGATGGAACTCAGGGCATTCTACTTCCAAGCTACACTCCCAGCCCCATTTTTAAAAAAATTCTTTATTCTTGAAACAGGGTCTAAGTTGCGGAGGGCCTCACTAAGTAGCTGAGGCTGTCCGCGAACCTCTATCCTCCGGTCTCAGCCTCCCGAATGCTGGGATTACAAGCGTGCGCCACCATGCTCGGCTGAACTGAGCTATTTAATATTTCTTGCATTTAGAAACGGGCATGGTGGCGCACGCTTGTAATCCCAGCATTCGGGAGGCTGAGACCAGAGGATCGCGGTTCGCAGAAAGCCTCAGCTACTTAGTGAGGCCCTCTGCAACTTAGTGAAACCCAGTTTCAAATTAAAGAATAAAAAATCTAGGGCAGAGCCGGGCGTGGTGGCATACGCTTGTAAACCCCGCGCTTGGGAGGCAGAGACAGGAGGATCACGCAGGTTCGAAGCCAGCTGCGCGCGTTGGCTTAGGAGACCCTGTTTCCAAGTAAAAATGTAAAAATAGGTCTGGGAGTGTAGCCCGGAGGTAGAAGGGCTTCCAGGAACCCCAGTACCACAAAAAAAAAAAAAAAAGTCTTGTATTTAAAGGTCAAATATCAACTACAGACAACCCCTGATTTATGAGGTTCAACTTAGCAATTTTTAAGTTTTGAGACAGTGTCTTGATGAGTTGCCCAAGCTGGCCTGGAAGTTGTGATTCTGCTGCCTCAGCCTCCCCAGTAGCTGGGATTAAGTGTGTGCCACCACACCTGGATGAACTTATCATCTTTGACCTTATTATGGTGCAAAAGAAATTCACAGTAGAAAGTGTGTTTTGATGTCTGACCTTTTCCTGGACTAGCAATATGTAAACTCTTGATGCTGGGCAGTCGCCCTATTCAGGCAGGAGGGTAAACAACCAATACACTGCAGTGTACTATGGTGTTCCCGTATGATGACTGGTAGGTTAGGTGTATTAAATGCATTTCAACCTCCAATATTTTCAACTTACGATGGGTTTACTGCCACCATAAGTCAAGTTTCTGTCCGTGACTCTTAGAACAGCAAAAACATAATTTTTCAAATATCCAAGTATCTCCCAGCTACCAAGTAAGTTATTTTTATTGGCATTCTGATCGGAGGAACTTCCGCTAGAAAATCATGTTCCTAATGTTTCTTGAAGGGTGAATTCCTCTATTGAAGTCAATTTCTTTACTTAGAGTGGATTCCAGTCTCACTTCAAGTATACATGACCAGTGTGACCTCAGGGCACGTTGGCTAACATCTGATCTCCTGCCACCTCAGAAACGTGAGAACAAAGCCGGAATTTATATGAAGTACCTTGGGCTGTAGACCTGGCAGCTAAAATACTGAAACCCAAGTGAGAAAAGGATCGCTTACTGAAACCAGCCGTAAGTGAATGCGGAGGGGGTTTCGGAATGACCTGGTCAAATGCCTTTGCTCCACAGGGGAAGAATCGGGCTCTGAGGAGTCTGGAGGAAAAGGGCTGGATTGTGTTTGTAACTAAGATCTATATGGTTCTCCTCATAAGGAGCTTGGTGAAGGTATTAAATTCATCCCTACTACACTGCTAACTGCCCAACCAAGTTTGAAGAGGCATCGAGAATGAGTAAGGGCTCTGCCTTTTAAATATCTTTTTAAAAAGGTACTGCTCCTTGAACCAAAGGGCGCTGGTGTGGTGGGGAGAATGGGGGCACTGGTGGCACAGATGGACCTGGAACGGCCACACAGGGCTGTCAAAGAACGAGGTGCAGCCAGGCCGACCTGTCCCCGGCGGCTCCACAGAGCCCAGGGCGGCTGAGAGGCCGGGTGCTGAGGACGAAGGACAACCACAGCACGAGCAGCTGTGTCTCCCCTGGTTATGTTACTTGTTATTAAAGGTTTCCCTGGACCATTTTTCTTGCCTTGGAGGTTTGGTTCCTCTAGACTTATATCTGGTATAAAGTCTAACATTTCAACACAGTTCTCTGGAATATGATTAAGTCTTATGCTAAAGAACTATCATTTGGGGAAGGTGATATAGGATTGCAGGTACTCAGCAACTTAGTGAGATCCTGTTTCAAAATAAAAAAATAAAATAAGGCTGAGGATGTAGCAAAGAGGTAGAATGCTCCTGGGCTCAACTGCCAGGACCATGAAGAAAACAAAACTGTAATTTTTTTCCTTTCAAAAACTAATAAAAATCTTGCTGAACTTAAGAGAATTTTAAAAGCATATTTGTGTGTGTGTGTGTGTGTGTGTGTGTGTGTGTGTGTGTGTGTTATATTGGGAATTGAACTCAGGGGTGTTATATCTCTGAGCTACACCCCCAGCCTATTTTTTTATTCTTTGATTTTTTTTTTTTTTTTTTTTTTGGTGGTCCTAGGGATGGAACCCAGGGGCTTTTCTACCTCCGGGCTATACTCTCAGACCTATTTTATACTTTATTTGGAAACAGGGTCTAAGTTGCTGAGAGCCTAACTAAGTAACTGAGGCTGGCTTTGAACCTGTGTGATCCTCCTGTCTCAGCCTCCCAAGTACTGGGATTACAAGCGTGCGCCACCACGCCCGGCTCTAAAAACATATTTAAAAAAATTTTTTTTTCTTGGGGGGGGGTGCATTTCTAAATTTTAAGTCAAATATCAAAAACTGGAAAAAGTATCTCAAAAAATTCTTATTACCACCTTTTCACAATTTCCATTTAAAAATTCCTCTTAAAAGATACTAAAAAGTGCCGGGCGTGGTGGCGCACGCTTGTAATCCCCGTGCTTGGGAGGCAGAGACAGGAGGATCGCGCAGGTTCGAAGCCAGCCGCGCACGCTGGCTTAGGAGACCCTGTTTCCAAATTTTAAAAAAATGTAAAAATAGGTCTGGGAGTGTAGCCCAGAGGTAGAAGGGCTTCCAGGAACCCCAGTACCACCAAAAAAAAAAAAAAAAAAAAAAAAGATACTAAAAAGCTGGGTACATGTGGTAGCACATGCTCGTAATCTTAGTATTTAGGAGGCTGAGACCAGAGGATCCCAGTTTGCAGACACCCTCAACTACTTTGTGAGGCCCTCAGCAACTTAGTGAGACCTGTTTCAAAATAAAGAATGAAAATAAATTGAGGTGGGGGTGTAGCTTGGAGGTAGGATGCCCCTGGGGTTCAATCTCCAGCACTACAAAAAAAAAAAAAGGTACTAAAAATAGCTAGGCGTGGTGGCATACCTGTACTTGTAATCCCAGTACAGACTGAGACAGGAAGATTGTAGACTTGAGGTCAGCCTCAGCACTTGAGTGAGGCCCTCAGCAACTCAGTAAGACTCTGTTTCAAAATAAAGACTAAATAGGGCTCAGAAGTAGAATGGCTGGGGTTCCAGCTCCAGTCCCCCACCACACACACAGGACACTAGAGAGGGCCCGCCCAGGCGAGCCCCGCCTGGCTGGCCGCACACCTGTTTCCTGAGCTCCAGGTACTCGTGCCGCATCTGAGTGAGCTCCTGCATCAGGCGCCGGGCCCGCTCGTGGTTGTCCTGGGCCGCCAGCTCGATGGTTGCCATTTCCTTCTGCATGCAGCACTTCTCCTGCTTCTGCTCCTAGCACGGAAGGAAGGAAGGAAGGGTCTGTGATTCAACGTGGGGATGCGGCTGCCGGCTTACGTAAGCACCTCGCCGCCCCCTGGCTTCTGGCCTCAGCCTCAGCCTGCTTTGTGGCACAGGGACTCTATGGCCGAGGATGTACACGCCACTGTCAGCGCAGTCAGAGCTCGAGGTCTGCGGCTTTGCCTTTGATGACAGGTAACTCTGAGCTGTGGCTGGCCGCCTGTAAAGTGGGGACGGCAGCGCTTTCATCATATGGCTACTGGGAGAGCTACCAGACCCAGTGGTCTGTCAAAAAGCCAGCTCGTCATCACTGTTGTAGGCACGTTTCCCTCCGGGAAACACATATGATTTAACAGTTCCTTTTATACAGCAGAGCTCCATCAATCTGTCCAGAAGACTTTTTTCTTTTCTTTCTGGTACTGGGGACTGAACCCAGGGTGCTCTACCACTGAGCTAGAGCTACAGCCCCAGCCTTTTCCTTCCACAGATGCCAGAGAAAGATCCAGCCTGTGACGGCCCTTAGTGCTCACCTGCCTCCCTCCACCCACCGTAAACGGTTCTGAGCTGATTATCACCTCCCACATTTTTTTCAGGGATAACAGCATGGTAGGTGGAGCTTCTTAGTTTTAAGATAATGATTAAAAATAATGCTCACTGGAAGGGGCAGGATGACAAAATGCAAAGGCAATGATTAGCAGCTATGTAAATGTCTACCAGGCCCTTTCCAACACCCCCCACCCCTCTGTGGGGCACGGCTCACTAGCAGAAAGCTCCCTACTGTGCGCTGACTCTGTTCTTGGGACAGCCTCCGGCCAGCAGCCAGAAGCCCGTCCTAGACAACACAAAAGCTGCCTAAGCACACCGTAACAGCTGGGTTAGAGCTGGCAGGGCCATTTCCCCACACCGTGGCGCTGTTGCATCTCCAGGGTAAACTAGCGCTTCCTTGCAGGTGGCGGGAAGACAGGTACTCACGAGGAGGTTTTTCTCCAGCTGGCTCCGCTGGGTCTTGAGGGCTTCCTTCAGGCTGGCCACCTGATTCTCGGCTTTCTTTCTCTCTGCCAACAACTGGCTCCGCAGGAGGCTGAAGTCTGCCCTCATGGCGTCTGTCTCTTTCTGGAGGGCCAGCAGCTTACTCGACTTTTCCGTCAGTTGCTGCTCCCGCTCTGAAAGCTGCAGTCCTGAAATGAGTGTTTGAGTTGGTCTGGCCTCAGGCAGAGCTTTCCTCCTGCAGGAGGATCGCAGGACGGTGCCACTGCACACCCAGGGCTTCCCTGTTCCCGAGCCTACATGCCTGCCCTCGCCACTCCAGAGGACAGGCCCGTGACGGCGCTTCTTGGAGGGCCTGATGCCTAAGTGACAAGAACAACTGTCTTTCCACGGAATCTGAGAGACCAGTGAGAGCCAATAGCCCCAGTCCTGGGGCAGAGGGACGTGGACGGATGCTGGGTGCTTTAACTGAGGGAGGCGCCCCAGGGCTCCTTCCCTCATCAGGGCCGGTGCAGCAGGAAGAGCACAGAGCTGTCCTCCACTGGCACGAGCCCCATTTACAGATGAAGGGCATACATCTGGAATCAGGCACGCAAACACCTGGGACATAGTACTCAATAAAAATGCTCCAAGTTAAAGTGATATTTATAAAGATTTTTCCTGTCATCCTACTTAGAGTAACACTGCCCAGGTTCTATGTTTTAACACCCCTGGCATAGTCAGAGTTCACTGTATTTGTTTAGCTTCATTTCTTTTTTTTTTTTCTTTTTTGCAGTACTGGGGATGGAACCCAGGGGCATGCTACCTCTGAGCTACATCCCCAGCCCAATATTTTATTCTTTATTTTGAAACAGGGTCTCACTGAGGTGCAAAGGGCCTCACTAAGTAGCTGAGGCTGGCTGCGAACCCGGATCCTCCTGTCTCAGCCTCCTTAACCATGCCAACTTAGCTCCATTTTCATTATGAAGTGATGGAGTTAGTTGTGTCGTGAGCTCCCACAGGAGGATTAGCAACCCTTCAGGTGCCTGAATCACATTACCTGACCATTACTAAGCCCTGCAAGCCTAAGAACGAGGGAAGCAGTGTCCTGGCGATCACACGCCTTGGGTTTTCACTTCAGCCTCGTCTGTGTGCCGAGGGGACCACCGACTGAAAGGCAGCAGCAGCTCGGGTCTGTCCCCGGCCAACTGTGAGCAGAAACGAATGACTGCTCCCGGTGTCTGACTGGCTGAGACAAAACGGCTCCCCAGCTCCTAACTCACACTCTGGGGCATCTTCTGGCTCTTCTTTGCTGTACTACTTCACATTCTCGAGATGACGTTCTTGAAGAAGGTGACGGGGTCAGTGCAAGGGCTTTCAGTGAGCCTCGTGGAGACACAGACTCCCTCTCCTCTCACAGTGCTGCCTCCTGCGCTGCCTCTCCCGCCCCTTCCCACGCTGGCAGGCAACTGCACTAGCCGCCACAGCGAGCTGGATACGTACTGGCCTGGGACAGCGACTTCTCCAGGGCCTCGCCCCACCGCTCCTCTTCCCGCAGAGTCCGCGCGCGGCTCTCGGCCGCGGCTACCTCGCTGAGCAGCTGGTCCAGCCTGCCCCGGCGCTCGGTCAGCTCCCTCTCCAGCTCGTGCTGCTGCTCCTTCAGGGCCACTGTGCTGGCTTCTAGTTTTTTTTCTTCACTTTCTCTCTCTTTCTGAAGTCTCTGAAACATCTTAATGAGAGAATAACCTTAGTTAATCGTACAGTAAGACTCCGTGTTCCAGACCACCACGAGAATTCCAGTTCAAGAGAGAGGAGGAAACAGTTCACAGGGCAGAGAAAGCGAGCGCCCTTTGAAGGCGACGAGGTGGGGGCACCTGGGCAGCCTGACGAGAGCGCCCGTGAGCACAGGCCCTCGGCTACATGATCCCAGGAGCGCCACACATGGTGTAAAAGCCACACCTGCTCACACAGCCCCTGCAGCTACTTCCCAGCAGCGTCCTGCCACAGGGAACATTCTGCACACACAGATACTACAAAGGCTCCTCTCGCTCGCTCACAGATCGCCGTACCGCGTCTTGCTGCTCCAGCTTCAGCGTGTTCTCCTCAATCTCACTCTGAAGCGCTTGAAGCTGCTGCTGCTTCGCTTCCGCCTCTTTCTGACAGTTCTCGAACCGCTCTATCCACCCACTGATGTCCTTCTGCAGCTGGGCCTGCTCGCTCAGCAGCGCGTCCTGCCGCTGGGTGGTGTGCAGCAGGTCCTTGAGGGGAAAGAGCAAGCCCAGCTGCTCACAAAGCATCTTTACCGGGGTGGCCAGTGCCAACGCACCACCCGCCACGTCTGCCAAACCAGAATACAATTTCCATTTCCCTATCACTGCAACAACTGAGAATGGTGCTCAGGACTCCACATGCTCCCTGGCTTTCCCTTCTACACGCCTAAAGACAAGCTGTCAAAATCTCAGCAAGAGATTTAGTACCTCTCAGCTTTAGAGTCTTGTCACTGAGTGGGAACAACACTCGCTTTACAGAAAAGAAAAAAATATACGGCTTAATTCTTTTTTTTTTTTTTTTTTTTGGTGGTACTGGAGATGGAACCCAGGGACCTTCTACCTCCGGGCTACACTCCTAGACCTATTTTGTATTTTTATTTGGAAAAAGGGTCTCTTAAGCCAACTGAGGCTGGCTTCGAATCTGCGCGATCCTCCTGTCTCAGCCTCCCAAGCGTGAGGATTACAAGCCTGCGCCACCATGCCCGGCAATGGCTTAATTCTTGTTGAAATGAACCCTATGTCATAGTTTTAATACTACTCAAGGCATTTATGCAGATTCAAAAACTCACAAAACAATAGATGTCTCTTTCTTTAAGGAACCCAAATTAAGCATTTTTGAAAAGGTTAGTCATATTTCTAACACAGAATATATTCATAAGAACCTTTGTAGGAGCTCTAAACGATAGACTACTTTGATTTTTAATTGTACACATCTTAGAAACACACAACCTTAAAGGTTCTAAGAAGAAAATTTAGATGTTAAGTGTAACTTCTAATTTATACAGTAGAAGCTGAGACCCAGAATTTGTTTGATGTTCTTTGAAATTCAAATTGTACCACTATTCTCACAGGATGCCATTGAATTACCTTTACGAAGATCACCAGGGTAAGGAATCTACTCTATTTGACATCTGACTCTGCAGCCCGATGACTGCAGATTTCTCCGAGCCAGGGGTAAGAGGAAGTCCCTCTGGTCCTTAAGGTCCCGTCACTGGTCTCTAATGTAACCACCGACCTGCTTACTAGCTTTGAGAAGAACTCCGAGGCAAGGTTTCTAGGGTTAAGTTAGAGAACCAGGACTGCACCGAAATTTTATTCGAAGGTGATATGATATGGCTTTATGGGCCTGAGAGTGTGATATGGAACCAGCCTGCTGGATTTTTTTGTCATTTCACTCTATTACCTGCAAGCCTTTAGGATACTAACAGAGATTAAACTTGTTGACCTTACCTCTTTTGCTAGGCTCAGATGGTCTTGGACATTAGCTAGTTCCACTTGTAGTGAGTTTACTGCTTCTCGTTTTTCTATAGAAACATATTACAAAATGAGAAATATGCATGTACGTATACATTCCAGATTTTCACCAGCCAATTCTCCCAAAAAGTACAGCAGAAGTGAATTTAAACGTATTTGTTAATACCTTAATATTCAAAACCTTACAATAAAAAAATTTATAGATAATACTTAATGTTGGTGAGGTGCATGGCTTAAAAACAAGTACCTTCTACATTGCTGGTGGAAATATAAATTTAGTGTAACTTTCTAGGGAAACAATTTAGGAATAGATTTTATATCTGCACTGGCTCGGTCAGCTAATAGCTATCTGATATTAAGCAAGTCCTAAAAAAACTAAACTTCAGTTTCTTCATCTGTCAGTGGGTAAAATAATAGATTCTGTCTCATAAAAATGTTACAAGAATTGAATGCGAAAGTACTTCAGGCCTATGTTACAATAAACGATCAACAAGTTGATTCTTGCTGGAGTATACAGCAGTTTCTTCTAAATATACCATGACTATCTAACAAGATCTGGCAAAAAAGACGACTTACTACTTGTAAACTAGTACACACACAACCCCCCACACACACATACACGCACGCATACAAATGTCCTCCGAGAAAAAATCTTGGAAGAGTATTCACTAAATTTTTAATAGGAATTATCCGAGGGATAGGGTCAAAACTAATTTTTATTTAATCATTTTTGCTGTTTTTAAACTGTTTTCTAAAAAACATGAATTGGTTTTTTTTTTTTTTTTTTTGTGTGTGTGTGTGTGTGTGTGTGTGTGGTACTGGGGGCTGAACCCAGGGGCATTCTACCTCTGAGCTATACCCACAGCCCTATTTTATTGATTTTTAGACATTTTTAAAAACAGGGTCTCACTAAATTGCTGAGGGCTTTGCTAAGTTGTTGTGACTGGCTGTGAATCCGTGATCTTTCTGTCTCAGTACTGGAATTATAGGCCTGCACCACCACACCCAGCTTGAAAAAACTAGGTTTACTGAGATAAAGTTCACTTATAATGTATGTACTATTGAAAGCATATGATTCACAGGTGTTTCGTATATTCAGAATTGTATAGCCGTTACTACAAGCTAATTTTATGAAGAAACCTCACCCACTTGCATGATTTACTTCTGTATAAAAATCAGATAAACCAAGGACTCTGGAAGAGCACCTCTCTCCCGCTCGCTGCCTCGTACCTTGTAGCTGCTGCTGCACTGCCGCGATGTCGTCATGCAGCGCAAGCTTGTCTCTGTTTAGGTGGTCCAGCTCCTGGTGCAGTCGTCTGACATTCAATTCCAACTTTTCTAAGTTCGACTGTCCCATTTTGCTACTTTCTTCTGTAACTGCTAAAACTCTGCCACACAAAATAAACCATTTTCAAATATAAAATATTTAAGCACACATAAGACAAGACTAAAGAACAGTGCAGCCCTTTCAAAATATAGTTAAAGAGGTTTGAATGACAATAAATCCTAAAAGTTTAATATTTTCAAGTTTTGTTTTGGGGTGTGTGTGTGTGTGTGTGTGTGTGTGTGTGTGTCACTCAGGACTGAACAACCCAGGGATGTCCTACTCAAGACATCCTCCACCCCCAGGCCTTTTTTATTTTTATTTTTTTTTTCCGCGGGTCTGAGGATGGAACCCAGAGGCATTCGACCTCCGAGCTACACCCCTGACCAATTTTTTATTCTTTATTTTGAAACAGGGTCTCACTGAGTTGCAAAGGGCCTCACTAAGTAGCTGAGGCTGTCTGCGAACCGTGATCCTCCGGTCTCAGCCTCCCAAATGCTGGGATTACAAGCGTAATCTTTTTTATTTTGAAACAGGTTCTCACTAAGTTACTGTAATGGCCTCAAACCTGCCATCCTCCGTGTGTGTGTGTATGTGTGTGTGTGTGTGTGTGTTACTAGGGATGGAACCCAGGGGCATTCACCTCTGAGCTATACCCCTAGCCCAATTTTTTATTCTTTATTTTGAAACAGAGTCTCACTGAGCTGCAAAGGGCCTCACAAAGTAGCTGAGGCTGTCTGTGAACCTAGATCCTCCTGTCTCAGCCTCCTGAATGCTGGGATTGCAAGCGTGTGCCACCACGCCCGGCTGCAATCCTCCTCTTCCAGTCTTTCATGTACTGAGATTACAGGCATGCTGCTATGCCTGGCTTAAAAACTTAAAAGTTCTTTAACTCATTTTCTAAAGAAATCTTATCACCTTTCTAAAGAGGAGATTGTTTTTTTCAAAAAGTGACTCATTTAATGATGTTATAAAAAAAAATCATAGATAACATTCAGGATTCCAAAAATCCAAGTCATAAAAATGGACTGCTAATCTATAGTCAGTGAAAAGTATACATAAAACAATTATATATACAATAGGATGTGTCCATGAGATACGCATGAACATGCATTCTGGTACATAGCAAGGGAGGTAAACAGTGTGGACTGTTTTTGTTTGGTCTTTTTCATTTAGCACAACTACCTTGAGATTTATCCTTGTTGTTGCCTGTATCAATACACCATTCCCTTTTCATTGGTGAGTAGCATTCCACAGTGATATGGCACAATTTGTCTATCCAATTATCAGCTCATAGATATTTAGGTAACTACAAATAAAGGTGCTATAAACAACTGTGCACACACTGTATAGAAATATGCTTTCATTCTCTTGAATAAATACTCAAGAATGGAATGACTAAACCATCAGTAGATGTGTGTCTGCTTTTTTTTTTTTTTTTTTTTTACAGTACTGGAAATTGAACCAGCGGACATTCTACCTCCAAACTACACCTTCAGCCCTATTTTTTATTCTTTATTTGAAGCAGGGTCTCACTAAGTTGCAGAGGGTCTCAATAAGTAGCTGAAGCTGGCTGCAAACTTGCGATCCTCCTATTGCAGCCTCCCAAGTATTGGGATTACATATGTGCACCACCGCACCTGGATAAACTTTTGTTCTTCCTTTCAAAGTTGTTTTGGTGTTATGTCTAAAACTGTATACATTCTATTCTAGATCATTTAAATTTCAAATTTCTATTTGAACTCTAGAACCAATTTGCCAATTTCTACAAAAAACAAAAACCTATTAAGATTTTGACTGTAATTATTTTTAAATCTATAGATCAATCTGAAAAGAGCCAAATCTTAATACTGTCTTCTTACCCATGAATAAAGTATATTACCCCATTTATTTCCAGTATATTATTTCACTTAGAAAACTCTAACAGATTATTTTAAAAAATGTTTTTGGGAGGACAGAAAAGCTAGAAGAAAATTCACCAAGAAATGCTACCATTTTTGTAGCAAGTTTGTAAAGTGTTTCTTTTTTCTTTTCTTTATGTTCTAACTTTTTTTTTTTTTTTTTTTTTTGGTGGTGCTGGGGTTCCTGGAAACCCTTCTACCTATGGGCTACACTCCCAGACCTATTATATATATATAAATATATATTTTTTTTAATTTGGAAACAGGGTCTCTTAAGCCGGAACCTGCGCGATCCTCCTGTCTCTGCCTCCCAAGCGCGGGGATTACAAGCGAGCGCCACCACGCCCGGCTATGTTCC
Source organism: Muscardinus avellanarius (assembly GCF_963383645.1). Taxonomy (NCBI): domain Eukaryota; kingdom Metazoa; phylum Chordata; class Mammalia; order Rodentia; family Gliridae; genus Muscardinus; species Muscardinus avellanarius. The sequence continues at coordinate 14,869,895 of NC_137799.1, forward strand.
AACTTTGAAAAGTGACCCTGTGAGCTTCTTTGTTCTTGCTCTCACCTTTTGGTTTGTGACAACTTCTTTTCCCAGCTGTCACATTTCTCCTGGAGAGCCTCCTTTTCTTTGCTCAGACACTCAACACATGACTGCAGTGCCTGGATCTCGGCAGTCGTGCGCTCCGTTTCCCGCCTGCCTCGCTCCAGGAGCTGCTTCTGCCGCTCTATCTCCCCTTTCTGCTGCTGGGCCGTCTGCTGCAGATGTTCTAACTCCAGCTTCTCCTGAATGCAGACAGAAGAGAACTCAAGCATCCTACAGGAGGAAGACTGCAGTGTGCTCAGGGGACATGCAACAGTGTGCTCATTACCTCCAGCACTTCAACCTGAGTCTTCTCTAACTCGGACACCTTTTGGTCATGTTGTAGCTTCAAACCTTGTAGCTCATTATTTTCAAGTTGCAATATATCCAGAATATTCTTTAGTTCTAATAGAGAGAAACAAAGCAAAGTCCATGTTATCAAGCTACTTAGTGAAGCCCTCCACAACTCAGTGAGATCTTGTTTCAAAATAAAAAATGAAAAATAGGGCTGGGGGTGTAACTCAGAGATAGAAGGTCTCTGGGTTTGATCAACAATTCCTCCAAAAAAATTCAACAAAAACATTTAATAAAAATCTAGTTCTAAAAGCATTTACCTTCACACAAAAGAATAGACTAAGCACACTTTATGAGTAAAATAGGAAAAAATTTAAAGGATGAGGTTGATACAATATTTTGCCCTTTGGAACACAAATATTTAAATACTAACTTTTTTCTGATTATAAAATTTTTTTTCACTGTGGAGAATTTGGAAGATACAAAAATGGTAAGAAAAAAACTGAAAATGCAGGCCAGGCATGGTGGCGCACGCTTGTAATCCCAGCATTCGGGAGGCTGAGACCGGAGGATCATGGTTCATGAACAGCTTGAGTTATTTAGTGAGGCTCTCTGCAACTCAGTGAGACCCAGTTTCAAAATAAATAAAAAATAGGGCAGGGGATGTAGCTCAGAGGTCGAATGCCCCTCGATTCCATACCCAGACCTGTAAAACAAAACAAAAAAAACTGAAAATGCTTCATTATCCCAACACCCAAAGATAATGACTAGTACAAGAATATTCCAAGGTATTTTCATTGCAGAAGCACAGACAGACACACAGACACACACACACACTAAAATAAATGAGGCTCTACTCCATATTCTGTTCTCATCTATTTTTTCACTTTTCTCAAGAGCATATTTGCACATCATCAAATATTAAAAACACAGCTTTTAAATTGGTCATTCGTTTCCAAATTTTGTCCTAGTTACTGCTGCAATGCACATAGAGACCAAGAGAAATGGGTTCATTGGTTCAAAAGATGTGAATCTGAAGAATCTTTTTTTTTTTTTGCGGGTTTGGGGATGGAACCCAGGGGCATTTGACCTCCGAGCTACACCCTCTGCCCTATTTTTTATTCTTTATATTTGAAACAGGGTCTCACTAAGTAGTGGAGGGCCTCACTAAGTTGCTGAGGGTGCCTGCGAACTGTGATCCTCGGGTCTCAGCTTCCCAAATGCTGGGATTACAAGCGTGCGCCACAACGCCCGTCTAATCTGAAGAATCTTGACTACCTGGGGCAGTTGGGTTACACCTCAATGGACAGCATATACATGCCCTTCCGTCTACATACTCTGGTCAGTCGTAAAATGATTATTCTGCTTTTAAATAAACCATATCAAGTTGATGGTAGAAAATAATATAATATTGTTTTTATAACCTTTGCTTCCTAGTAGTAAGGTTAAACTTTAAAAGAATATTATTTGGTCATTTGTATTTTTCTATAATTTATAATACAGACACTTCCAATCTGAAACTTTATGTTTGTTTTTCTTTCAACTTACCAGTTTTGTGTTTAGACATCTGCCTTAAAACTGCCTGAAGATTTTCTTCCTCTTTTTCAATTTCTTGCTTTATAAGTGCAAGTTGAGTCTTTTTCTCATTAACATGGACATTCAGTTCTCCTTTCTGAAAACTCAATTCTTCCAGAAGTGATTTTACTTCCTGTGTTTTTAAAAAAGTAGTCATCCACCATGTGAAATTATTAATAAAAATTAAAATCAGTTCTGTTGTTTTTCATTCCACAGAAATCAAAATTTAGAAGCAAGTTCATTTACGCCTTTTATGTCAGGAACAACACTATTTTATATTAATATATTTCTATTTAATAGAAGTAAGAAAGAAACATTATCTTTGTTTAAATATATACACATTTACCACGCACAAGGCAATGGTTTGTAGAGGAAAAAAAATGCGAGTTCAGGCTTGGCTCCTGCCTCGAGGGGCTGAGCGCCTCTGCGGATTCCAGGCAGGGACGGAAGCATGGTCGTGCAAGTCTGCAATGCTCTGGGAACACACGGACAGACAGCTGCCTACTCAGGAGACAAAACTCCTTCCAGAGCAAATGAAAGAGAGGAGGCATGTCCCTGGGCTATGAGAAACAGGGGGGACCTGGCTAGTGACAAGGGAGAAAGGGATTCCTGGAGAAGAAATGGAATGAGAGAGGCAAAAGCAAGGAGAATCTTGGGTATTACCCAGAAAACAATACGAGGAGCGCTCCCGAGGACAGCATGGCATGAAAACAACGGATCAAAACAGCACTGGGGAGAGGGCAGGATATCAGAAATTTATATTCTCACTGGCAAGAAACAACAAAAATAAATCTGAATACATCTACGGCACTGTCCTAGGACTCGCAAGAAAGCGCACTGAGGACCCTACCCTGATGTGGCCGCACTTCTCGGCGACTTCGGTCTCCCCCAGCCTCAGCGCCTCCTGCAGGTCAGCCTTTGCCTGCACCATGCTTTCGTGGAGTAGCTGCAGTTCCTCCTTTTTATGCCCTAGCTGCTCGTCCAGGACCACCAGCTCCTGCTGCTGACTTGCAACCTGAAAGGACAGGATGAAAAGGACAGGATGAATTCTGGGCCAGCCTTTAGTGCTAGCCCAGAGATAGCATAGTTAATTCAGCTCAAGAATTTGGGAGGGTTCAGAAGCTAATATTGCAGCTCCAAGAATCAGGAAGGCCAACCTTGGCATATGACCATGAAATGCCTGAGAAAGACCCTGAACTCACATCCTTAAAATCACTCAAATCACAGCAAAAACATATGATAGTAGTGATCATCGCTCAGGTTATGGTTTTCAAAGAAGTTTCACATACACCCTTATTCCATTCTGACAACTTGGCAATGAAAGTTAGGCAGAAATTTTTCAAGGGCAATATATATTTGTTTATATAACAAGCAAGCGCGCACACACACATATGTACACACACATACTCACACATACACACAGATATACATAAATGAAGAAGATAAAATATACTCATGATTCCCCCTTATCAGATGACCCATGTTAATACTTTAAATACAAGTGTTCCCAAGTACATTTAACAGAAATGATCATGTAGAGCATACCACCTTTTAAGATTCACGTTATACTCCATGACTGTTACAGTCTGGATCTTAAATGACTTCCAGAAGTCCAGGTGCTAAAGGACTAGTCCCAGAATGGTGCTCTTGGAAGTAGAGCCAAGTGGGAAACTGTCAGGCCACACACGGGAGGCATGCACTTGAATGAGAGGATGGGGTCCTGGCCCTTCCTCTTCCTTTCTTTTGCCTCCCGGTCATGAGGTGTGCCATTTTACTCTGCCACACACGCCTGCAATGATGTGCATCCACACTGATGTGCAATGAGGTCGACTGATCATGGACTGAAACCTCAAAAGCTGTGAGCCCAAATAAACCTTTTCTCTTCGTAAACTGATACTCTCAGGTATTTGTCACAGTGACAGCTGACTAACACAAGCATATCCTGAACTATTGGGATTCAAATTATGGTTGGACTCTACACTTTTCTATGATATATAGCCTCATTTATTCTTTATATACTATTTCCATTTTTAATCTTTTCTATATTCAAATATGTATTACCTTCATGATCACAAGACATAAGTAGGTTTAAAGCAGTCTGAACTGTCTTTTCTAGGCATCTGTTGCCATACCTGGCTTTTCAGCGTTTCCAGCTCAGCTCTCTTGGCCTGAAGGAGGGTCTCGGATTCTTTAAGGACCTGCAGGTGGTGATCTTCCTTGCGTTCAGCTGTCTCAACATCTCTTTGCAGGTTCTGAAGCCTAGAAAGCACCAGCAGTACTTAAGCAGAGCCCACAGGATTCTGAAGTCCAGAGCTGTCTGCCAGCACAAGCCCCTGCAGCCCTACGGAAGCCCTACTTACTCTTCTGTCAGTTTTTCCTTTTTCTTGTTTAAACACTGAAAGTCTGCATCCTTTGCTGCCACAACTCTGTTTATTTCTTTCAAGATTTCTTCTTGCTTGATTTTGTGCTGCTCCAAATCCTTTGCATCAGCCTGGAGCAATCTAAAACATCAGATTATTCCCCTGAGCCCACAGACTTAACACGCATTTTTCTTATTATAAACCAGTTATTTCCCTCTTAGAACCAAACTTTCCATTCATGGCACTGCATACTTCAGGGACTTAGGGATTCCACCCACCTTAGTTCCTGATCGGCTTTTACAAGGTTAACAGCAGTTTCCTGCGCTCTCCTTTCTAGTTCCTCAGCATCTGATTCAGCTTGCAACAAATTTCTCTTGGCATTAGTAAACTTTTCAACAGCATTTTTTGTCTGGGAAAAAAAATTATCATTAAAACCAATTCAGGCCAGGAGTGGTGGCATATGCCTTTAATTTCAGTACCTGGGAGACTGAGACTGCAGGATGGCAGGTTTACGGCCAGCATAAGCAAATTACTTACCCTCAGCAACTTAGTGAGATTCTGTTTCAAAATTAATAATAATAATAATAATAATAATAATAATAATAAAAATAGGGTTAAGGGTGTAGCTCAGAGGAAGAATGCCTCTGGGTTCAATCCCACTAGAAAAAAAAAAAAAAAAGCAAGCTGGGCGAGGTGGCACATGCTTATAATCCCAAATCCCAGCATTTGGGAGGCTGAAACAGGAGGATCATGGTTCACAGGCAGCCTCAGCTACTTAGGCCCTTTATAAGTCAGTGAGACCCTGTTTCAAAATAAAGAATAAAAGTAGGGCTGGGGGTGTAGCTTGGAGGTAGAATGCCCTTGGGTTCCATCCCCAGTCTAATAAAAAAAAAAAAAAAGCAGTTCAGCAATAATGTTCATTTACAATTATTGGCAACATGAACGACTGGCCAAGCCAATAGCTACACAACTCTTCTGGAAAAAAAGTCAATACAGAAAGACATAAAGATACCCATTGCTTTTCATTCTTTTAATTCTCAGAAAATTGAGAAGCAAAGAAATATTACATAAAATGTAGCAGAAATAATGTAAAACTTGACAGATAAAAGATTAAGGGATAGTGCAGTAAACACAACACTGTATAGCTTTTAAGACTGCAAGTAGATGCAAGAACGTTTCTAAGATGGCCAACAAAAATAAATTTAAAGAGGTATATGCAGAGTTGGGCGTGGTGGTGCACGCTTGTAATCCCCGCGCTTGGGAGGCTGAGACAGGAGGATTGCACAGGTTCGAAGCCAGCCTCAGCTACCTACTGAGGCTCTCAGCAACTTAGTGAGACCCTGTTTCCAAATAAAGTATAAAATAGGTCTGGGAGTATAGCCCGGAGGTAGAAACACTCCTAGGTTCCACCCCCAGCACCACAAAAAAAAAAAAAAAAAAGAAAAGAAAAGAAAAGGTATATGCACAATAAGAGCAACTATATAAAAACTACATCCAGGTCAAAAGACGGAAAACCTATACAAAAATAGTAACTTCAAATAAGATGATCCTTATTTGAAAATAATCTATAATAGTATTCTGTCATTTGCTTATACCTAATTAAGTGGTAATGAAGTAATTTCCCCAAGAGTCTGCATACAGATTATTGATGTAACCTAGACATTACCAAGTTAAGTGAAAACTCATTATGTGATGACAATTTAGTTATTGTCAAGAAATAAAAATATTAAATTCCTTTGAGATATTTAAAAATTTTCCTGTAAACCCAGGCATCGTGGCGCACGCTTGCAATCCCAGCATTTGGGAGACTGAGACAGGAGGATCGTGATTTGCGGACAGCCTCAGCTACTTAGTGAGGCCCTCTGCAACTCAATGAGACCCTGTTTCAAAGTAAATAATAAAAAAACAGGGCTGGGAGGCTGGGCATGGTGGCGCACGCTTGTAATCCCCGCGCTTGGGAGGCAGAGACAGGAAGATCACGCAGGTTCGAAGTCAGCCGTGCTGGCTTAAGAGACCCTGTTTCCAAATAAAAGATTTAAAATAGGTCTGGGAGTGTAGCCTGGAGGTAGAAGGGCTTCCAGAAATCCCAGTACCACCAAAAAACAAACAAACAAACAAACAAACAAACAAACAAAAAAAACAGGGCTGGGGGTGTAGCTCCTCAATACAAAAAAAAAAAAAAAAAAAATCATCTTGGTTTCTTTTTCTGCCTGAGAGTTTGGTTTTGTGTTTGGCTGAGCACTGAATCAGCTTCAGCCCAAACCCTGAGGATCTGCAGTTGAACGAAAGCCAGAGGAGTCAGTATGTTAAATCTGTCTATTAAATATCCTATGTGAAGGTGAAAGGGCTGGCATGTTCCCAAAGGATTACATATTTTACATACTCCTTTCTATTTCAGATAGCTGGTTTCTGTCAGTTTATCAGTCAAGTATGGACAAAATTCACAACACATTCCAGGAGGCCATGGTTCTAAGCCGCTCTCAGTCTCCTTCTGTGCCAGGTTTTAACATGTCTAGCACACTCCCTACAAATTGCAGCTTGTTCCTCTCTTCTCCTCTACGTCCTCCCCAAGCCGCCTTCCTGAGTCATTGGAAGGCAGAAGGGAGAAAAGCTTTTCGGCCTTGGTTTACTTACTACCTGCACCATCAAATTTCTTTTAAGCGGTGAGTAATTTTTCTTTTTTTTTTTCCCCCCGGTACTGGGGTTGGAACCCAGGGGCATTCTACCACTGAGCTATACACCCAGCACTATTTTTTATTCTTTATTTGAAACAGGGTCTCACTGAGTTGCAAGGGCCTCACTAAGTAGCTGAGGCTGTCCGCGAATCGCGATCCTCCTATCATGGCTTCCCAAATGCTGGGATTACAAATGTCCACCACCTCGCCTGGCTCAGTGGTAATTATTTTTTCAAGTTCTACTAACACCTGTTTTCTCTCACAGTAATCTAACGTGACAACAGAAGGCACTGCTCATCCAAAGAGATGCAAACTAGCTATTCTTATTAAAAGAACTCACAGAATTTCTTTAATAACTGAAATCATTCATTTAAGTTCATGGGTAATAGAACTCTATTCATTTAAATAGATCCAAGTTGAAACAATAATATAAAGATAGAAGTTCTCAAGGTTTTGCACATGTGCATAGATAAAGGACTTTTTTCACCTGGGAATTCTCACTGAACTATAAAAGCTCTCAGAAGCAAAACATCAGCTGTGTCTCATATGAGCCTCATACCCAGAGGTATGAGCCTGTCTGGGCTATAGCTATGAGGGGAAAAAACACAATCTTATAGGGTTGCTGGAAGGTTAAATGAAATGCTATTTACAAAGGGCCCCTGTGTGGCCATAGAAACGGTTAAGTAAAAAAATGAAGTGCCTTAAAAAAAAAAAGGAAGTACCATTCCCTACCCTAGCTTTCTTATGTATTGTAGAATTAAGAATATGATCTCAAAGTAAAAATATTTTATATCATTATTTCCATAATCAACATGAACAAAGACTAAGATTTCCGAGGTCCACTGTAGCTTTATAATGATCTGAATGGCCTATTTAAGAAACACAGCAGAGACCAAATAATAAAAAAAGATACATATAGGATAAGGAAGGTGGGTGTGCTGGGAATTAAATAACCTCAGTAGTTTTAATTTAATTCACACTGAACAGCTTACATATTCTTAGCTTTAGTTAATAGATAAAGAAAGCAAAGTCTGGGGTGTCAGGACTTGCCCAAATTCTCACAGCTTTTTAACCAGAAGAATCCAGCCTGGAACCCATGTAGCTGACTTGGACGACAGATCCTATCTCTTGTTCTCACTGTAACCCAGGCAGACAACAATAAGCTGCCCTACCCATAATGCACTCCTGCCCCAAACCACAACAGACATACCTTCTCTTTTGTGCCTGAAAGTTCACTCTCAGCCTCTGCCAGGAGTCGGTCAGCTTCCCTGAGCTCTGCACGACGTTTCAGAAGGGTCTGCTCTATGCACTCAATTTCACCAACAATATCTTCATGGCGTTTGAGTGATTTTTCTATTTCTAGTTCAGTCATAAGACTCTCAACATTTCCATCAATGAAGTCTCTAAAAAAATTATATATATATACAACACATATATATATGTACACACACAGAAACATTAAAAGAATTTAAGTGTTCACAATATGGACTCTCTAACCTAACCACTAAAAACATGAACAATGCTTTTCTATTTTTACATACATGGGGAGGGAAAAGTTGGGCTGCTAATTTTGATTATGTTCAAGTAACAATGCCTACTTTTTAAATATAGAAAACTAACAGCTTTAATAAATATATAATATGTAAAATGTATGATAATTGTTTCTCCTTTTAAATATAACATTAAGCCAGGAGTGGTGGCACACACTTATAATCCCAGCGTTTGGGAGGCTAAGACAGGATCACACAAGTTTGAAGCCAGCCTCAGATACTTAGTGAGGCTCTCGGCAACTTAGTGAGACCCTGTTTCCAAATAAAGTATAAAATAGTCTGGGAGTATAGCCCGGAGGCAGCAAAACCCCTGGGTTCCAGCCCCAGTACCACAAAAATAAATAAATGAATGAATAAATAAATAAAACAATAAATATTATGTTGTCAGCATCTTGCTAAATTGATGTTGATACATCTATTTTTCTAATAACTTAATAAAATAACTTACTACCACAATAATCATCCATCCCCTCAAAAACATCCTCAAGGCCCAGTTCAAGTCTATCCCAAAGACTGACTAACTTTGTGATTTATTCCATTCGGCTAGCATAAAAGTAAGATGAGAATGTTTAGTAAGTCAAAAAGTATGATACCGCTGTAATGCATGCCTGTAATCCCAGTACTTGGAAGGTTTAGACAGGAGAATTGCAAGTTCAAAGCCAGCCATAGCAACTTAGCAAAGTACTCAGCAACTAAGTATCCAAATAAAAAATAAAATAGGCTGGAGGTATAGCTCAGAGGTAGAATGCCCCTGAGTTCAATCCCCAGCACCCCCCTCCCAAAATAATGTGACACAGATTCAAAAACACAAGGCTAGCATTACAAAATTATTTGAAAATAGGACTATCAATGACTATGACTAGCAATTAAAATATAAGTAATAATTACTTTCGCTGCTGATGCTTCTGGATGGTTCTATGTAATTCTTCTACTTCACATTCTAACTCTGTCTTCTCTTGCAAAAGACCATCAATACTATGATGCAGCGCTTCCATTTCTTTCTCAAACTGCCGCTTTGATGCTCTCGCCCACTGCTCATCCTGTTGCTTTGATCTCAGATGCTGCATTATATCTTCTAATCTAGAGACTTCATTCTCCTAAACAAAGAAAAAAATTACAGGACTGAAACATCAGAAAGTGTTGTCTTTCCTGCCAAAAGCTGAGATTAACTGTCCTGAAAGTGATGCCTATGACCTGAAAAATGGCGGTGGATTCTAAGACTTCAGTATGAAAAGAAAACTTAAGTCAAGCCAATTTTTTCACATGCTATAGATGAAACTGACAGACAACAGAACTTTTTTTTTTTTTTTGGTGGTACTGGGTGTGGAACCCAGAGGCTTTTCTACCTCCAGGCTATACTCCCAGACCTATTTTATGCTTTATTTGGAAACAGGGTCTCACTAAGTTGCTGAGAGCCTCACTCAGTAGCTGAAGCTGGCTGTGAACCTGTGCGATCCTCCTGTCTCAGCCTCCCAAGCGTGAGGATTACAAGCGTGTGCCACCACGCCCAGCCTAACAGAACTTTTAACTTTTCCATCAGTGTGACTATTGTTGACAAACATTCACCAAATGTCTTGTGAATAACCTTTGTTTCCAACAAGTTTGGCGTCTGGTAGAAGACCTAGGTCTCTTCCTCCTTTGGGCATGTGGGAGGGGAGCTGTATGAGAAGACTACCTAGATAAAAAGGTGTTTTGTCTGGGTTTTGAAGAATGAATGAAAATAAAAACACCTTAGTTGAAGAAATAATATGTGCAAATTTAGGGAAGAATGAAAGGAATGCTAAGGAGACTATATAAGCAAGCAGGTACTACTGGAGAGTAAAAGAACCCATTTAAGAGATTATAAATAAATACTGAGCAGACAGAATTGCTGCAAATTCCAATGTGCACTGATAAACCACAAGGAATGTGAGTGGCTATCACTGTTAACATGTCAACGCACACCGGCCCTCTGAAGTCAGTCTGACCTATTAAAATGGGACTGTGAAGCGGCACCAGGTGTCCTAGTCGTTTATCTTCCTCTCAAGCTGCTTAAAAGGGAGGAAGTCAAAGCTTTCAGGTGCTGAGTTTCAAAGAGGAGCCTGGAATGCAGTTAGTTCTATTGCTTTAGAACCAAAAAGTTAGAAAGTAATGTTTTAGGAAGTAATCAGTTCTTGGAATCTAGCCTAAGAAAAGAATATGAAATACAGTAAGAATTTACACACAGTCAATTATAGTACCTACAAATAAATGTTGGTATTTAAATATTGTTTAAAAATGTTTATAAAACCAAGGGGAAATTCTTGTAACATTAAGTAGGAAAACAGAATTCAAAATTGTATACAAAAATAACAAAATAAATTAAGAATCAAATCCCACCCCCAGACATAATTCCCACACAGACCTGTTATATGCTGTTTATACAAGTGTGCATATATGTGTATGGGAACACACACAGCCATACTACATATATCTACATGCACAATTACAGACAACAGTATGTGATGGTATCTACATATGCACATTATTATAGCACTTGCCATGGGCATGTGGCACACACTTGTAATCCCAGTATTTGGGAGGTTGAGACAGGAGGATCACAGGTTTGCAGCCAGCCTCAGCTACTTAGTGAGGCCCTCTACAACTTAGTGAGACCTTGTTCCAAAATAAAGAATAAAAAATAGGGCTGGGGGTATAGTTCGGAGGTAGAATGCCCCTGGTTCAATCCCCAGTACCACACAAAAAAAAATGAATAAATAAATAAGTAGTTAATTTCTGGAATAAAATAATATCTGTTATAATATGACTAAACAAAATGTTAGGCCTTAGAACTCAAATCCTGTTCAAAATAGCATTTTTTAGTGGGGCCTGGTGGTACTTGCTTGAAATCCCAGCATTTGGGAGGCTGAGACAGGAGAATCGCGGTTCATGGACAGCCTCAGCTACTACTTATTGAGGCCCTTTGCAATTTATTGAGACCGTTTCAAAATAAAAATAAGGCTGGGGGTGTAGCTCGAAGATAGAATGCCTCTGGGTTCCATCCCCAGTACTTAAAAAAAAAAAAAAAAGGCATTTTTTGTTGTTGTTAATAATGGGGATGGAACCCAGGGACATTCTACTACCAAGTTACACATTTTATTTTATTTTATTTTATTTGTGGTACTGGGGGTGGAACCCAGGGGCTTTCTACCTCTGGGCTACACTCCCAGACCTATATTATATTTTATTTGGAAACAGGGTCTCAATAAGTTGCTGAGAGCCTCACTAAGTAACTGAGGCTGGCTTCGAACCTGTGCCATCTTCCTGTCTCAGCCTCCCAAGCGCAGGGATTACAAGCGTGCACCACCACCCCTGGCTGTTGTTGTTGTTTTAAAACAGGGTCTTGCTAGGTTGTTAAGAGTCCTGCTAAGTTGCTGAGGCCATCTTTAGGCTATCTTTGCAGTATCTTTGAAACTGTGATTCTCCTGTCTGTCTCAAGTACTGGGATTATATATATGCTATCACGCCCAGCTTGAAATAGCATTTTAATAAGAATGCTTGCTTAGTTCTACACATTAGACTTACAATCATACTTTCGGGATATAACCCACTGATAAAAGGCCGACTCATTAAATGTGAGCATATCCTCATCAAGCACCCATGGAAGCAGTGTGGATAGAGTGGGGTGTCTTTCCACTTACTAGGTCGTGGTGCTCTGGCACGTTGCAATGCAGCACACCCACAGGGATAAGGGGGACAGAGAAGTTAGGGGGTGGAGGTCCATACACGATGGGGGCTCCAGCAGGAGGTGGGCCATAAACAACAGTGCCAGGGGAGAGTGGTCGGCTGTTGTTGGGCAACGGAGGAGGCGGCGCATACAGGGCCATGCCCTGAGGCACAGGGGAACCATCAGGAAGCACGGTGTACATCATGTATCCAGGAGGAGGCACAAAGGGGGGTTCTTCTTGCTCATCTAGCCCACTCTCTTCCTGGCTATCTCCTTCACTGTCTCCATCTTCAAGGAAACAAACAGAAGCATGTGTTAGCCCATGGTAGCAGTGTTACTAGGTAAACAAGTTTAGAAGAAAACAGTAGATTTTGATGAAGATGTAAGAATAAAACTCTGAACAAAAGAATCTAGGGATGCAGTTCAGTGGTAGAACACTTGCTTAGCATAAGCAAGGTCCTGGGTTGAATCCCCAGCACTGTTTAAAAAAAATAAAAGGCCAGCCAGGCGTGGTGGCGCACGCTTGTAATCCTAGCGTTTGGGAGGCTGAGACAGGAGGATTGCGCAGGTTCAAGGCCAGCCTTAGTGAGGTTCTCAGCAACTTAGTGAGACCCTGTTTCCAAATAAAGTATAAAATAGGTAGAAAAGTCCCTGTGTTCTGCCCTCCAGTACCATAAATAAATAAATAAATAAATAAATAATAGCCAAAGCCATTTTGAGAAGCAGCTAAAACATGGATTTCAAGTATTTTCAGCAGCTTATAGCAGAGTTTTCTTATGCCTATCTTGTCTTGTTTCATTTCTTCATTCGATTTATTTAGCTATCATTTGAGCATTCACTTGATGCTACATTACAGAACAGAAATAATATGAGATCAGATAGCATTCAGTGTTGGCTGTCATGAGAGTGATCATATCACTTACAATTATCTCCCCTAACCAATCACTGACTTGCTTATCACTGACACAAAGAACCTAGCACACAGCAGGATCTCAATAAATAGTTTCTGAATGAATGAATGGATCCCCAAAGGAAGTATTCCCATTTTACAGATTAACAGTCTCAGAAAAGATAACTTGCCTATAGTCACAGTTATTAATGTGCACGAGGTGGAATTTATCCAGGCCTGGCTCTTCTCCCTAGAGCTTTGGAAGACAGACTTACAACACTCCATCTTAATACAGTGAGGCTAATGCCACAATACAAGAAAATAAGGCCTTATGCTCTAGCAACATAGGCAAAGAGGATGCTCAGTCAGCTTGGAGGGAATAGGGTGAGGAAGCCTCCTTAAAAGCTGTGCTGTTTCAGAACCTGGGTCTTACTGGAGGATGAAGAGGAATTGGTTTGGGAAGAAAGAGGAGGACATTTTAGACAGAAGGCTTAGAATATGGGTATATGGGGCAGAGGGTGTAGCCCAGTGGTCGAGTGCTCGCTTAGCAGGTACAAGAGGATTAATCCATAGGAAATACAAATGATAGAAAAATGATGAAATACAATGATGCTGCGAGTACATTAAGCAGTCAGGCATGGTATATGGGAGTAAGATAAGTTATTGCAAGACTAGACCACAAAGGGTTTCGCAGAGCAAGCTGAAGAGTTTAGACTGTGTCTATAAATTTTATGAAACCAATGAAAGGTTCTTATACAGGCAACAGAAATGCAACTTCCCTTATGTGATGTGATTTACCTCTATTTGAAAACAGCTTATGCAACCCGCTCCTGATGGGTGAATAGACCCAGTATCCCGAGGCAGGTGGAGGCCCACTGCCGTCCTTCCCCTCCTGTCCAGGCCACGGTTTTCTAAGAGGGGTTGAGGCTGTGTACTTTAGGCCCACACCAGAGTCCTTGGTGGCCCGGGAACTATGGCTGGAAACCTAAAGGATGTGGTGACAGGAGAGCACACTGTCAATTACGAGTGGAAGGCCGATTCTGAGAACTACAAAGTCTAGAGCAAAGGTGAGATGCAACAGAGTTGAGAAAGCACTTGGTCTCCTTCATTATTGTTATGTTATATATTATAATATTATATATTATATTTCATTGTTATTATTTTTCACAGTCAAAAGTGGGTAAGTGATCACAAGGTCACATAAGCCACTGCCCCCACACATGGTTCTGTTTTTTACTTTCCTCTGAACTCGCCTGACAGGGCCGTGTCAGGAGTCAAAGCGCCTGGCCTGTGAAGGGCTGGAGGAGCGGTGAAGAAAGCAACCAAGCCGATGTCTACTTCACTCCAGGAACTACTCAATATTTGGTACAGTTTTCTAGAAATAGCGAGTTCTCAACCACAGTGAAATAGTAAAAGCACGTTATCTGCTGGCCGGCTGGGTTAGCTTTATGCCCTAACTCTCCAGGTGAGAAATTAAAACAAGCTCTCCATGAGTGTTCAGACGCTGGCCATGAGGCTCTTCTCCCTGTACTCACCCTTCCTGGAGTTTCTGTTCTTTTGCCTTGTTCTTGATAGCTCTGAGGTAAAGAAAACCAGCGAACTTCGGAAGGACTCTGCAGACTAGTTTTTTGCTGTCCCAAGAGCCTGGCCTGGCTCTGAAGCTCACGGCTTTCTTCCCCTCCCAGTCTCTAGGTCTAGCCTCCAAGCCAGAAGCCAGCGCCAGGCTCAGGTCTAGCGTCTGGCTCTAATTCCTGGTGCTCCACCACCCTCAGGGCCGCTGGCTTCCTTTAGATGTCTGGGAGGAGGAGCTCAGATTCTGTTCTTCAGGGTCTGGTTAAGCCGACCCTGGGATCCTCGAGTGTCTGAGCTGCCTCTCCCCGATTCTCACAGGATGAAACCCGCCCCTCTGCTTTGGGCAAGTGGAGCTAAGAGCCCACTTGTGCCTCCTCCATTCAGGCACTGAGCCTGACCTTCTGGTCTCCTTTCTCCTTTCCCAGCGTCACTGATCTACTCTGGCCTTTTCTCTCCTTCACTTGAATGAGTTCAAACAGCCCCACAAAAAACTCACTTTGCTACACGTCTAGCTTCCACACTCAGTCAGAATGTTCGTCCACACTCTGATCATGTTCACACACGATGTCAGTTTCCCTTAACTGAATTAAGTGAAAGGGATTTTATGGCTCCTTTTAAAGGAGTCTGACTCTGATCTATTTTCCAGGTTTGCCATCAAACCCTCTGGCCTACAAGATTACCTGCCACGACTAAGCCAACTTTCTTTCTCACAAGCTGCTTCCGCCTCCGAAAAGCCCGCCTCCGGCTGCTTGCTAAGTGCTAACTTCACCACCCTGTGTGTGAAGCCTTCCTTCCTGAGCTTCCTCGGGAGATGGATGCTTAACACCTCTCTGTAACTACAGCACACAGGTCCAGTCTGGCGCCACACGTGCATCGCTCTCCTATAATGGCCCAGGAGCTCCTTGAGAGCCAGGGCTGTAAGAGCTGTTATCATTCATGACCATGCGCCACCACTGCCTAGCACTTGGCCTAGACTTTGGTAAGCACTAAATGTTTGTTAAAATGGAATGCAATCCAGGTGCTATTTTTCTATCTATACCTCTGTGGGTATTATCACCAACCACACCCCTACTCCAGGAAAGGGGACACTGGACTAATCCAAAGCAGGTAGCAGTAGCTTCAGGTGCAACTGAGGGTGTTGAGAAAAAAGGGAGCTCTGGAAGTGTCTGGAAGAGGCACAGAAGAAAAAATTTTTTTTTCTGAAAGGCGGCAATAAGCCTTTTAGGAAAAAAATTTAGGAACCTAAAATTAAAATTAACAGCATCCTCAGTCAGAGAAGCCTAGAGCACGCTATCTGACCATGAAAAGGCAATTACTATCTTCTGCAGAATAGTTCTATTTTCATCCCAAATATTAATATCACTTCAGAACCTCAATGCACAGTTAGTGTAGAAATGTTCTTGGCACCAGTCCACAAATTTGGGGAAGGGGATGTTGTCACACTTGCTTAAAAACAGTGCGGTATACAACTTCTAGCACCACAGAATTCCTACTTTTGATGATGGCGGTGGTGGCATAAAGTACCAATAGCCTCGTCTTCGGAAAGGATCTGCCATGCTGCTGATGTAATCATTCTGGAAAGAAACTTCACGTCTGAGTTGAGCGATTTCTTCTAAAACATTTTCAAAGCTTCCTTTGTTGTCTGTAAAAGAAAGCCATTCTATGAAGTTGGCATGAAATCATCTACATACAAAATTTTATATATAGAGAGGCCAACATTTGTCAACATACAAAAGAGATTCCATGAGAGCCAAGGAATCTTATCAGTTCCTCAAAGGTGACTTTCAGTCTTTGGTAATTAGTTTTTGTTAAATCTAAAAAGGGCCGGGCGTGGTGGGGCACGCTTGTAATCCCAGCATTCGGGAGGCAGAGACCTGGAGGATCGCGGTTCGCAGACAGCCTCAGCTACTTAGGCCCTCTGCAACTCAGTGAGACCCGGTTTCAAAATAAAGAATAAAAAATAGGGCAGGGGGTGTAGCTTGGAGGTCAAATGCCCCTGGATTCCATCCCCAGACCCGCAAAAAACAAACAAACAAAAAAAAAACCACTGAAAAGGTAAGCATGTTCTTCTTTCAGTTACAAAGTAATTCAGAGAAAAGCAAATAAACAGACTTGCAAACATTATTTCTTTTGAAATGGAAAATATTAACACCTAATCTCTGTAACCAAGTTCTTCAATATCACACTTAAATGTTTTTTAGATTCTTTAGCTTAGAAAATAATTATCACAGCTCTCTAAGTCAAGCAGGAAATTGATTTCCAAAAGTCAAATCCATTTTTTTGTTTGTTTGTTTGTGGTAGTGATGATGGAACCGAGGGGTGGTCTACCACTGAGCTATACCCTCAACCCTATTTTTAATTTTTATTTTGAAAAAGACTCTCACTAGGTTGCGAAGGCTAGCCTTAAACATGCAATCCTTTTGTCTCATCCTCCCAAGTACTGGGATTACAGGCACATGCCACCAAACTTGGCAATTAAATATGCTTTTAAAGGTTAGTAAAAGCCAGCGTGGTGGCGCACGCTTGTAATCCTAGCATTCAGGAGGCTGAGACAGGAGGATTGCGGTTTGTGGCCTGCCTTAGCTACTTAGTGAGCCCCTTGGCAACTCAGTGAGACTCTGTTTCAAAATAAAGAATAAAAAATAGGGCTGGGGGTGTGGCTCCAAGGTAGAATGCCCCTGGGTTCCATCCCCAGTACCGCAAAAAGAAGTAAATTAAATAAATAAATAAATAAAGGTTAAAATAAAAGATTTTTATTTTGCAAGTAGAAAACCACAGCCAAATCGAAGCCCAGCAATGCCTTACCAGCCCCAGCAAGGTCTAGTAAACTCCGCAGCCTTGTGATCTCTGCCCTTTGCCTCTCCATTGTCTCGTTCAGTTTCTCGATTTCTAACACTTGTGAGTTTTCTCTTCTCCCACCTATATCTGTTTTCTCCGACTCAACTTGAAACTATTAAAAAGAAAATCATACATACAAAGTTGCCAAGAAATGAATTATTTCACAGATGCATTTATCCTCGCAATTGGATTCTAATTCTGTAATTCTTATTTACTCCTCAGCAGGGAGGACATCGCCTCGCTCCTTCTATTCACACTGCCCTGCACCCCGCACCCCGTGGCGGCTGAAGTGCTAGTTGACCACTGACCGCGCGGCAGGCTGCTTCTGAGGCCACTGGCGGTATTCCTGCCTTTAGGGACCGAGAAGGAGCGTGGGGGGGGGGGGGCAGCTCGGGGTCGGCACTGACCTTCTCTTCTCTCTCCCTGAGGAGATTCTGTAGGAGGCCGATCTCCGCTTCTGCTCGGGTCAGGTCCCTGGCCGCCTGCGCTGCTTTTCTGCTGAACCGCTCTGCTTCCTGTAACTCCTACGGGACAGGGGATGAGAAGCCCACCTGCCCTCACGGTCATGATGGCCCACTTAACCCTTTCATCCTCTCAGACTAACTCCTCGGCTTCTCTCACACCGCCTGCCTGCCTGTCCCATGCAAGGCCCCATTAAACCCCACCTTTTCTTACATTGTTCCCGTTGCTGGGCAGCTTGCTCCACACTTTTAGGGAGCCAAGCGCCCAGGGTGCGTATCAGAAGGAATAGGGGCTAGCTCACTATTGTATAATTTTCCTTGAGGCCCTCTTCATTAGATATTTTTGTCTTACAATCTACTCTCTTAATCTCATTTGTATCTGCACCCTATAGAAGCACCATGACAAATACTGCTTCAGTCAGGAATTGAAACAGCCCTATTAGATAACATTTTCATACAACTGCACATGATGAAAAACTTGAGGTGCAGAGGGATCATATGGCAAGCCTTCAGAACCTCCGTCCAGGTACGTATTGACAGCGAGCTCCCTAAATACGCCTCTACCCTTTATGCTCGGGAAAGTATGTTTCATTCAATGGTTCCTTTCAGGACTCAATAGGGTTCGGGATCTATTGCATTACAAAATAAGTTCTCAGGTACTGATAGAGAAATACAATCTTCAGATCTTAAGGAAAAAAGACAACTTTCCAGTGGTTTATAAAATACCAAAAGCCTATGAGAAGGGATCATTACAAGTTGCTATGCTTTTTGGCAGCAGCAGCACTGGTCAAGGGGGTCTGACCATGTGGACTGACCTCTGCTCGCTCCTGGTTAATTTTCATAACAGTGCCATGAAGAGACTTCAGCTGATCTTTGGCACTGTTGAGCTCTGCTGCAGCGAGTTTGTCAGAGGCAGCCACAGCTTTCTTCAGATTCTTCAACTCTTTATCTAAACCAAGAAACTGCTCTTGAGATCTGGCATCTTCATACTTCTTCTAAAACAAACAAACAAACAAACAAAAACCCATTAGGTAAACAGATGAGTCAATATAAGCTCCAGAAGGGCAAGGACTCTGTTCACTGCTGCATGCCCTGTTTACAGAATACCCGGCACACAGTAGGTGCTCCAAAAATATGTGTAAACTAATCTCAAAACTGAGGGAGACTTTCTCTTTCATTTGTTTCTTTTTCTTTATTTTTTATGGGTGCGTTGTAATTGCCTATCTTATTGGAATACAAGATGGTGGAGCCATACATGAACATATCACCCAATTAGCCATTACCCGATTTTCACCCCATTCCCTCCCCCTGAGGTAGACTTTTTAAAGAATCGGTTTTATTAGTCAAGAATCTTAATGATGATAAATTCACTCATTCACTGGAAAATCATTTCTTGGCACTGTCACAAGAAATGGATGGGCCCACCTTCAAAATCACTGAATAAGGTCCTGGCATAGGGTGGTGAAGACAGAACTTGGCATTTTTGAGGAATTGAAAGAAGGAGCATAGTGAAAAAAGGAGAGACTGAAACAGAGGCAACTCCAATAGGATCTCATACTCTTAAGAATTCTAGTCCTTAAAAACAGTGGAAGCTACAAGGAGAGGAGGGACTGACTACAGCCAATCCATAGCTCAGGAAGAATGTGTTGGTTGCTCTGTGGAGTAGAATTGTGAGTACAACTAGGAGATCTATCAGGTGGCCACAGCAGTTGTGCAGAAAAAAAGATGATGGCTAGACAAGAGTAGTGGCATCAGAGGGAAAAAAAAAAAAAAGCATATATATTCCAGATATATTTTGGAGGGAGCCTCAATAAAACACTGAGTGAAACATCCACTCAGGTTGGGAGAAGAGAGATGGCGGTGTGGGGAGTGCGAAGGCTCACGTGAAACAGTGGAGCACAGGAAGAATGCTTACCGAAGGGCAGTATTATCTACGTAAGGTGGGTGACCAGAGATGTTAGATTATAGTGATATCGCGATTGTGCATGGGGGATTTTTTTTCTCCAGAAATACCCAGCATGGGTGTAGGCCCACAAAAAGTAAGCAACTGTAGTTTTGTCAGGAAGACAGGAGAAAAAGGAAAGGGAATTGAAGATAACTGTAAGTAGGGCTCAATGGGATACTCTAACAATTTAATTTGAATAGGAGGAAAGTAAAGGCAGGAAGCACTCAACAGTAAACAGCAAGGCTAATGAACTGGAAGCTCAATAAAGGCAAAAAGTTGTAAGCACGGAGGTGCCAGCAAGATAAGAGCTTATGATTAGAGTGGGACATTTCAGTTTATAATTTCAGAAGTGGTGGGTATAATTTCTGAGTTTAACAAGTTCAGGACATGACTATAGAAGATAGTTGAGGGTGAATGGAGAGACGCATCAGAGAAACCCGGGCATTAGAAAGGAAAATGAAGAGTTCAAAAGTATTTCCTCTGGATGTGTCCAACCGGGCGAGGGGTTACTAGAGAGACAAACTCATCCTATTACCATGTGGTAACTATCACCCAATTGATCCCCAATCAGTCCTTACATCCCCAATTCTCCTTTCCATCTATCATGACGCCTGGTCTCAGGTCCTTGATTCAGCGACACACATCCAGGTGTAAGGTCCGGTTCCGCTGTGCCAGTAATGCAGCCAGAGGGGAATTTGGATCCGCCTCTCAGCTGCCCCGATCACCAGGACCAGGCAGCAGGTACTTCCAAGCCTCACTTTCCTGCCCTCTTACCTTTTTCTCTAACTCTTCAAGTTGGGCCAG
Source organism: Muscardinus avellanarius (assembly GCF_963383645.1). Lineage (NCBI taxonomy): Eukaryota > Metazoa > Chordata > Mammalia > Rodentia > Gliridae > Muscardinus > Muscardinus avellanarius. The sequence goes on from NC_137799.1 coordinate 14,890,603, forward strand.
AATTCTCTCTTTCTCTTCATCAGCTTCCTGAAGTTGGAGGTCTGTAAGGCCTTGGATTTCTTCCATGCTTTTTAGATTTTCTTGCAAATAGCGAATTTCATTCTCCAACTGCTGGATTCTTGCATTGTGCTGCCGCTTATCAAAATTAATCTGTGAGTAAATCAAGTTTCAAGGATGATTTTTTTTGTTTTTTTGGGTTTTTTTGGTGGTAGTAGGGGTGGAACCCAGAGGCTTTCTACTTCCGGGCTATACTCCCAGACCTTTTTTAATATTTTATTTGGAAACAGGGTCTCACAAAGTTGCTGAGAGCCTCACTAAGTAGCTGAGGCTGGCTTCGAACTTGTGCGATCCTCCTGTCTTAGTCTCCCAAGCGCGGGGATTACAAGCGTGCGCCACCACGCCCGGCTTCAAGGATGATTTTTGAGCATAATATGTCTTAAGCAAACTAAAAACTCATTATCTTTCACCTTAACTATAGAGTGTAACAAAATTCTGTACTAATAAGTTACTGGATGGTTTTATCCTGAATGCTTTAGAGAACCCATTTGAATGCTTGTTTCATTATTAATGTCATTACATAAGAAAAAACCAGACTGTGGTACCACACTCTACTCCAGCAATGTTGTACTTATCTGGCTTAAAAAACACTTGCTTCCAAAACAAAAAAAACAAATGGTACAAATGGGCCAGACTTTGATATCAGTATTTGTTACACCCACCTAGACTTGTAATGAGTGAAAATAATAGCAGTTATGTTGAATTTACCTAAGAAAGGAAACACTGAAATTTTCTTTTTTTTTTTTTTTTTTTCTGGTGGTACGGGGGTGGAGCCCAGAGGCTTTCTACCTCCGGGCTATACTCCCAGACCCATTTTATATTTTATTTGGAAACAGGGTCTCACTAAGTTGCTGAGAGCCTCACTAAGTAGCTGAGGCTGGCTTCGAACCTGCACGATCCTCCAGTCTCAGCCTCCCAAGCGCGGGATTACAAGCGTGTGCCACCACGCCCAGCATCACTGAAATTTTCTAAAAAACATTAGTCCCAAAGTCTCCCTCTAGTCACCTCCTGCCCTTTCTTACCCGTGCTTCCAGGGCCCTTTCACAGGCCTGCCTGAACTCCTCTTGTCCGCTTGCCAGCTTCTCTTGCTGCAGAGCCATTTCTTCCTGGAGCTTTCTCTCTCTAACTTGTGCTTCCTCTCTTTCCCACTGGGAGCGCGCAAGGATTTCACTGAGTTGTTTTTGTAAATCAGCAAGACTTTTTCCTAATATATCTGAAGGACTATGGATTCTGGTAAGAAAAAAAAAATGGCACGAATGTGACATTTTACTGGATGCGAACATGCTGTTAACACTAGTGCAAAAGTGGGAAGAGCTGTGCAAAGGACTGCTATCAATACACAGCAATGTACAGGTATCTCCTAAGTGTGAACTGTGACTGCTGCCACTCTGGAAATAAATGGTCATATAAGGTTAAGAATAAATGTTGTTGGGCGTGGTGACGCACGCTTGTAATCCCCGTGGTTTGGGAGGCTGAGACAGGAGGATCCCACAGATTCGAAGCCAGCCTCAGCTACTTAGTGAGACCCTGTTTCCAAATAAAATATAAAATAGGGCTGGGAGTATAGCCCGGAGGTAGAAAAGCCCCTGGGTTCCACTCACAGTACTACAAAGAAAGAAAGAAAAAAAAAATAAATGTCCATATATTTGGCATAACTCTCAAGTTTTCTTTTCTTTTCTTTCTTTCTTCTTTCTTTCCCTCCCTCCCTTTCTTTCTTTCTTTCTTGGGAAGCTGAGACAGGAGAATCACAGGTTTGAGGCCTACACAAAGTAATTTACCTGACACTTTCAAAACAAAAAATAAAAAGGGGCGGAGTGTAGCTCAGAGGGAAAATGCTCCTGGGTTCAATTCCCACTACCACATAAAAAAAAAAAAAAGTCAGTAACAATTAAAGGAAGTTGGATCTTAGTCTTGGAAACACCATCAAAAGGAGAACTCTGCAAAGGAAACCAGCTATCACAGCCGAGGAATGGGAGTTCGTCTTTGAACCCCACCACAACTGTGAAGTTGAGGCACAGTCTGTACCAGGAGCTCTTGATTTTTCCTTACTTCATTTCTCCAGCTCCTAATTTCAGTCTCCTCCGTAGCTCATCCACACGAGCTGCCACTTCTTCTGGACGAATCAAACCATCAACTACATGGTTAAGGTGATTCTGGAAATCCTTAAGTTGCTGTTTTAACAGGTTATTATCATCCTATGGAAGGGGATGAAATGGAAAATATCTGTTATATGCCAGTATATTTTCATTACTAAAAAATTAGTGAATATCTTCTGGAAAAAGAATTAAATTCAGACACTGCCTCTTTGAAATAAAAGGAAATTGCTAAAATTTCCCTGTTATAAAAAAACCTTGCGCTTTATTCTGAGCTTCTGAGTGTATTCTCTAAATATGTATAATACCTGAGAGTCACAGTATTAACTAAAATAGAATCTGAATTGCAATGAACATGTTCCTAGATGCGTCTCACCTGGAGTCCTCATTGGCAAAGGGTCTCTACTCATTATCCTGAGGCAGCCTTTTCCACACTACAAATGGTCCCCCACTCAGGACTTTGCAACTTTAGAAAGAAACCATATTTTGAATTTTCATTTTTTTCAGGGCTAGATATATGTTAAGATTCTTTCTCATGATGCTGATGGCAGCAAGAAGCTGCAGCTTTCAATGAGCCAGACAATCAGGAGGGTAAACAACCCACTCTTCATAGTACACTCTGCAGACAGTATTTTTCAACTTTGTTTTGTGTTTTTGCATCCCTTCATGTTTCCAATAAATTCTACAAAATATTCAGCATTTTATTATAAAAGAGGCTTCGTATTAAGATGATACTGCCCAACTTTAGGCTCTGAAGATGTTTTGAGCATGTTCAAGGTAGGCTATGCTATGCTAAGACATTCTGTGGGTTAGGACTATTAAGTGCACTTTCAATTTATGCTATTTCAACTTACAGTCGGAATATCAGGGCACAGATGAGGAACACCTATCTATCTAATTCTGGTCACAGGGGATCTGATCCAAGGCCAGCCAATCCAGTGACTAATCAGAAAACAGGTCCTCGCTCTCTCTGTAATTTGAACCAAATCAGTGAATATCATCTAGACCAAAGAATTAAATTCAGACAGTGCCTCAAGACAGCAAGTTTATGTTAAGAGTTGTACTTGAAAATACATGTTAGTGCAGAACTGGGATCCAGGCTGGACCAAAAACAATGCCCAGAATTAGGGAAGGAGAAACGAGAGAGCTATGTGGCACCTGAAAGACAGACAGATGACTCAGGTTCCTAGCAAGCTGTCTCCTTTTTTGAGATAGTGTGAGGTTTCTCTTTACTGCAACAAAATGGTCTCTGAGGAAGACAAATGTAGCGTGGGCACAACTTATACTCTATACCAAGAGTTTAGCAGGCCCAAGGACTGAAGGACCTACTTCTAACTAGCAGTCCCAGAGAACTGCAGCCTTTTGGAAAGCTGGCTTCAGTTCCTACCTTAGAGGACAAGGCCCCTAAAAACACGTATTAACCCTATTCTATAAGAGATGTATACTGAAGTATTTAGGAGTAAACCAAAGATATGTGAGATTTTCTTCAAAATAGCACTGCCAAAAGAAGATGAAGTTAAAAATACTGAATACTGACAAATTTTAAAACTGAGTAATGGAAAAAGGATCATAAAAGTATTCTCTTTTTGTGATTTGAAATTTTACACACTAAAATCAAATAAAACCCAAAATCCAATGAAGATCCAACACACACACACACACACACACACACACTTTTACACAAGAATGAAAATATGTACATCTTTTATAATACTGGTTTCTGAAGTTGAATTGATAAGCAGTAAAAGTTAAATCAGAGTTAAAAGTTAAAAAGTTACTATGTCTTCTTTTTTAGGTTATTGCACTTTCTTAAACTTTGAGGAAAAAAATACTTGATGTTTGAAGGAGAGAAAACTTGAATTTTGTCGTATTTACCACAAACCTCCCGACATGTATTTTTTGGAAGTCTTCCTCAAAACCTAAGAAACTCTGCCTGTAGGTATATCTGGTGATAACAGCAGTCACCAGAGCTAAACACATGGCTCCTGATCTCACAGATTTGAAGATCTGAGTGTTGGTTCAGGTATTTGTTTGTTCGGACATCTGTCTTCTTTGAGAGAGTTTATCTGGAAAATCCAATCCAATTGCAGCTTGTTTGGCAGTTATTGTGAAATTAACTATAAAAACATCCTGCAATATATTCCCCACAAGCATAAATTCATTAACATTTTTAATAGCATCCTTTCTGAGAAGGAGATTGTGAAAACTCCTGATAACTAAGAAATCATGTGAAACCCACTCTGGTTAAATTCAGAGACAATTACAAATGCACTTGGGAGGAAGAGGATACGCCACCCTGACGACCTGAGTTCAGTGTGAGGACAATGCAAGGAGAAAGCAAGCTGCTGCTGTCGCCGTGAACTTTCACAGTCTGCTGCCTACTGCTCACACTGCCTCCATCTCTTTGCAACACCACAAAAACACGAGGAATGTTCAGATTAATAATCTTAAAACCATGGTCCCAAGAGAACGGAGGCCACAGTACTGCCATAACCAGAATTCTTTTTTTTCTAATAATTCAAGTTGTTTACTACATGATAGGTTGTTAAATGCCTGTCCAAAGATACCACCTTTGGGCATCCTATTACAAATATATTCTCTAACAATAAATCTCTACCTGTAGCTGCTTCAGTTTGGTGCGGAGCTCACTATTTTCTTGTTCCTTTTCTTCTGAGAAATGGGCCTTTCCGAGGGCATTCTTAAGACACTGTCTTTCCTTCTCAAGTTCTGCTTGAAGTGCTGATTGCTCCAACTATTGTCAAAGGAAGCAACGATAGGAGAGTATAAGATAACAATAATTTGTTCATTATCCACAAAGGCATAAGTACACACAGACACACAAGCCCTTCCTATCTATAGTTTTATAGTAATTTTTTATGTTTGTACTCTGAAATTAAAACACCTAAGCTAATTTTTTTTACATGCCCATTAAACTATTTGAATTTAAAGAGGAGTAAATATCAGGATCAGCTTAGTCCAGATATACTAAGTCAGACTCTTTCAGCGTGGTCCCAAGCACTTACTTTTAAAAGTAAAGTGTGGTCTTCAAATACCTGTTACCAAAATCACTAGGCATGTCTGCTAAAAATGCCGATGCCCAGACCCCATCCCGTACTTGAGGGAAAGAATCTATGGTGGGGCCCAGGAGTCTATATTGAACAAGCTTTTCAAATGATTTCTTACAACTTTCATACAACTAAAGTATACCACCATAAAAATGGAAGTACAAAGGAGAACCTATATAGCAATCAACCTATGTATCAAGGGCTGCCTTGAAAAGAACTTATTTATAAGGAAGTGTCATTCAGAAATTTTATTTACTATTATTTAAAAATACATGTCGACTGTTATTTTAACTGTTTTCCCCAACCTACTGTCTTCTGTGACTTTTGTTAAATGTAGTTTGCAAACTTTGGTACTCTTGAGAAATATAACCCTGGCAATTGGCAAGAGATTGCCTGATATATGAAAAGTGAAGGATTAAAATAAAATAATTACTATAGTAAACCAAGCCTATTTTAGTTCCTTTCCTATTCATATGAATGTTCTTTTACATTTATAGTTTCTTTCTTTGTGTGTTTGTTCTGGTGCTAGGGATTGAACCCAGGGGTATTCTACCTCCAAGCTACACCTCCAACCTTTATTTTTTTGTTTTGGAACAGGGTCTTGCTACATTGCTAAGGCTCTCCTTGAATCTGCGAGATAGTCCTGTCTCAGCCTCCCAAGCACTGGGAGTAAAGGTATTGCCAACCACGCATGCCTGGCATTTTACGTGTATTTCTGAGATTCAAACTATCTTAATCCATTTCCATCCCAGAAGCACATATTGATCCCTATCATGTGCAAGGCACTGAGGAAACAAATAAGCAGATACAGTTTGGACACTCACTGAGCTTTAAGTCTACCTGTGGGGGAGCCAGTTACTCTAAGCAGGTGATGTTCACACACTGAAAAAGTGCCTCGACTGAGCCCAGATACGAGGAACAAGAAAGAAGAGTCTTGAGCCCAGACTTTCAATAGGCAGAAGAGGAGAGGCAGCCCATTTGGCTAACATCCATAAATCTGTACTTACCATCCATAAAGAAGAGAGCTGGCCTCTGCCCATCTTCCCAACTGTACTTCCACCCTCTTTTCCCACTCCTTTCCTCTGCACCCAGCATCCTGGAACCATACTGTGATCACTACAAATGCACTTTTTCTCTTTCTTTGCTCCTCTGTCTGGAACATGCATCCCTTCCTGCCTGCCCCTCTGATGGTCACGTTCTACCCATCCCTCACACCTCAAAGGAAACGCCGTTCCTCCAAGGGCTCTTGCGTGACTACCTCTCTTCCGCCACAGAGCCCTGCCCCTTTCCTTCTCCTATACCTCTCACCTGCTAGACTAGCAGCAGCTCAGGACAGTGACCACGTCAGTGCTGTTCCTTGGAACATTCACAGCACCTGGCCCTAGCAAATTAATATTACCGGAAGGATAATGTCTTCTCTCATTTGTAAGCGTAACAGACTAATGGATCTTGCAACCAACCATAAAAAGAGAAAAATAAAATTTAAGAGCAAAACTTAAAGTTTCTCAAATCCATTTTGAGAAAGAAACACTAGAATTTAGTAAATATCAGCTACCATTTGCTTTCACGTTCATTATCTCTAGCCTCACCATCTGCCATTTTACAGAAGAGAAATTGGGTGGGAAACGCAGAGTCATGAAGTGATTCGCCCATGTTTATAGAGGATCAGTATTTTCAACTCAGAATGTCTGACTCTAAAAATGTGCCCTTCCCATCACTCCATATACATTATGTTAAACACTGTTTAATCTTTACGTATAAGTAAAGGAATGATGACATTGTAAGACCCAGGTACTTAGTTTCTAGGTGGCATATGCTCCAACTTACCTGGGTGAGTCTTGTGAGTTTTTCCAACTCTTCCTTGAGCTGGCTGGCTTCTGCATCCCTTAGTTTTAGCTGAGCCTCTAGCTCAGCTTCATAGGCACTGAGATCTCCTTGAGTCTGCTGCAAAGATGCATTCACTTCATGCTGTTCCTGGAGGGCGCTTTCCAGCTCTGCAAGCTCCTAGAAGGATTCAGGATGTTTAGCTAAGGAACAACTCACTGCGCTGCTTAAGCATCTGCACATAATTTGAGCACTGTAAACAGAGTGGTGGCCAGCCACTGCTGTCTGACAACAGAGTTTTCATGAGCAACAGGATGAAGCCTCAGGCTGTGAGAACAGAATCTTGACTAAATTTAATCGGAAAAGATAGAACACTACCAACATGTTGCTTTCCACAGTAAGCAGTTGTGGGATTGCTTTAAATGAGTTCAACATCCACGGAAGACAGAATAAGAGGGAGAGGGAGAGGGAGAAGGAAGGGAGGAAAGAGGAAGGGGAGAGAGAGAGTGAACAAAATTTAAGGTCAGTTTCCACCAGATATTGGACCAAATGTTTTTACATCCATCATTTCATCGTATCTTCACAATAACTGCGTCAGGCAACGTGCAGTTTTACCAATGAGGAACTGGAGAACGACCATCTAAGTAAAGAGCATATTGCTAAGTAGCCAGAAAAGGATGAAGGTAGCATATGAACCTAGGTATCTGACTTCAAAGCCCACATTCTTCCTACTAAATCATAATATGTCCTCTTATCAAAAGAACAAGATGGGACTGACATCCTCTAATATTAAGGATGATAAGAGTAACTTAATACAAGTGTATTGATTAGCATACTACAGTCTGACTTGTTTTAGTATCTGTGTGTGTGTATGATTAAATGTTACATTTTTCACCTATTTATTTGGGATCCTGAAGTAAATGAAACTATCTGGATTCAAAAGAAGGATCCTTTGAGCCAGGCGCACGCTTGTAATCCCCACGCTTGAGAAGCAGAGACAGGAGGATTGCGCAGGTTCAAAGCCAGCTGTGCTGGCTTAAGAGACCCTGTTTCCAAATAAAAAATAAAAAATAGGTCTGGAAGTGTAGCCCAAAGGCAGAAAGGCTTCCAGGAACCCCAGTACCACCACCAAAAAAAAGAAGAAGGATCCTTTGATGAGAAATTCTATGAAAGAGTTTCTCATCAGGTGATCCAAAGACCATTTTGCATATGAATCACTTAGGATGTTTGTTTGAAATGGAAATACCACATATAACCAAAAAAGAATTAATACTCAGAATATATAAAGAATTCTTACAAATCATTATGAAAATTACAGACAATCCCAACAACAACATAAAGAATGAGCAAAGAATATAAATAGGGAATTCATTGAAGAGGAAAACTGAATGGCAAATAAATAAGTGAAATGTGCTCAACTTCTCCAGTAATCAGAGGAAAATGCAGTTAAAATATGATACCATTTTAAATGGAGAAGAGGGATAAATTAAACAAACATGAAGAAACAATCAGGAAAATCCAGAATGTAAGACAATTTACAGCACTACCAGCTTAGAGAACACTTACACACACACACACACACACACACACACACACACACACACACACACTGTAAAAAGACAATATATATTTTTTTTTTTTTGTGGTACTGGGGTTCCTGGAAGCCCGTCTACTTCCGGGCTACACTCCCAGACCTATTTTATATTATTTTTATTTGGAAACAGGGTCTCTTAAGCCAGCGCGGCTGACATCGAACCTGCGCCATCCTCCTGTCTCCGCCTCCCAAGCCCGGGGATTACAAGCGTGCGCCACCACGCCCGGCCAAAAGACAATATTCTTAGGATAATTGGGAAAATCTGAATACAGTTCATATTTTAAATGACATTAGGGAATTACCATTAGTTTTGTTTTTTTTTCCCCCAGTATGAGGGATTGAACTCAGGGACACTCTACCTCTGAGCTGCACCTCAGTCTTTTTTTTTATTTTTTTTGGAAACAGGATCTTTCTAGGCTGCTGAGAGTCTTGCTGCACATCTCAGGTTGTCCTCAGACCTGTGATCCTCATGTCTCAGCCTCCCAAGTACTGGGATTACAAGTGTGTCCCATCATGCCCGGCTACAAACCTTAAGAAATGTGTGAAAGGATAATGGGATAATGTCTGCAACTTTCTAATAAGCAGGAAAGAAAAAAACATATCTATAAAAGAGAAAATACATCAAAATATTAAATCCAACAGGTCTCACAGATATTAACTGATCTATCCTTTCTTTTCCTCTTTCTTTCTTTCTTTCTTTTTTCTTTTTTTTTTTTTTTTTTTTTCAGTACTAGGGATGGAACCCAGGGGCATTACACCCCCAGCCCTATTTTTTGGTCTTTATTTTGAAACAGGGTCTCACTTGAGTTGCAAAGGGCCTCACTAAATAGCTGAGGCTGTCCTTGAACCGAGATCAAGGTCTCAGCCTCCCAAATGCTGGGATTACAAGAGCGCACTACGGGTTTGATCTATTCTTTCAACTTTCCTCTAAGTGTAAAATATCCATAATACAAAAATGGAGAAAACAATATCATTTAAAACTTGCCGGGTGTGGTGGCGCACGCTTGTAATCCCCACGCTTGGGAGGCGGAGACAGGAGGATCGCGCAGGTTCGAAGCCAGCCGCGCGCGCTGGCTTAGGAGACCCTGTTTCTAAATAAAAAAATAAAAAAAAAAAAAAAAACCTCAGCAGGCTGGCAAACATAAAGTCTGACAAACTATTACATTTCCTAAACATAATGTTTCTGTGTTTACACTGGAAAAATGTCCTTATTCTTAGGACACATGCTGAAATATTTAGAAAAAAAGAGTAACATGATGTCTGTAAGTAACTCTTCAACAGTTCAGGAAAAATATCTATTTAAACATGTATATATAGCTGGGACTGGTGGCGGACACCTGTAATCCTACAACTTGGGAGGCTGAGCAGGAGAATCACAGGTTCAAGGACAGCCTCAGCAAGTAGTGAGATTCCCATCAATTTAGACACTGTTTCAAAATAAATAGGGTTGGGGGTGCAGCTCAATGGTAGAAGTGTTCAAGCCCCATTACCATACACACACATATAGTAAAATCATGTAAGAACTACATATGACAAAATATCAATTGGTAACTGCTTGAAGGGTAATTATCAATTAAATGATTCAAAATAAGAGTTTAAGCAGGGTGTGCTGTGCATACATGTAATTCCAGTACCTGGGAGACTGAAACAGGAGGACTGAAGGTTCAAGAACAGTCTCCCTCAGCAACTTAGCGAGGTCCTCAACAATACTTAGTGAGGCCTTGTTTCAAGGAAAAAAAATGGGGATGGAGGTATAGCTCAGAGTTAAGAATGTCCCTGCTTCAATCCCCAGTATCTTTCTCTCACACACAGTATAATAGAAAATAAAATAAAAACTTAAAAAATAAATGTTAGACAATATGAAAGTGTTAGCAAGGATATGATAGAACTATAGTCCTTTACTGTTGAAGTACAAATTGAATCACTATGGAGAATATATTTGACAATATTCAGTGAATTTAATTAAGGATACACATACTCTGACCCACAGCTCTATTTCTGATCATAGTCCCTATGTTAGTCAGCTTTCCCCTACTGTGACAAAATACTTGAGATAATCAACTTAAAAGGAAGAAAGGTTTATTTGGGCTCATGGTGTCAGAGGTTTCAATCCACGGCCACTTGGCCCTGTTGCTTTGTATCTGTGGTGGCACAGTGTATCATGGGGGAGTGCATGGTAAAAGAAGCTTGACTATTGCATCATGGCGAAGAAGCAGAGAGAAAGAGAAGGGCTGGGGTCCTAATATCCCCTTGTAGAGCAACACCCCCAATGACTCAACTTTCCTCCCTTGGGCCCCTCATCCTAAAGGTTCTACCACCTCCCATAACACCCCTGGCTGGTAACCAAGCCTTTAATTCAGGGGCCTTTGAGGACTCTTATCCAAACTACAGCAGTCCCTAGGGTCGAGATATATACAAATATGCTATGCCCAGGATTATTTCCAATAGCAAAACCTGGAAGCACCCTAACTGTCCTCTAATGAGAGGATAAATAAATAATTTTGTGGCATATACATACAATGGGATAGTACATACATATATCAATAAAAACAAAATAGAGCTGTAGGTATCAATGTGCATAATTCTCAAAAATGTATATATAAAGGATGAAAGAAAGTACCAAAGAATATGTATACTATGATATCTCTTATCTAAGTCTTAAAATCATGGAAAACAATACTATGTTATTTATGGAGGTTTATATATATGTAATAAAAGGATAGAAATGCAAGAAAATAATAACCATATTCAGGACTTTGTTATCTCTATAAGGGAGCACATAAAGTTTTTAAATATAATTGCAATGTTTTATTTCTTAAGCTGGATTATGAGTAAATTAGTATATTTTTGATACTTTTTATTTGTGATACTTTTTATCTGAGAAATTGTATAATACTAAAAAAATATTAATTCAGATTTCTGGAGCCAGCCCTCCTGAGTAGGAGAGGTTTGGAGACCTGTGGATCTCATGTATGATCATCCAACAACCCAAACAGAGCAAGTGCAATCTCCAGGTAAATTGGGCAACAAATCAGGTCAGGATAAGTGTTATTTTACAATACTGTGTCTGTCTCGTTAGCTGCAAAATAATGTCAAAAATCTCAAGTAATACCAATGAGTAAAGTAAACCATGTAGTACTTAATTCTGCTGCATAAATAAAATGCAAACTTTAAAGCACCATTTAATAGCTATAATTTCATACTTATTAGTTATCTGATAATAATACCTTCCAAAGATAGAAATACAGCTAAAATAATCTTCTTTTTCTTAGAAAATGAAAAATTCCAAATACATTACGGCTAAAGGAAAAAAACCCCAACTTTTAAAAGGAAAAAACAAACACCAAACAGCCACTGGTACTTTTTGCCATATATAACTACCCCGTTTTCTAGTTTCTTCAACTAACTTAATTTAGATATTATTTACTTCTGAAGCTAAGAAAAACAGGCGGCAAGAAACAAACCACACCTTCCTCATGTTTTCTGCATCCAGAGCAACTACTTCCAGTTCGTCCCTTTCTTGCTCGACTTCCGTCAGTCTCTGCAGCAATGTCTCTTTCTCGTCTTGCAGTTTTCTGCACTCACTCTGGGCCTGCGCGGCCTGGCCTTTGATGGTCCCCAGGTACTCCTGCAACCCGCAGATGACACCTTCTAAATCCTTCTTCAGAGCTTCATTCGCTGCTATCTGGCCTAAGGAAGACAGAAAAGGTTAACGTATATTTTAAAAGCACTGCTTTGTCCCCTCAGTGATGTGTTACTAGCAAAAAGTAAAATGCCAGCTTCTATCTTACCCTATTTTTCTTTTTCAAGATAAAATGTTAATTTTAATTTTCCTCTTATTATCTGTACTGCAGGAATATTAAGCAGGTATAACAATAAAAGTAGTATATTTAGTAGGAAGTATTTACCAAATGCCTGATTCATGCTATAAAATGTTTAAATAATTCCTAAACAAAATAAAAAACACAGCAAGATTGTGAGTTCTTATTGCTGAACACACAAAATAAAACCATTCAATATACAAGACTAAAACCAATCCAAGGCTGGTAGCATAAACATGTAACCTGAAACTCAAAATGAAAAAAAATAAAAAAACAACCAACCAAACAAAAACCCAGCATATATTTGGGTACCTGCTATGTTGCCAGATACTTTATGAACATTCTCACTCTCATTTACTCCTCTCAATAGCTAAGAATCAAGACAGAAATAATTTGCCCAAGGCGGCAGAGCTGATAATGACAAAACAGAGACTGAGGCCTTTTTTTACACTGAGCCCAGGCCCTCACACAATAGCTTATTGTCTTCCTCTTCTACTCTGTATGGGGATGTCACAACTTAAACTTGCATTCTGACAGTAGATTCTAAAGTTCTTTCTACATTCTTCTTATAACTAGACACTCTTATAACTAGACACTTTTCCTGATGTCAATGGGCTCTTTGCCCTCGAAAACACTGAAGACAATCACACAAGGATTTATCATGATCACTACTGCTTTCTTGCCTAGGTATCAAAGCAAGAAAACATAATTAAAATTTAAAATTTTAATTTTACCAAACACTCTTGGGTACTCATCAAATATTTCCTGATCAAATACCAGTAGCAACAGCAGAACTATATTCTGCTATTTTCTGGATTAATACCTGTCTAGGTGTCAGCACATTAAGTCATACTTAATTTCTCACCATCTGTAAGTTGTTGTTCGAGGTCCTTGATCTCGTCAGTCTCCTTAGCAATTCTCGACAGTATCTCATCCAAACGGCTTTCAAGTTGCTGGTACTGCTTGTTCATAATGTCAAGCTGTTGTTCTTTACCTCTTTTCTGAGCTTTCAAATGGGACTGAATTGAAAAAAGAAAACATGCCAAGTTCCTTAAACTTTTTTTTTTTTTGGGGGGGGAGTATTGGGGGTAGAACCCAGGGGCATTCTACCTTTGAGTTACACTCCCAGCCCTACTTTTTAGTCTTTTATTTTTTGAAACAGAGTCTCACTGAGTTGTGAAGGGCCTCGTTAAGTAGCTAAGGCTGTCCATGAACCGCATCCTCTGGTCTCTGCCTCCCAAATGCTGGGATTACAAGCGGGTACCACCATGCCCGGCTGGAACTTTTAAACTAATAATCCTTTATAGCATTTGTAAAGGAAGAAAAGGAATAAATGTAGTAATTTGCATCTATTTTGTGTTGGGCCCTATATTGCTTTCTATGAATAGTTTCCATGTATATTTCAGAATAAGTCAATAGAGAAATCATCTCAACTTTAAAAATGAGAATACTGAGGATTAGGGAAGTCAACTGATTTTTTCCAAGGGCACAGCTAATTGGTAATAGAGGCAAATTTAGTGTTATTTGCATGGCATTAAAATGTATCTTTAAAAAAGATTTCTTAAGCCGGGCATGGTGGTGCACGCTTGTAATCCCAGCATTTGGGAGGCTGAGACGGGAGGATATCGGTTCACGGACAGCCTCAGCTACTTAGTGAGGCCCTCTGCAATTCAGTGAGACCCTGTTTCAAAATAAAGAATAAAAAACTGGGCAGGGGGTGTAGCTCGGAGGTCAAATGCCTCTGAGTTCCATACCCAGACCTGCAAAAAAAAAAAAAAAAAAAAAGATTTCTTAGAAGTTGATTATATTGGTATATAGTATACTTATAGAAAAGGACTAAAAAAGTATATTCTACGAGGTTAACAAGAATTTTATTTTATTTGGCTAGAAGGACTACAGAAGATATTTTTCTTTACTTATGAGTTTTGGTGGGGTTTTGTTGTTGTTGTTGTTTTGTTTTGCAGAAGGTAGGTACTAGGGATTGGACCCAGATGCATTTTGCCACTGTGCTACATTTATTTTTAAATAGGAGCTCGCTAAGTTGCTGGTTTTTGTATTTTAAACACACATGAGTCAGGTATGTTGGTACACATCTGTAATCTCAGTATTTGGGAGGCTGAAACAGGAAGATAGCAGGTTTGAGACCAGCCTTAGCAATTTAGGAAGATCCCTGACAACCTGGCAAGACCCTGTTTCAAAACATAAATAAATAAATAAATAAATAAATAAATAGGGGTACAGCTTGGTGGTAGAATGCCCCAGGGATCAATCCTCACCTCCACAAAAAACCCTCTTATGATAGATAAGTAATGCCTTTTTAATCTGAAAAAATTAAATGTACTTTAATTAAAGATTTCTTAGAGAAAACATATATTTACTCAGAACTGAAAATTTATTTCATTCGCTATGCAAACATTTTGCGTTTAGATTCAATAATCTGGGAGCTGAGAGGGACTTCAAAGACCATTTAGCTTAGTAAAGGTCAAGATGGAGGGCCACAGGGAGAGGCACACTCCTCCACCACTACACTTGCCTCTGCTAGAAAACACGGCATTCACAGACCCGCATAACCTGTCCCACTCTGGAGGCATCACATTAGAGAGCTATGTTAACTGAAAAGTGTGGGTTGTTTCTCAGAGATTCTGGGAAAAATACTGAGAACTAATGATCTAGTCTAACTCTTCATTTTACAAATGAGAAAACTAAGTCTTAGATCCATCAAATGATTTGTCCTAGTCTCTTTAGGCAACTGTTTATGAGAAAAAACAATTTCCCCAGAACCTTTGCCCGCCACCCCCTCCCACAGCTAAATTTGCCCCCACAGGATCAGAGGACAGAAACAATAACTGTGGAAAAGTCATTAGGAGAGAGAAATGTATGCCAATCTGAACAACGAAAGCCCAAGTTTTCAATTCGAAGACCCATCAGATTAGAAAAGGACACTTCTCAATTTTAGTTGTCTGTTTCCCCAAAACCTAGAAGGAAAAGTCTCTTCATTTTTTAAATAAAAACACCTAAGTGGTTGCTTGACTGGAAGATTCTTTTACTACTGATATAACTTGATGGAATTTCCTAATTTGTCTTTTCCCCACACTCCCATAACACCCATCTGAATCTTTCTGAAAAAGTTACTGAAGCCACCAGCTTACATCGTAAGGAAACTCAGGGTTTTTATGGCTCAAGAAAGAGTAAAAAAAAAAAAAAAAGAAAAGAGACAACAACCACTATACTCATATCTAAATCAATAGATTGTTAAAATTTACCATTAAAAATTCCACTGAAATATCATTGTATGTAGGACAAAAATTTGGCTCAAGATGCCAATGATGTGAATTAAATAAATACTTGGGAGCAACAGCAGACCCTGCGATTTTTACTAGTGAAGCCCACAAAAGAGTTACTGTAAAAACAGGAACTTACATCTCTGACTCCTCCTCCTTCTCAAGTCCTTTGTACTGAGAGAGAGAAAATGATCATACCTTAACTTAGAATTTGTCCTGTTAAGGCTGAGCCGTTGGAAACAGAAACTGTGGGCGGAACGCTTTTTAGTGCTCTCTTCAAATTCATGTGTACTTCCCTCTCTGACAGCCACATTTTTGCAAGCTCTCGGAACCTCAGTCACTCCCCAGTGCCTCAAACCACGCGGCTGGCCCAGAATGAGTGACAGCCCGGCCCATCCAATCACCAGCATCCTCTGCAAGCAGGCCTCTCCCTCCGTGCTTTAAATCATAACACAGGAAGCTCCCCCGGGCCAGTCACGCCCAAACGCTGCAAAATCACCATAGCCTCTTTCCCTGGGGGTGAACTGCTACCTTTTGCTTCCACTGGGCATTTCTAGAAGAGTTTTTAATAAAACAGATCTTTAATATGCTTACTAATGTGATGTTTGTGCTTTTAGCTATGAATAACTTAATAACTAAAATGGGATTTGATTTTTAAATGGCACCTTTTCTTTTTGAAACTTAAATTTTGTGTGTATACATACATACATACATACATACACACAAACATACATACATACGTGGAGGGGGGGTACTAGGGATTTAACCCAGGGCATTCTACCTCAGAGCTTACACCCCTAGTCCTTTGCATTTTTTATTGTGAAACAGCATCTAGCTAAATTGCTGAGGCTGGCCTCCAACCTGCCTTCCTCTGGTCTCAGCTTCTCAAGTATTGGGATACAGGCTTGTGCCATTATGCCCAGCTTTTTAAATATATTTTGAAAACCCGAGCAGTCTTGGTTTCTTTTCCTTTTTTTTTTTTTTTCTTTTGGTACTGGAAATTAAACCCAGGGGCATTCTACCATTGAGCTATACCCCCAGCCCTATTTTTATTTATTTACTTAGTTTGCAGTACTGAGGATTGAACCCAGGGACATTCTACCATTGAGCTATACTCCCAGCCCCCCCGCCTTTTTTTTTTTTTTTTTTTTTTGGTGGTACTGGGGTTCCTGGAAGCCCTTATACCTCCGGGCTACACTCCCAGACCTATTTTTACATTTTTACTTGGAAACAGGGTCTCCTAAGCCAGCGCGCGCGACTGGCTTTGAACCTGCGCGATCCTCCTGTCTCTGCCTCCCAAACGCGGGGATTACAAGCGTGCGCCACCACGCCCGGCCCCCCAGCACCCCCTTTTAAAAATTCTTTATTTTGAAACAGTCTCACTAAATTGTGATGGGCCTCACTAAGGAGCTGAGGCTGGCCCGGAATCTATGATCCTATCTCAGCCTCCTGAGTACTGAGATTACAAGTATGCACCACCATGCCTGGCTCCTATTTTTTTATTTTTAATTAGGATCTCACTAAGTTGTGGAGGGCCTCTATTAAATTACTAAGGCTGGCTGCAAACCCGGGATCCTCCTATCTCTGCCTCCCAAGCACTGGGATCACAGGCTGTGTCAACTTGCCTGGCCTGAGATAATTTTAAAATATTAATTTATTTAGAACCTTAATCCTTGTGTAAGGAAGTTACACATGTATGGCATGATAAAAACAAAATCTCACCAGCATAGGTGAAAATATCTGGCACAATTCAAGGCACAATTCAAGACACAGGGAGGGCACATGCTATGTTTATTATTATTATATCTCATCAGAGCCGTTTGTTTTTACTTTTAAATTCTATTTACTATTCAAAGATACTTTTATCTAATTAGATAATACAAATCAAATAAATCTATTTACATCTACAGAAAAATACGAAGTCCACTCTTGACTCTTTTTTGCAAAAAGGCTCACATTTTGTAGCCTAGAATAGTGTGCCTACCACTAGCCAATATAGCAGCTTCATGCAAATTAGAAAAAGATGCTCCTTTAATGCGAACAAATTAAAAAGAAATGTCTTCTTGTACGGGGACTAAGGCTGTAACCTTAAGAACTTTTAGTTGTTTTTAACAAAGCTAAAAAGGAACCTTAAATCTGGTTTATATATTTTATCCCGAGCACAGATTGATTTGGTTATCTTCAAAACTTGGACACCATTCCTATGCCTCTTTTAGAGCCCATTTCTATATGTGATTCTTTATAGAAATCCAGTGAAAATTAAACTCCCCATCTGCTAAGAATACCAGTCACCTGTTGAAAGCAAACACATGATCCAAGTTCTAATCAGACTCAACACCACAGAGCTAAAAGGGGCAGCGCATGCCGGGCGTGGTGGTGCACGCTTGTTATCCTACTGCGCTTGGGAGGCGGAGACAGGAGGATTGCGGAGGTTTGAAGCCAACCTTGCTGGCTTAAGAGACCCTGTTTCCATATAAAACTATAAAAAAAAAATAGGTGTCTGGGAGTGTAGCTCGGAGGTAGAAGGGTTTCCAGAAACCCCAGTGCCACCAAAAAATAAATAAACAAAAGGGGCGGCCAGGTATTTGGGTGGGACCTGTTAGGGCTAGTTTCTTCCTACCTTTCCAAGCATTCTCAAAGGGCTAACCTGGGGATACAGGTAACCTCACCTATATGTCAGGCTTCTGAACAAATAAATGTAATAAAGTAAGATATTGCCAGCCTAAGTATATACTGTAATACTTAAAATCTCCAACTTTCATCTAACAAAAATCCTTTATAATAATTAAGATGAACTTGGTTTCTATTTAATAACCAAGTCTTAGGCTTTTGTCAAAAAAAAAAAAAAAAAAGATTTTAGCCGGGTGTGACAGCGCACGCATTTGGGAGACTGAGACAGGAGGATCTCGGTTCTTGGACAGCCTCAGCTACTTAGTGAGGCCCTCTGCAACTCAGTGAGACCCGGTTTCAAAATAAAGAATAAAAAACAGGGTGGGGGGTATAGCTCAGAGGTCGAATGCCCCTGGGTTCCATCCCCTGATGTGAAAAAAAAAAAAAAAGATTTTATGAGAGGCTATTCTTTAGAAAAATTAGCTCATCCATAAAATATAATATTCTACTAAAATGTTTAAAGGAATAATAACTTGTCAAGTACCTAAAGCAATTATAATGCATTGTCCTTATTATGTTAAACTCGATGATTTCTGTTAATCCAGAGATACTAAGGACTTTTAAAAGGTAGCCTTATTATAAAATATATGAGGAAATATGTGGCAATATTTTTTATTTAGTTTAGGAATACTAGTTAAAATGTAAGCCATCAGTATGACTTCTCGGGGTACTGACAAAAACAGACAAGAGTATGATCCTGTCATTCAGCCCTGAACCACGCCTGGCCGCACATCTCAGAGACACCCGCTCCAGAGAGACGCTTCGTTTCTAATGATAAAGCCATGTCAGACACCAGATAGCTTTAGTGGAGAAAGGATTAAAGGAGAGGTAGAAAAAGGACTCTGAACACCTTCAGTTCTTTCTGCTCTTAAGAAAGAAGGAAAATGAGAAAGAGGACAGAAAAAGAAAGAGTGAGAAGTCTAGAGAGCATTTTGAAACAAGTTTCTCTTGCTTTAAAATACAAAGAAATTGAACTACTTTACAAAAATTTGGTGGATCACGTAGACAGCATTCACTGAAAAACTGGCTAATCAAGGTTAAATTGCTTTGCTTTAGACATACACATATATCTAATACGTATATACACATTTACATAGAATACACATACATACATTACATATATAATACTTCTTATATATACATACGTATATATCACTTGAATATGTGCATCAAACCAAAACACTTTCAGAAAGGACGCTATTGCTAAGAATGATGTACTGTCTAGATAGAACAGTATTCGAGTCTCAACAAAGCAAGTCAGAATTCCTAATCACTTACATACTTACATGCTTCGGGTCTCTGGAATCCAGACCATCTATAACTTTCTGCAGGTCCTTGATCTCCTTCTGCTTTTCAGCAATTTCTTGCCTTTGCTTTTCCATCTGCATTTCCAGATCCAGAGCTTCCTGGCGTAATTTATTGAGAAGTTGTATTTTACCACTCAACTGCTTGAGAAGAAGGTCTTTTTCTGCTTCTGAAATCTAATCCCCACATATTCCAACATATAATTAACAAAGAATAGCAACACAGATTTATAAAGATAACACCTACAATGTAAACAATTCTTCTATCAGGTTTCTTTTTAAAGTAAAATGTAGAAGTTATCTAGGCACTCCACATATATCTTATTCTTTTATACTTATTATATGTAGAAAACATTACCCTACAAAGTTTATGAATACTAATAATAGCAGGTCCTAATGAAGTCACTCTAGCATAAGCAACTTGTAAAATATTAATAATAAATGTAAAGATAGCTGACTCCATATAGCACCTGCTAGGTGTCAGATGATGTTCTAAACTATAAACTTGAACTAATTAATTCTCAAAACGCATAAGGTAGAAAGTATCTTTTTATCTCAATTTTCAGATAGGAAAACTGAATCATGGAAAATTTCGCTATCTTGCCCAAGGTTATCCTAGGAAGTTGTAAAACCAAGACTGTGAGTGATTTTAGACAATTTTACTACTATACACAGTTTCCTAATTTGTTTAAATATGAAGATATGTCAACCAATAAATTATGAGTATTGATACAATTAACAACAGCTTTATGCTTTATATCCATTTCTAACAGTTTTTAACATAGAGATTTACACAAATAAAGAAATGTTTCTCCAAAGTCTATATAGAAGTGTGAACAACATGGAGATGAAAGTTTGGAAGGAGCTAGATATAGTGGTGCACACCTGAAATCCCAGTACTTGGGAGGCTGAGACAGAAGGATCACAAGGTTTAAGGCCAGCCTCCACAACTTAGCGAGACCATGCTTTAAAACAAAAAAGTAAAATAGGGCTGGGGGTGTAGTTTGGAGGTAGAATGCCCCTTTATTCAATCTCTAATACCAACCAAAAAAGGAAGGAAGGAAGGAAGGAAGGAAGGAAGGAAGGAAGGAAGGAAGGAAAGAAGGAAGGGTGGGTTTAGGAGGAAATAAGACAAATCACTGATGATAATACAATTCACCATAATTTCAATACTTTTATAATCAGTAAGTTTCTTAAACTCTGTTTTGCCTGGTAAAATTATCTCACATCACAGAACTGTAAAATACAGAAAATTCTCATTAACCCTGAGTATGGTGGCACATGCCTGTAATCCCACCAGCTACTCAGGAGGCTGAGGCAGTAGGATAGCAAGTTCAAGGCCGACCTTGGCAGTTTTGTGAAACCCTATCTCAAAAATAAAAAAGATGGAGATGTAGATCAGCGGTAAGCACTCCTGGGTTTTATCCCCAGTTCTGCCACCACCATCACCACCACAACAAAACAGTTCTCATTAAATTGAGATTTTAATTTTACTAGTAAGAACCAGGCTGAAACTAACTTTGTTAGTAGGTTAAGCAAATGAACAGTAAGTATAAAGAACAATCTAGGCTTACATCTAAAATAAATCATCCGAATTAACTATTTTTTCAGGCAGTTTGTAAGCATCCATTTATTTTTAAATTATGTATATGTATCAAGCTATGTATACAATGCTGTGGCCAGTGCTATTATAAAACATTCTTAACTATTCAAATTATCCTAATGCTCCCTCCATCTCACTTCCCACTTTCAATTCATCTGGAAGCCCTGACCTTCTCCTGCATATTTTTACCTGGAATAAAGGGGCTTTCTCTCCAAGGCCCCAGCCACCCTGCTGATTCATAAGAGTCAGGATTTTTTTTTTTTTTTTTTTTTTTTTTTTTTAGTACTGTGGCTGGAACCCAGGGGCATTCTACCTCTGAGTGACACCCCAGCCCTAGTTTTTATTCTTTATTTTGAAACGGGATCTCACTGAATTGCAAAGGGCCTCGCTAAGTAGCTGAGGTTGGCTGCGAACCTCAGTCACTGGCACACAGTAAGTTTCCAATAAACTTCCAATTCCTAGTTGCTAGTAACACTAGAATGTACTTTTTAAAAGAATATATAATCTAGACCTCACAAATTGTTCCACCTACTATGACATGAATGTAGTTACCATTATAATTTTGAAATGTTGATTTTTATAAGTTGTAAATAAGTAAAACTTTTTACACATTTAAGAATGAAAGTGTCAAAATACTCCCCCTTTTAGTTTTCCCTACACAATTATATTATGAATCTGAACTGCGTACATCTTCATGACAACTTTGGTCATTTCTAAGAACATGCTACTTTTATCTTTTTATCCACCATACAAACATATACACAGACATACATATATATATATATATGGGTTGGTGTGTGTGCGTGCGTGCGTGCGTGCGTGTGTGTGTGTGTGTGTGTGTGTGTGCGCTTCTTATTTGATAATGTCCATGCCATAGTAGAGATGTCTTCTCATTCCTAATCTAAGTCCCAGGATCTTAAAGGTGGTGGGTGCTTAATTAAGATAGGATAGAAGCAACTTCCTTGGGTAAAGTCATCACTTTCATCATGTAGTATACTAAATATATCTTTTCACTTAGATTTTAGGTAATTTATTTCTATATACCTTTTTAAATGTTAATAAGCTGTCATCATGAGTGAAAGGAAAATATAACTAAGAGGTGCTAGAACCACATTTAATTCTGAAATTTATGGTATGATTAATCATGCTCTACTGATTTTAAAATAACATGGTTATAAAGGGCACATTTAGATTTTTTATTTCATTTTAGCATGACTGCTTTATTTTTACATACTTTTTTCTGTTGGATAGCTTCTTCCAGTTGTTTAAATTCTTCAGTAGCTCTTAAAATTTTTTGTTCTGCCTTTTCTATTTCATCATGCAGTTCTGACAGTCGAGTTTGTGCTGCAAATTTAAAAACCATGCTCATATACACGTGCAAGAGAAACTGAATCCTGAAATTTCTATCAGATCTTTTTCTTTGTAATAGCCTCTTGCCCCCTCAATTAAATTCTGTCACTACTGATCAGAGGAACTTTTAAAAAGTGTTAACTTACGTCTTTCATATATATGTTAATCTCTGAGAATAAATTGTTTCATGATATGCTACAATACTATAATTGATCCTTTTATTTGTAATTTTTTTTTTTTTTTTTTTTTGTGGTACTGGGGTTCCTGGAAACCCTTCTACCTCCGGGCTATTTTATACTTTTTATTTAGAATCAGGGTCTCTTAAGCCAGCGCGGCTGGCTTCGAACCTGTTCCTCCTGTCTCCACCTCCCAAGCCAGTGTGCACCACCACGCCTGGCTATTTGTAAATTCTTAACATAAAAGGGACTTGAGATTCCCAACACTAGTACACTAGGATCACACTTGGCAACTTAGCAAGACTCTCTTTCAAAAGTAAAAATAAAATAGGACTAGGATATAGCTCAGAGGTAAAAGAGCCCTGGGTCCAATCCTTAGTACCCCCACACACACAAAAAAAATAAAATAAAAAAAAACCGATTTTCAATCACCATTGAAATTTAAAGAATCTGTACAATAAATCACTATTGTTGTAAACTTTCATATAAATTCAATAAACACTATCAGTATGTTTAATTAAATGAATTATAAAATAAAATTGTTCTACAGTCCTAAATATTCAAGCTTTTTGTATTTTTAAAGAATTTAAAACAACTTCATTTAACCTGCACTTATTTTTTTTTCTTTTTCTTCCAGTTGTACGTCCAATGGTGCATGAGCTCTCAAGTTCTCTGGCTCATTTCTGAGCTGTTCCCCTTCATCTGGTCCCATCTTCTTGATCTGTACTGCCTGGGCATTATTGATAATGTAACTCTCTGTGGCGAACATATTTCTCTTGTATCTGGATTTGCCAATGTAAGGGCTTTCGTCTGGGACTTTATCAATTTCAGCATACTAAAAGCATAATAAATGAAAAGATTTATGATTTAATCAGTAAGTTCAAAACAACCAAATAATACTATTCATGTTATGAATAATTATAGCACAGAATTCCCAAAATTTGTATTACTTCTACATGCCCAGATGCTGAGAAAAAAAATAATTCCTTTATCTTATTCTTAACATACTAAAAAGAGTTAGAGTAAAAAATGGTCTCAAAAGGATTCTCCCTCCTTCTACCAAAGAGTAAGATTGGATTGATTAAAGAGCTGCTTACAATTATGTGATCAGAAATCTGGATGTTTTATTTTGGCATCCTGGTGATATGAGTAAAATCTGTCTAATAAATTTTAATAATTGACTTTTAAAAAATTAAATGATACAGGATATTACTGGGATAGGGGTCTTGGATGTTAGGTAGTTCTCCCATTGCCACAGCATTTATGGCACCAATAATGGACGACTCATACTGAATCCAGTGGGTGTGGACAGACCATGCAGGGAGAGGACCAGTCCATGGTACTGAAGCACTTGGCAGAAAGTTTGGACTTAAGGGAGTTGATCAGCCCATTCTGTTAAACAAGGTAACTGGAGGTTAAGGCGGCTGCTTTTGTTTATGCCCATGACTGTGGGCAACAATCTTCTTGAGGCTTTACCTCTTTAGGACACGATTCTAACTACATGAGCCAATAACTCCCAGATTAAACCAAAGTCTGGTTTACTCTGCTGCTCTCATAATAAGAAAGTGGATGTACAAGTGTTCCTATCATCTATGCCCTTGCGCCTCACCCCACGCTGGCTAATAATTATGGACTCCTAAATAAGTAAAACAGCTCACCTCTGATGGATAATAATTTAGTGGCTCAAATTTAGCATCAATTTTATAAAAGGCCAATTCCTGTTCCAGCTCATACTGCTTCTGACATGCTCGTGTTAGTTCCATGGTCTTCTGCTTTAGCTATTGGCCCAATTTCATGAAACAACATATAGTACCATTAAGTTAGTATAAGGATACAATGATATGGCAAGGCCTCATCATAACTAATAACCACATTTTATAAACTCCACAGCAAAGAGCACAACACAATATTTTATCTAAATTCTATATCCCAGAAAATGAAATACAAAATTATTTCAGAAGAGATCACATAAAAGACCTTTGAAGTTTATATGTTATTTCAGGAAACAGTGAATAAAGAATTTAAGTCATTTAAATTTGCTTTCTCTAAACATGAAAAGAGCCTTGTATCAATTATTTTTAGGTAACTAGTCTATTATCTGCTTCCTGATTTCCCAATAGTTAACACTATCTTATTTAACTTGCTCTTCAATGTTAATGGGATCTCCAGATCATAGAGGTAGTAATATTTGACAGTAACTACAGAGGAGTGAGAAAGAGGAAATTAAAGATCGCTTTTTATTATATTGTTCTTGCTCTAGTAATTTGTGGTTAATGGCATCTTAGTTTTAAGTGTTTGGAACACCATTTTTTGTAACACAGGATAAGAAAGTATGAATGAATTCAACCAGATGCAATTATGTAATATTAAATTTTTAATAAAGTAATTCTACTATATTTCATTACTCAGCAACTTTTGGAACTGAGAAAATGAGGACATACAAATCATTCAATCTTATTCTCTGAATTCGTAAAGAAATTGAGTCTCAGATTAGTGAACTGACTTGTCAAAAGTTTTATATTAAATTAGTGATCGAACCTAAATATTTTACTAACTACCAGTACTAGCCCTCTATTTAACCAACCCTTTGAGTTCATTTCAAAGGTCCACTAGGTGATTTTTATTTATTTATTTATTTTTTGGGCCAGTGTCTGATAATAGAGGTCAAACAAAAAACATGCAAAAACATTTCATCATATAAAATTGCAAACCAGAGAGAGTAAAACATAAACACAAGCACTTTACAAGGCCAGAAAATCGTGCATGATTTAACTTACAGTCACCTCCTGATTATCCACAAATGAAGTAACCATGATGCTAGGCTACATGCTGTAAGCATACTACCGCATGGCATCTTCACCACTACACTATGGGATGATAAAAACTGCACAGAGAGGTTAAGTGGCCTGCCCAACTGCATAGCTGGCACTAGAAGAGGCAGTGTTCAATTCCAAGTTGCCTGAGTTCAGATCTAACACTCTACCTACTGTCCTGCTGCAGGGTGCCTAGCATATTAGCCACACGGATGTTGGCACTAAAAGTTCACAAGGCCCTGAGTCTCAAGAAAGCAACTCACAATCAACAGCACCAACTTATTTTGAGCCTCTCTCTCTATAGTTAAGTGACAAAGGGCTGAACCAAAGGCAAATGTGGCTGGAACCATGTATGGTATAGTAAACAGTCTATGTGTTTCAATGCACCTTTGTGTCTGTTAGAGCCCTAAGTTTAGTATCTAATAAGCATTTGATAAACATCTGTTGAAGAAATAAATGAGAAGAAATTAAGAGTCAAGGAAACAGAAGGTAGGCTAGTTACAGTATTGGCTATAGATAATCAAGAGATGACTGCAGTTAATAGATTTACCAATGTGAAAAATAATACAAATTCTTTCCCACACAGTCAAATGTTCTCTCCTATGTAGACATCCAGGAAAGACATAATACATACATATGCAGGCACATTTCAAATGTAGGCAGGCCAGTTCCAAAACTTAAATGTAAACAAGCATATTAATACAAGTTATCATGCAAACCATGAAAAATATAGTATGCAGTTCTACCCTAAAAGAACTACCTTTAAGGAAGAATAAAGAATCAGCAGAAAAGTGCTTGCAAGAAACCAAAACAAGGGCTAAAAGAAGAAAGAAGCAAAAAGGTACTGTCATCTAGAGAGCTCTAGAGAAGCTGTAACATTACAGGTTGCTATTTATTGAAAACTTACCATAACAAGATATGGTTATTAGTATTTGCAGTATTTTAACAGGGACACATTTATTACTCTGAGTTATAAATTTACCACCTTATTATTTAGACTGATTCATTTCAGATTATTTTCATATCCATAACCTATTAAATCCTCACAAGTCTATGAAACTAGCAGGATAAACAATTCGTCTTCATTTTTAAAAATAAAGAAGCCAAAGCCGGGCGTGGTGGCGCATGCTTGTAATCCCCGCGCTTGGGAGGCAGAGACAGGAGGATCGCGCAGGTTCGAAGCCAGCCGCGTGCGCTGGCTTAGGAGACCCTGTTTCCAAATAAAAATGTAAAAAGAGGTCTGGGAGTGTAGCCCGGAGGTAGAAGGGCTTCCAGGAACCCCAGTACCACACACAAAAAAAAAAAGAAAAAAAAAAAAAAAGAAGCTGAAGGACAGGAATTAAATAACTTGCAAAAGGACAAAGAGTAAGTTCAGCTAATATTTATTGGTGTGGCACCACTGTGGTTTAAATGGCCACCAGAAGACTTACTTCAGTTTTATTAAGAAACTGGTCTAATGTGTGAGCAATAACACAGCTGGGCATGGTGGCACACACCTGGAACCTTAGCTACTAGGGAGGCTAACGCAGAAGGACTGCAAATTTGAAGCCTGCCTGGAACAATATGGCAAAACCCTGTCTCAAAAAAAAAAAAAAAAAGACAAAACAATGGCTTGGATATAGCTCAGTGGAAAGAGTTCTGAGCATGCACATGGCCTTGGGTTCAATCCACAGTACTACACGTGAAAAAAGCAAGCACAAAACAAAATCACTGGACAATGCTATACAACTGTAGATGATGATATCATCAGATATTCTGCAAAAGACAACAAAAATGTTCTTTTAAAATGTTCTCTTGGACTAAGACTCAGAATTATTTTTAAACATATAGTCCTTTGAAATAACAGGATAGACAAAACAATATGAACTAGCAATTTTAGGAAAAAAACAAAATAGCCATTAAATATACATGCAATACTCAATGATCCAACAATTATGGCAATAAGAAATTTTAAAAAGATTCCATTTTTTCTATCATATTTAAAAATTTGAAATAACACCAAGTTGGAAACTGAACCCTTTTATTTACTCCTGTGGAAGGGTAAATTGGTAATAAACTTTTTGAAGTGGGCATTTATGTGTATGAAATATTTAAGATTACACAGTAATTTTACTTTAAGTGATTTATGTTAAAGAAAAAGCAGTACAATTGCCTAAGGAACAAACAAACATACACACAAATATTTTCTCTGTAGAACTATCTGTAATAGCAAAAAAGTAACCTAAATATCTACAAACAGGAATGCAATTACTAAATTATGAAGGTCAATTTAATGGAAAATAATACAGAATTTAAACAAACATGAGGAAGATTTATATATACGTACGTATACACACACACACACACACACACACACACACACACACACACACATAGAGAGAGAGAAAGACAGAAAGAGAGAGAGCGTGCGCACGCGAGAGAGCTATCCTCAAATACTGTTTTGTGAAGGTAAAATGCAAAGATGTAGAACACACACACACACACACACACACAAAGATTCCTTTCTTTTAAAAAAAATCACAAAAATTCAAGGGTATAATTATTTAATTCCATATATGTTCTGTACAAACATGAAAAACAAAAAGGATATATATTAACAGCTGGGGGAATAGGTAAGGGAAGTGTAGCCCTTCATTTCTACTGTATGCATTTGTGTTCTCTGAATTTGTTACAATAAATATATTTTATTTTATTTATTTTTTTTTACAAGTTCTATTCACTTTATTTTAGTGGTATGAAAATCCTATGTCATAGCCACAGCTGGAGCTTGGGTCCTCTGCACAGAGACTCTGGTATGGGTTTTTACAAGATGGTCTGTGAACTCCTGATAGGGAGATTTGGTAAACACTGTATATTTTAATTATGTATATAAGTGCATTTTTTAATTGTTAATCATAAAAGTAACATAATGACAGAGAAGACCACAATGTGACTTGTAACAAAAATAGTCAAATGAGGGAAAAAGAAGCAAAACTGTTGATAATTTACAAAACATTTATTGACAACACATATTATTAAGCAAAAAAGAAAATTAGGCAACTATAATGAACCATAATTTGGAGACAGCGCAAAGCCTTAAGACCTAATATTTACCGAGGTTTGTAATGGGTTGACTAACATGCTTCAGGGAGTAAGCAAAAACAAATAATGTTCTCTTATTTTAGTAATAAAAGCTAGATTCTAGCTGAGCGTGGTGGCACATGTCTGTAATCCCAATACCTGGGAGGATGAGACAGGAAGAACACAGGTTTGTGGCCAGGTTAGCTACTTAGTGAGGCCCTCTGAAACTGAGACCCTGTTTCAAAGTAAAAAATAAAACAGGGCTGAAGGTATAGCTCCAAGGTAGAATGCCTATAGGTTCAATCCCCAGTACCACAAAAAAATAAACAGACAACAGCAATAATAATAATTAATTAGAGTTGGGGGTATAGCTTGGAGGTAGGATGCCCCTGGGTTCAATCCTCAGTATCACAAAGAGAAAAAAAATAGAAAAAAGAAAAGATGGATTTTATGTTTGGAAAAATCTGTAACTCAGAAAAATGTATTAAATCATCACAAATGTCACAGGACGCCACAATAAGTAATTGGTCTTATTTTTATATTTTGTTTGTCTGTGGTACTGGAGTCTGAATCCAGGGGACATTCTACTTCCAAGTTCTACCCCAGCCCCTTTCATTTTTTATTTTGAAACAGGATTTCATTAATTGTTTAAACTGGCCTCAAACCTACAATCCTGCTGTCTCAGCTTCCCAAGTACTGGGATTACAGGCAGGCAGCACCACACATGGCCTATGTACTGTTTATAATAGCAAATTAGTGAGACTCTGTTTCAAAATAAATAAAAAAGGGCTGGGAGTATACCTCAGAGGTGGAATGACCCTGAGTTCAACACAGACTACCACATTTTCCCCCACATATACTATCATACATTTTTAGATACAGGGTCACATTTGATTTACTGTTTTGAAACTTGCTTTTGTTCACATAGTAAAATGTATCAGATATCTTCAATGTCAGGAGATACAATCCTTCCTCATTTTATCATCAGCAATATACTATTCTACTATAAGTATATCTACTGAAGGAATCTTAGTTATTTATAATTTTTACCATGATGAATAATATTGTAGTGAATATACTTGTATATATATGTGTATTTTATAAATACATGTTTATGTATGCATATACATATACAAATACATATAGAGAGATACATATAAAATCTGTATACATTCTTGCTGCCATTTCTATGAAATTCAGATAATTTTGCCAAATTACCCTCTAAAAGTTTTTGTCAATGTACAGTCTCACCTATAATGTTATAGTTTAAAAATGCAAATGTGTAGGGCCAGTCTCACAACTCCTCACAATGGATGGCATTACCTTCTCATTGAGGTGGATACCACACCTCACATAATGCAGTCAAGACAGCTTTAGTCTACTCAGCCATATCATATAGTGCGTGACCAACTACAATCTACAATGCCTTTTGAACATATTTATATTAAGCTACATGTGCCCTATTCTATGGTCAGAAGTAGTATTTTTTAAAACCAAGGGCAAAGAATTCTCTACTTTAAGAAAAAAACAACCAAAGTGTGTCGGTATTGGGAAATGTCTTTGGTACTAATTTCAGAAGTGTCTTTCGTACTAATTTCAATATGTATTGACTTCAAATGCTTTGGTATTAATCTTAAAATACAGAAAGTAGTCAAAGCTTAGGTGTCCCACAGACACTCAGGCAGAGAAGGAACCCTGCAAAGTTCCCAGCAACCAAGAACACAACAGAGGTAGCCCAGGGCCTTTGCATTCTAAAGACAAGCTTTACATAATAACTTCTGGCAGACAGGCTAAAATTCCCCAAGGATGTGAGAGGATGGCACTGGTCTTCTTCAAAGTTAGATACCATGAGATCCCTGAGTCTGATAATCAATTAACACATTTTGAGGCATACAAAAGGCTTGGGTCTGTAATGGAGACAGGGTGGGCCAACAGGAAAAAATCCTCACATCAAAAGGCTTGCCCCGGAAAAGGGGCAGATCTAGTCAGGTCAGAAAGACAATTTGTTAAGCAAAGATGTGAGATCAAATTCTTTATAAAAACTGTTCCATATCCAAAAACTTCAGTAATTTATTTTCAAATTACTCCACTATATCCCTCTCACGTAGTGCTTTAATTTATGTCCTATCTTTCTAACTTACAACAGAAGAGATCTGGCTATTCTTTTCTAAAATAGCTAAGAACAAGAACCCGCAGCTACATCTCACACCGGTACAGTTTTGTTGTGCCACCATAACACAAAGCAATGTAAAATATACACTTACCAATTCATTTTTCATATTTAAGTCACTTTCTAGCTCTGCACAGCTCTGTTTTTGTAACATAGACTCTTCTTTTAATGATTTATTTAATTTATCTTGATTTTTAATTTCCTCAAGGAACTTTATTTGTTTGCTTTTAAGATCTTCAGTTTCCATCATTTTCTTTTCCAGGTCTCTTTCTAGTCTTTCTACCTCTTCTGTAGATAGAAATATAACAGTTTGTTTATTATTATATTTCCTACCTGAAAAAAGACAAGGATTATTTCTCAAATAAAACAATAGCAAGAGAAGTCTAAAATTAGTGTAAATGCAATTCTACTTTTAAAATTATACATTTGAAATATACTTTGGGGGGAAAGACCATCTTGAGCTTAAAGATCTATTTAATACAGATAAAATAAAACGCTATTACTTTGATAAAATTTTAAAAAGATAACAGTTTCAACTATTTAATTTGGTGTGTTTGCACGAGTTTTTCCAGTAACCTGTTAAAAATGAAATATTTTGATATTAAGTAATTCCATTTACAAGGAGGCTACAAACATGTTTTCAAAACATGATATTAACAGGCATGGTGGCACACGCCTGCAGAGGACTGCAGGTTCATGGCCAATCTTAGCAACTTAGTGAGGCCCTCAGAAACGGAGTGAAATTCTGTTTGAAAATAAGTAAGAGCCAGGCCTGGTGGTGCACACTTGGAATCCTAGCATTTGGGAGGCTGAGACTGGAGGATCATGGTTGGTGGACAGCCTTAGTTTAGTTAGTGAGGCCCTTTGCAACTCAGTGAGACCCTGTTTCAAAATAAAGAATAAAAAATAGTGCTAGGGGTATAACTCAAGAGGCAGAATGACCCTGAGTTCCATCCCCAGCATAAATAAATAAATAAATAAATAAATAAATAAATAAATAAGGCTGGGGAGCTCAGAGGTAGAAGGCCCTTGGGTTCAATCTCCAGTACCAAAACAAAAACAAAACCCCATGACATTATTTTACAACCCTTCAAAAGCTTATTACTCTTAGGACAGAATCTGAAAGCTGGCATGAGGACCTGACAAGGCTCTTTATGATTTTCCCATCTTCCTCCTCTGCCTCCCCTTCAAGCACTCCCTGCAGCTTTCCTAAGATGACTGTGGTGCCTTAGGCTGAGACACCTCCTCTCCCCTGCAGACTCTTATTCACACCCCTTGTCTGGACTTGTCTTCCTCTATCTCCTATGGGCCTATCTTGCATTTTCTAGGTTTTTAAAAACATTTTTAGAATCCTTCCCTGGCCCTATATTCTCCTCAGGTTAGATGCTTCTCAGGGCACCCTGGCCTTCTGCTAAGGCCCCTGTCACACAGGGAGCTGTAAATGTGATCAAATGCCCTGGCCTTCCCCCCTAAAGCTTCAGGAAAGCAGAAACTATGTCTCTCTGGACCAACACTGGATCCTAAGAGTCTGCACACTAAGTCTTCTGATTACTATCTGAAGTCATGAATGAGCCATAAGAAGTAGTTTAAACATTTCCTCCAATAGTATATTTACTTAATTGGCATTATTTATATTTTTAATGATACTGAAACATACACTTCAGAATAACAAAAGTAGAGTGAGGAGAATACAAAACTAATGAGAATTTACCATGTTTCTCAAATATTGAACCCAAACATAGGAAATAGTTTATAAAGGCCAAAAATGGACCTCTAACATAGCTATTCATACCTTTCATTTTCCTAGAAATTCTCATATTCCTAGTCTCTTTCTGAGCTGATGACCTCACATTTTATTGAGAAAACAGATCCCCAAATCAGTTGGAACTGCCTTATTTTCCCACTACAAAGCAACAAACTACCCAGTGTCCGCACATCTCTCCTGCCAAGGGACAAAGCTTTTCTCTCTTTCTCTAACCTCTTCCTCTTGTGTTTTCAAGGGCCAAATAACTGAGTAATGATTTGCCTCTCCATTCTGCCCTTGGATAATCTGTTTGTTTGACAACTGGTTTTGAGATTAACTACATTTTGTTTCTATCTGCTTCCTGTTCTAGATGCTACCAGAGAATTATTAGTTGTATTTTTAACTTTTAAAAATTTATTTTGATAGCTCATTGTTATTTTTATACCCTTATTTAATACTTTATATTATACATCACACATTATGACATCTGAACTACTTCATAATGTAGTCTGGAGCAATAGTGAAACTCATTTATTAAGTACTGGAGGAGAGAAGTTGTGGTGGAAAATTTTTCCAATCTTTAGCAAATGCCTCCGTCCCATTCTTCAACATGTCACATCTAGCACTTCTCCTTCCCAGAGCACCGCGCTCGCCAGCTGAAGCCCTCCTCGGTGCTTGCCGATCCTCACTTCTCAGCAACATTCAGCTGGCCACACCCCACACACACACCCTTCTCTCTCTCTGCTCTAGGAACCCACCATTTCCTGGTTTCCTCTACCTGCGGGCCCTTCCTCTGGTTTCCTGAGCTGGCTGCCCTTCCTCTTTTCACCCCTGACTGCACAAGCACAATTCCTGTGTAACTAAGTACTATTTCATGCTGGTAACTCGTGAATTGATGCTGGTTGAGTATCTGAAATTCTTAGTACCAAGTGTTTCAGACATTAGATTTTTTTCAGAGTTTCAAATATTTGTATTTATAGATGAAATATCTGGTCATTAGAACCAAGTTTACATGCAAAAACTCATCTATGTTTCATACACACCTAATACACACACACACACAATTTCATACAATATTTTTAGTATGACCATGATTTTTTTTTTTTTTTTTTGGTGGTACTGGGGGTGGAACCCAGGGGCTTTCTACCTCCAGGCTATACTCCCAGACCTATTTTATATTTTATTTGGAAAGAGGGTCTCACTAAGTTGCTGAGAGCCTCACTAAGTAGCTGAGGCTGGCTTCGAACCTGTGTGATCCTCCTGTCTCAGCCTCCTAAGTGTGGGGATTATAAGCGTGAGCCACCATGCCCTGCATGTATGACCATGATTTGATCGTGACCAATATAAGGTCTGGTGTGAATTTTTCCAATTGCAACATTATGTTGGCAATGAAGGAATTTCAGATTAAGGAGTATGGTGGAGTTCAAATTTCCAGAGTAGAGATACTCAACACATTATATCTAGCCTAGCTCTCTTTAAACTCCAGACTCACATTTCTGATTCTCTACAAGGTTGTCTCATAGGCAATTTAAACAAAACATGTCCTAAAGAAAACTCAAAATTCTCCCATTTCTGTAAGTGATATCACCATCTACCACTAAACCAGAGGCCTGGAGACTATCCACTCCATTAGAGTGCCACTGATTCCACCTTCAAAACTGATCTGCCTATTTTTCCTCTCTACATCTACTACCTAAGCACAGGCCACCAACTTTTATCCTAGATTACTTCAATAGCCTCTGAATAGACCCCTTCATCTGTTTTGCCTTGCTCCAAATCATTCTCCACTATTATGGTTAAATGTAGAATGTCCCCTGAAGAGCTCATGTATTAATGTTCAGAGTCGATATAATTAAATCATGAGAGTTGCAATGCATTTAAGGGTAGTAACCTAAGCAGGTGGGATTTAGGTGGAGGATGTGGGGTGTGGCCTTAGGGCTGCTTGTGTCCTTGAATCCCCTTGCTTGCTCTCTCTTGCTTCCGGCCTCCATGATGTAAGAGCACAACCTTGCCCTCTCTCTAGAGAGGATATAGCCTCTCCCTGCCATATCCTGAGTGCCATAGACCTAGCCTGACATAAACTGAAACTCTGAAACCTCCAAAACTGTGAGTAAATAAAGCCTCCTTCCTCTAAGTTATGTGGTCAGTTATTTTCAAAGACAGCACTGGGAACGCTGAGATATCCATCTTGCATCAAAAATAACCTTAATCATCAGGGAAGGGACCTATATCATCTACCAACCCTGCTCAAAAACTATATATGGCTTTCCACAGAATCCAGAATAAAAAGGTCCTGTGCCAGGCTGAACCTCCCTCTCTCTCCAAACCTTTTCTTCAGGTGTCTGCCAATCATATTGATCTTTCAGCTCCTTGAACTTATCAGCATCTTTATAGCCACAAAGAATAAGCTACTCCCTCTCCCGATATGCCATTCTTCAC
The DNA here is from genome assembly GCF_963383645.1 of Muscardinus avellanarius. Lineage (NCBI taxonomy): Eukaryota > Metazoa > Chordata > Mammalia > Rodentia > Gliridae > Muscardinus > Muscardinus avellanarius. Next base: position 14,925,667 of record NC_137799.1, read on the forward strand.
ATGCCTGACCTCTCTTCCTTTGCCTGAATGTCACTTCCACAGAGGGCCATCCCTCTATACCATGTTACTCCACAAACAGGCCTCCCCTCCCCTGTGTGACTTAACCTGGGCTTACTTGCTTTCTGTCTTCTCCATAAAACCGTAAGTTACATGAAGGCCAGCACCACATTTTTTTTGAGGTAGTGGGAATGGAACCCAGGGGCCTTCTATCTCTGAGGTACACCCTCAGGCCTTTTTTATTCTTATTTTGAAACAGGGTCTCACTGAGTTGCAAAGGGCCTCACTAAGTAGTTGAGGCTGTGCACAAACCGCAATCCTCCTGTCTCAGCATCCAAATGCTGGGAATACAAGTGTGCGCCACCAAGCCCTGCCAGCACCACATATTTGCTCACCATTGTACCCATAATGCCAAGTACAGTGCCTGGTGCACAGTACATGCTCAATAAATAGTAACCAAATTAAAAGATTTACAGTATCATTTCTTTCCTATGCAAAAATAATATTATTAGGGTTTATAATACAATATATTCTTCTAGATAACTTCTGAAAATAAATTCTTTGCTTATCAAATGCAGTTTTACAAGTGTTCTCTTACCTAAACTGAATCTCTCAAATGCCTCCTGTCTATCCTGAGTGGTTACTGGCTGTCCTTCCAAACTCTCCAGTGAACGGAGGTGGAAAATAGTAAACTGAAAGTAATGAGGAAGGGTCACGACTGGATTTTCAGCTAGGACCAGAGAAGTCAAATCTTGAAGTGGTTTCAACTTGCTTATATCCTGGAGCTAAAATGATATAAAAACAGTTTTGACATATTATACTTTAAAAAGCACACATCACCCAAAGGAAGTTATATAAGTCAAGAAAATCTCATTTTTAAATCAGTTTTTTAATGTTGTATTTCAATAAATCTTTTTTTTTTTAATTCTTTGACTTTGAGTAGCTTACCGAAGATATCTTGTTGCCTTTCAGATTGAGGACTCGCAAAGATTTCAACTTCTTCCCTAACCACACTGGAATATGCTCAATTTCATTTCCTGCAAGGTTTAGCTTTTGCAGATTACACAGATTTTCTATGCCTTCAATTTTGCTGAAAACCAAATGACAAAATCAAACTTGAGTTTAATACAATGATAAAGTCATTTCATTGTAATTTTAGAGTAAATACTTTGGGTTCCATGTGAGGTTACCATTCAAATGATGACTTTTCAACCCTTCTCATGAATGAGAATGAAGTGGCTAAAAACAAACTTACAAAAACAACTAGAGTGCCAACCTTTACTACTATGCCCAGGAATTATACTCATCTTTCTATCAGACTTCAAGATCCTATGACACAGACAAGAAGCACATGCGCATGGCAATTTCACTGACTACGGAGCAGAGCTGGCTAACTCCACAGCGTGTAGCTGCTATGTGCTACAGTTCTGCCACAAAGATGTCCATGACTATCACATTAAACCTTCACAAAGGATTCACCATGCCAGCAGGCTACCAGAACCCCTAACATAATACTGTGTTTACAAACATAAGTATTTTTATCAGAATATCTAAAGTAATAAAATATTTGTCAGCCATATTAAATTTTCACTGATAAAAATTTTCCCAAGTACTTGTAATTTAACTGTCACTCTCATTCCTTGGTTCTGTGCCAGGTGATTATTTCTTAGCTTCTCTATTTTCACTTTTATTTTGCCAAAATTATTTTCTTCAGGACCAATTCATTTTTATGGAAATTTTATATTAAGACTAATTACTTTTTCTTTACATTTCATTTTTGTCTTATTCAAATGTCTACAAAAATAGGGTTGGGGGTGTAGCTCAGAGATAAAATAACCCTAGGTTCAATCCCAGTTCTAGAAAAAAAAAAAAGAAATATGGGATCAAAATGGCAGAATTATTGTACTTCATGGTAAAATATTGTAAAATATTGTACTTCATGGTAACATTCTTTATGCAGTAAAGCAGTGAGTCATTGACCACATCTGGGCAACTTTCCTGCCAAAATGGAATTAAGATAAAATTTGGTATTCAAAACTTCTTCCATAATGCCAAATAAGGTAATTTGTATTTAATGACAGTAATTATATGTCAAGGACTAGCCTACTAAGGATTAAAGATCAAAATATCTGCTGTTTCAAAGGTTCTTTCAGTAACATCAGTAGAATCAGTCTACCCCTCAAAGAATCTGCGATGCTACTTACAGAAGTATCTACTCACCTGATTTTGTTATATGATAGGTTGAGTTCTCGTAATTTTAACAGTTTGTCCACCTTCTCGATCTTCCCTATTAGGTTATAGCTGAGATTCAGGACTTCAAGTTTAATACATTTTTCCAAGTTCTCGATATACTAATTAGAAACAAAGGAGTAAATATTTTACACAATAGGTGTCTTGACATAAAGCATAATATTTAAGAAGGTGCCTCTGGGGCTGTTTTCATCAGTCATCAAAGAATAATAAACTTATACTGCTCTCCTGGACAATCCCTGGAGGAGTAATTCCCCTCAAGTTGCCAAATGCTCCTTGCAACTTAGCAGATGACAGCATTTCATACACACTAAAGCTCAACCTATTCAACAAGAATTCTCCTTCTGATTCCCTCTTTCAACTTCTCTAAACCTCTTCCTTTTCTTCTTTTTTTTCCTTTCTTCTAAGAGATAGCTTTCTTAAAAAAAAAAAAAAAAACCCTAGGTACGAGCCTGGCATAGTGGTGCATGGGGGAGGCTGAGGCAGGAGAACTGAAGGTTCGATGTCAGCCTCAGTAACTTAATGAGGCTGTCTGCAACTTACTTAGACTCTATTCCAAAATAAAAAAATCAAACAGGACTGGAGGCAGCATGGAGGTAGCATGCCCCTGGGTTCCATTCCCAGTACCCCCACACACACCCCTAGGTACTCTCACTCTCCTCCCAATGCCTTTGCATGTTCAACAGATAGGTATTATGCACTTACTGCCTACATGGTGTGGCAGCAGGCAATTGGACTACAGCAGTGAACTAGACAATTTCTGTACTATACAGAGCCTGTATCTGGTTGCTCACATACTTTACAGAACAAATTATCTTAGACTAACCTGGTTTCCCTACCTATCTCCCTTATTTGCCACCAGTGTTCTCAGAAGAGTTGTCTATTTTAGCTCATTCTGCCTTCCATTTACCTCTATTGTATTGGTAATATAGCACATCAACAAATTCAAATGTTCTAAGATAACCATTCATTCATTTATTCCACAAATACTTATCTAACATGGATTATGTGCCAGGAGCTGTTCACAGTACAGGAAATATAGTGGCAAATAAGGAAAACAAGAGAACTGTTTTCATGTTCAGAGACAGACAATAAACAAGTAGACAAGCAAGATTTTCAGACAGTAAACAGTACTAACGAGAAGGTAAAGACACCACCTTGTGATGAGTGCGAGGCACACAAGAGCAGATTCTGTCTGCTGTGTGCAATGCTAGAGCACTGCTGCCTGGTATGCTGTGGGCGCTAAATAAATACCTGTTGATTGGATAAGAAGAGGGCGACTAATTACGACTGGCTGATAAGAGAAGACTCCGAGAGAAAATATACTGAGATGAGACCGTACTAACAAGAGGCCTGTTGTGTGAACATCTGGGACAGAGAATATCAGTCGGGGGAGGGGGACATAAAAACTGCAGAGGCACTAAAAGAATGAACTTGGTGGGTTTGTGAAACAAAGGAAAGACCTGGACAGTTTTCAGTTTATTTTACTTCAATGATGCTTTCATTATCCCTTTCTGACTCAAGGGCCCCTCACTTGGCCTCTTCTCATCTGTTTTTGGTTTCTGCTCTCACCCAGGCATCTTCTAGAGATCTCCCTATTTCTCCTCTTAATCCTAGGCAGTCTTCATACTGTACCTTAAATTCCCAGAAATTAGAAACCACACGATTTACATTTGTATCTACCACACAATTTTACATAATGCCTGGTATAACAACATGGTAACTATTAATTTTTTTTTCTTTGCAGAACTGGGGATTAAACCCAGGGGCATTTTACCTCCAAGCTATACTCCCAGCCCTGTTTTTTATTCTTTATTTTGAAACAGGGTCTCACTAAGTAGCTGAGGCTGGCTATGAACCCAGATTCTATTGTCTCAGCCTCCCAAGAACTGGGATTACAAGTGTGTGCCACCATGCCCAGCTAGTAACTATCCCACTTTCACAACTTTTAAGGTCCAGAAAGTTTTCTTTTTAATTATACAAGATCTGAAAACAGTCTAGAAATCTTTCAAACAAAACATAAAAAGTTCCCTTCATCAAGCCTCCATGTACATTTCCCTATTTAGTTTCAAATTAGCTCAAGATCTTGAAACTTCCCTGAGTCATGCTTAAAGTTAACTATCGCTAAGGACCTGGCATGTATATATTCACACCTTTTGATTAATTTCTATCTGAATATACTCACATGGAAAAAAATTAAAAATCGTTTGAGACTATACTAAATAAAATGCTTTAGAATTTGTTTTCTTCAATGAAACTATTCTGAACATTTTCCTGTGTTACCACATAAAGCTCTAAATCTCGTGGTGTGTGTGTGTGTGTGTGTGTGTGTGTGTGTGTGTGTGTGTGTGTGACATTGGGGATTGAATTCAGGGGCATTCTACCTCCAAGCTACACCCCTAGCCCTATTTTATTTTTATTTTGAAACAGGGCTTTGCTAGGTTGATGAGAATCTCACTACTTGCTAAGGCTGTTCTTGAACCTGTGATCCTCCTGTGTCAGCCTCCTAAGTACTGGGATTACAGGCATGCACCACCACACCATGCTTCTAAATCACTTAAAAAAAAATGTTGTAAGAGCTGGGCATGGCGATACATATCAATAATCTCACTAATTGGGGCTCTGTGACAGGAGGATTGCCAAGTTTAAGGCCAACCACAGCAACTTGATGAGACTTTGTTTCAAAATAAGAAATAAGGCTGAGGGTATAGCTCAGAGGTAGAACATCCTCATTTCAACCCCTAGTCTCACACACACATACAAAAAATGGTCATAGGATTTCATGGTATATTATACAATAATTTACTTAGACAATCCTCTATTAACATCTAGGTATTCCTAAATTTCCAATTTAAATAATGTTTAGTAAACATTACTATATTGACACGGTTGTATAAGTGCACAAATAATATCAACAGAATAAATATAAAAAAGTAGAACTGCTGAATTAAAGAGATAAATTTAATTAATAGATCTATGAGTACCTCTGAAATTTTGAGAAATTACCAATCATGCAATAACAATCTCTATCAAACAAGGAAACCTAAGGAATACCCACTCCCCCTACCTTTTTGAACACTGAAATAATGTTTTCAAGTCTTATCTATTAGCTATACAAGATGAAAATTTATCAAACTATTGCCTCATTTCACATCGTTGACATGAATGAATTTCATCCACTTTTATGTTAATATAATGTCAATCAAGATGACAGTGATATACATGCACACAGCACTTCATGCCCAACTGCCTCCCCATCTCCCCCCTTCCTTGTACAGAGTACTAAGACTGACATTGGTGTTTTCACACATGTACACATAGCCAATGTAGTAGTTCCATTAATGAGCCTCACTCTTCCCCCTCCCCTTCCCTTAGACCACCTCCCTGGCTCCACTGAGCTTTCTCTCCACTATCTGGAGTCCCTCTGGTATCCCCGTTGCTCCTGAACTTCTTATGAGAAAACACAGATGACCCTTCACTTTCTCTGACTGGCTAATCTCACCTAACATAATGTTCTCCAAGGTCCTTCCTTCCATTTTCGTACAAATGATATAAACACAACTTTTAAATCTTTATATAAGCTCCGTCTATCAATATTTTCCTTTGTGGTATTAGGGTGTTTGTTAAGGAGGGTCTTCCCCACTCTATGATTTTTTTTTTTTTTGGTGGTACTGGGGGTGGTACCCAGAGGCTATCTCCCAGCTATACTCCCAGACCTATTTTATATTTTATTTGGAAATAGGGTCTCACTAAGTTGCTGAGAGCCTCCTCACTCAGTAGCTGAGGCTGGCTTCGAACCTGTGTGATCCTCCAGTCTCAGGCTCCCAAGCGCGGGGATTACAAGCGTGCGCCACCACGCCCGGCTTACTCTAAGATTTTAAAATATGCTCCCATATTCTTTCCTAATACTTATATAGTACTTTTGTTGCTATGGGTTTTCTTGTTCTGTTTTGTTTTCTTTTAGTTCTTTAACCTTTAACTTTTTTGTGAATAACATGTGGTGGAATCTAAGTTATTTTTTTCTAGTTAAGAAATTAAGTTGCTTATTACAGTGTGTTCATGTTATATAATAATGCGTTATAGTAAACACTCCAGAAAAAGAATTTTTTTTCTCAAAAAGGCCAGATAGTCTCTGTGTTAACTACTAAACTTCTCTATTTAGTGCAAAAACAGTCATAAACAATATGAAAACAAATTAGTAAGGCTGTGCTTCAATAAAACTTTATCTGGCCTGTAAGCTATTGTTTGCCATTACTAACTCTAGAGAGTCAATAATGTAGAGAATATTGAGTAATATGTATTTATGAATTTGGAGACATCATAGTTCTAATGTAGAACTTTCAATGAAAACAAGTATCTGCTACAAATTAGGTGACATTGAGGATGACATACAAAACTTTTTATTTTGGAAGGGCAGTTTTTTTGTTTGGGTTTTTGTTTTTGGTAGTACTGGGAATGGAACCCAGGGACTTTTCTACCTCAGAGCTATACTCCCAGACCTATTTTATACTTTATTTAGAAACAGAATCTCACTAAGTTGCTGAGAGCCTCACTAAGTAGCTGAGGCTGGCTTCGAACCTGTACGATCCTCCTGTCTCAGCCTCCCAAGCGCTGGGATTACAAGCATGTGCCACCATACCCAGGTGGAGGGGCAGTTTTAAAGCAAAATAAAATTATAATCAAGGTCCACACTCAGAAACTGTTGGTAACCTACCCTAAATTTCTTGCCACCATCTTTAGAAAGTGAAAGGTTCAGAGATTTTACCAAAGCCAAATTGTCTTGCTTTGTGAGTTTTTTAATGAGGGCCTCTGTAATATATCGAACTCCTACACATGAACCAGCTCCTGAAATTACAGAAACAGATCATTATCAGTAGAGGGAAACATGAATATTTAAAAAAACAAAACATTTTGACGATGTATAAGGAAAAGAATTTTAAGGCATGCAAGTGTTAAAAATTTTTTTAAAAAAGGGCTGGTTAGTTCTGATTACAATACCCAAATAATAATTTAACTTAAAACATTTCAAAATAATAATACTGAGGATGACAGAAACACTCTACAAATACCAGCTGTGTGCCAAGCTTTATGCTAAATGATTTATATTCAAAAACTTTAATTTGTAGAATAAGCCTTTGATATACAAATTATTAATATTCTAAATTATTAAAAATTACTTGCTCAAGATCTTGAAATAAGGTACAACTCCAGGATTTAAAAAGGCTGATGAATCCAAAACTTAATTCTTTCAACCATATGCAGCACTGAAATTTGTTTCTATGCAATATTTCCAGGTGGTTTTTAAAAATAAACTCACACCATTTATTTTTTCTAAAATGCCAATCTAAAATTCATAAGCACTAAAATTCTTAAATTGATACTGAGAAACTTTAAATTGATAATGAGAAACAGAAGATCTGTTGATCTTTTAAAGAAAGAATATCACAACATACTTTCTAGAGATAGACTAATAACTTCATGAATAACAGCTCATCTTATTTTATGACCTTCTGGGATACTGCTGTCAACAATTAGTAAAGCCATATTCCCTTTTTTTAAATTTTTTTATATTTTTTTATTTTTTGCAGGTCTGGGGATGGAACCCAGAGGCATTTGACCTCCGAGCTACACCCCCTGCCCCATTTTTTTTTTTCTTTATTTTGAAACAGGGTCTCACTGAGTTGCAGAGGGCCTCACTAAGTAGCTGAGGCTGTCCGTGAACCGCGATCTTCAGGTCTCAGCCTCCCAAATGCTGGGATTACAAGCGTGTGCCACCACGCCTGGCCATATTACCTTTTATAAAAGCAGTCACAAAAAGAAAATATTCTCTTGGCTCTTACATTATGAGTCAGAAAAAATTAATCCTGGGTTTAGATCCAGACTGCAGGTCAAAGTTTCCTATGATTATTCATCAGTTAATATTAAATTTATTTTGATTCAGAATAAGACGATTTTTTCCTTTAACTTGGTTTGTTGTAGGAATAAAAATGACTAATATTCTAGAATACCAATCAAATTTAAAATAACCATGAATCAACTGGCAACAAAGATAAAAGTCCAATATAAACTCACTGCTGATAGAATTTATTATTAAAAAATAATCAGATATCCAGGTCAATAGAGTTTGATGGCTATGATTTCATAACCTAAAAAAGAATAAAGCAGTTTTGAAATGACTCCCAGACTAAAAGAATGCTTTTGAGAAAAAAGTAAAAAAATTGGTGGAACATATACATGTCCCAAATGAGGAAATCAGTCCACTCAAAGATACGCAGTTTGGAAATAAGCAGAATGGAATGGATCAAGTGTGGATAATACTTTTATCCCAAATTTTTATCCTGAAGGCACTCCATTCTGAAGTGAGTAAGTATGCCTTTTAACCAAGGATGATGGCAAATTTAGGCTACAAGTGTTAAGTGTTAGCTCAAAGCTTTAAGCTTCCACAGGAAACCAAGCTTCCTCTTTTTGGAAACTTCCTCCCCCAATTTTATCAGACATCTTCACCCTCACCCAGAAGCCTCAGTCCTCGCACTGTCCTTACACAATTTCTGTCAAGAAAACAATAGTTCAGGTTAGTACCAGGAGGGGTTTTACATTTGGACCAAAAATAAAAGCTCAATATTTCCACCTCTGCTTATGGGTGTGGTCAGAAACATTTTTAGGTTAAAAAGAGATACCTTTATGGTCTTGGCCGTCCAAAAGCACATTATTTTCACCTGTAAACTCAACTTGCTCATACCACTGTCCTCTAGAATGAAAAGGCGGAGTCTCGGATACAATTAAAGGTGAAAGCGACCTAGATCTCATACTGGACATGAGAGACGATGAACTAGCAGAGTGGCATGATGGTGGTATCTTTGCTTTGGAGAATTTCTTTTGTTGAGAACCTTTCTTCATTGCAAGAATAAAGGCAAGTGGCCATCAAAACCTGTAAGAATTTTCAGAATATTTAACAAGGTCCATTTTTCTACATTTATCAAGACTATATTTCTAAGAGTTTCAAAACTACAATACTGAAAGAGGCTACAGATGGTAGGATCCATGTTATTCTGACATGACAGATACTTCACCTTGCCTCATGGAAGAGAGACCTCCAGAGGGTCTCCTATTGACACGTGCTCTAGTCAGAAGTGTTACTGTCATTTCTACTCTTGGTTTATTGGACTGGAATATCCACAAGGCCACTTCCAGATATATAAGGGATCCCAGGATGTAGGAATCTGGATATATTTAGCAAATAGCATCTTAAGACTAATAAGGACTTGCTCCTTCCTGAACAGTTCCTATGGATTCTAGGATACCACACTCTCCTTGTGTCCTCTACCTCTCTGGCTATTCCATGGCCTCCTTTGCTGTTTCATGTTCCCCTATGTAGCCTAATTTAAATGTCAGTGTGCCTCAACGTTTCCTTCTAGTCTCCCTTCAATCTCATCTCGGACACTCTAATGTACACCCATGGCTCCCAATGCCACTTCTATATTGATATTTATATATTCCACCAGACTGTTCTCTGAGCCCCAGAATCCTCAATTATCTACTTGACATCTCATTGGCTTCCTACACTCAGTCCAACTGATCATTTACCCATCCCTCCTCCCTAGCCAGTGAACAGTGCTCACTGAAACAAGGCAGGATCCTGGGAGTCGTTCTTGACACCTCCCTCTTCCCACTCAATCACTACATCCTATTAATTCTAACTCCTACTATATAACAGCTTCTAACTAATCTGCTTCAAGCGCCCTTGCCTTCATCCTCCATCACTACACTGCCGTCAGAAAGCCACAGTGACCTACTTAAAAAGGAAATCTAACAATCTGTAATGAGATCTACAAGGCCACCCATGATCTTGCCCAGTCTCTCTAGACTTGCCTCTGTCATTCATTCTGCGTACTGTGGGTCCCAGCCACACTGGCTTCTGCACATAATTCCTCCAGCCTCAAATGCCTGACCCCATTCTTTTAAACATGCTCATTTGCAGTCTACCTTCACAGAACAGTTCCAACTATTGCTTCCTCTCAGGAAAACGTCCTAGAGCAGACTAAGCGAAGTCCCCAGTGCTATAGACTAAACTGGTTGCATTTTACAATTACACACTTAGTTGGTTTAGCTTTACATCTTTCTCCCCACTGAACTGTGAGCTCCATGCAAGTTTGTTCTAGTCATCACCATCTTTAGTGTGTTCTTGTGGGCACCTCACAGGAACACAGAAAAATGTTTGAATGAACCTATATTATTCCTCTACTCAAACTACCCAAACCTCTTCCCATTCCTCTTGTCCCAACCCAATTCCCTACCTAACTTGCCTTTCCCGGTAATATGCTGGCCTCTGTGTCCTTAGTGATCCTATTAACACCCTGACTTCCTTTCTCCAATCTTTCCCATTCCACTCAAGCTCCCCTCTTTCCATTAGCTTATTTAGTTATCCGACTTTATTGACCAACTTAAGAGGTATGCAAGACTCTTAAGAATACAGAGCTGAAAAGGCAAGGTTCCTACCCTCAAGAAGGGGACACTTCTCTGTTGTGGATGCTCTCTTGATTATTCTCTTTCTCCTTCTAGATTATAACCTCAAGATCCACAGAAGCTCTGTCTGTTGACCTGTAGACAAAAAATATTTGTTGACTGAAAAATCATACCAGACATTCTAAAGACTTTGCCAAATTTAAATCCTCACGGATGCTAATAAGGTCAGAATCATTCACCTCATTTACAAGTGGCAGTGTATCATAGCAATCAAGGAGCTTGGGTTTTGAATCTGGACAGCCTGAATTCAAATCCTGATCTTTCAGTTGCTGTGTGAAAGGAGGCAAATCACTTAATCTCTGGTACTCAGCTCTATCACCTTTTAAATCAAGATAACCTCCCGCGCTTTATTTTAAATTCTAAATGAGTTAATACATGCTCTGTGTTTAAACCCATACTCGACAACTCGCGAACACCCAAAAGTCCTTGCCAGTTAGTTTCACAAACACAGGCTCAGCAAGGGTAGGGAAGATGCTCAGCGTCGGAGCCCAGGCTAAGCGACGCAAGGCTGGCAGTCAAGACCTGAACCCACGTCTTCCTGGCTTCGACATTCCATCGTCCCCGAACCATTTTACCACGCGGTACTTGCTCTTCCCCCGCGTGTAGATTTCGTCCCGCTCTCCGTGGACCGTGATACATCCGCGCCCCGCTCGGGCGGCCTGGACCACGCAGCATCCGCCCTTCCCAGCCGACCCCACCTGGGCGCTCCCGCCAGCCTCGCCGCCTCCCCCTCCCTCCCCGGCCCGCGCCCGCCCCGCGCCCGCCGGCCCGGCCAATCCCGAGCCCCAGCCCCGCGCCCCCGCCCATCCTCGGAGCCGGCCCACCCGGGCCTCAGGCCTCCGCCTTCCCGCCCGCTCCGAGGCCTGGCCGGCGCACGGCGGGGCGCACTCACCGCTCAGCACCGCACCGAGCAGCCCGCGGCCCAGGCGAGGCGGAGACGCGCGGCCGCTCCCGTCAGGCGCCCGTCGGGGCGACGGCCATCTTGTTGCGTTGTGCCGGTTGCCGAGCGGCCGCGCGCGCCGGGTGGGCGGGGCCGGCGTTGGTCACGCCCCCTGCGACCGGTGGGCGGGGCGTCGGGACTTTCCGCTGTCTTTGCCGCCGCGGTCCTGACGCGCCTGTTGGGCGGGACCTGCGATGGCCACGCCCTGAGACCGGTGGGCAGGGCGTTCGGAGCTTCCCGCTGCCTTTCCCGCCGTGCGCGCAGGTGGGCGGGGCCGATACTAGCCACTCCCCTGAGGTCGGTGGGCGGGGCGTCTGGATCCAGCCGCTTCTGCTGCCTGGGTCCTGGCGCGCTAGGGTACAGGCTTCCCACTGCAGAGTTTGCTAAAGGAGATGTTTTCTAATTCTAAGGCGTAGCTGGCTCTTGGGGCTGGGTCAGAGGACCCCCTGAGGGACCGAAGCAGCGCTGGTGCTGCAAGTTGGGATGCTGGCAGGCTGGCCTTGAGCTGGCTTGGAGTTTTAGGGAAGTCTTAGGGAAGTCACCGGAGTTTTAGGGAAGTCAGAGCAGCCCGCGATCCCTAAGTGGAGAATAAGCCTCCAGTTGGTACAGGGAAGCTAAAGCAAGAAGCATTTGCAGTCTTCACTTGGCTGCATCTGACTGCAAACTTGGAAGGGCCCTTTGAAGAGAACTGAACACTACGCAGGTTGCTAGGAGTGTGCGGGTTTTTTAAGGAGTCACCAACAACACCTTTCAGTCCAGCCTGCTTTTGCAGGGTGCACCTAGACCCTTTTAGCACCAGAGGCTACACTAAGTGCACAAGCCTCCAGTACCATCACTACGTCTCCTGTGCTATAACTGTAATGATTTGAAATGTCCTCGGGTTCTTGTTCTTAGCTAGTTTAGAAAAAAAAAAGCCAGAACTATAGTGCTGCAAGCTTAAGTAACTTTTATTATTACAAAGATATAAGGGACAGATCAAAGCACTGCATCAGACGGACGCAGTGGTGTGCCTTGAAAGACACTAAAATTTTGAACACATACATTTTTTTTTTTTTTCGAGTCTGGGGATGGAACCCAGGGGCATTTGACCTCCGAGCTACACCCCCTGCCCTACACCCCGTGCCCTACTTTCTATTCTTTATTTTGAAACCGGGTCTCACTAAGTTGCAGAGGGCCTCACTAAGTAGCTGAGGCTGTCCGCGAACCGCGATCCTCCGGTCTCAGCCTCCCGAATGCTGGGATTACAAGCGTGAGCCACCACGCCCTGCAAACACATACATTTTTTTAATAAGAATTCATTTGTTACCTCTCCTTCCCCATCCTGCTTAGCGAATAGTTTTTCTTTTTACCCCAAATGCAGGTGCAGCCCCCCCCAATTATTTTTTGCCTCATGTGTTAGATTAATGATGAAGATATGTTGTTACTTGGTTAGCAAGGTCAGGGGTTACATGGTACATGCCTGCTTTGAAGTTTAAGGCATGTACTGTCCATCTGTGTCCTTGGTGAGTTTTTAGCCTTTTTTTTTTTTTTTTTTTTTTTTTGTGGTGGTACTGGAGTTCCTGGAAACCCTTCTACCTCCAGGCTACACTCCCAGACCTATTTTTATAGTTTTTAAATTTGGAAACAGGGTCTCTTAAGCCAGCACGGCTGGCGCGATCCTCCTGTCTCCACCTCCCAAGCGCGGGGATTACAAGCCTGCGCCACCATGCCTGACTTTTAGCCTTCTTAAAAATCTCTATCTGCTAAAAGTTATTTATTATGTTGAAAACTTGTATTATAATGATGATAAGAGAGAAAAATACAGGGATATAGTCCTTTAAAGTATGGAGGCTTTGGGCTATAACTCTTTTGTGCAATTATTAGTTAATGTAGAGTTCTTTTAACTTTAAACTACTATGAAAATTTGTTTTTGTTTGTGTTTTAACACTCCATGTTTAGCTGGGCTAACAGCCAACTGTTAGCTGACCTAGGTCAATATTGGCTGCAGCTCTTGGCTGACAGCTTAGAGGCAGAGAAAAGGCTTTTATTGTTTTGCCTAAGTATGAAAGCTTATTCTTATTATCAATCAATACATTTCTTATTCACAGTCAATACAGGCTCAATTCCCATCAATAACCTCTTCTCTTAGCTACATGCCTAATCAAAAGATCTCCATCCCAACCTAATTCTTAGTTCCCTAGTGTCCTCGTATCCCTTGTTCTTACCATTTCCACACAACCATCCCCTCCTGTCTTCCTTGCCTTTCTTTTCCAGAGTTTACGGTCCCTCTTTCTAACATCATTGAAACCCCTTTATCTCTGTCTCCGTTTCCTGCATATTTCCTGATATGGCATAAAACTTGATGCATTTGAAAAAACAGTGCCTGGCCCATAGTAAATTCTCAACATATATTATTATTAGGCAATGTTGTCTAGAAGTGATATCATCTTAAATCTGAAGAAAGAATTTAGTAAGAAACTAGGGAGGTGGGGAAGAATTTTCTTGGCAAGAGAGCAACTTGTCCCCCATAGGGTGGGGAGGGGGATTGGCAATGAACTCAATATAAAGTAATATGGTGCAGTTGGAACAAAAGTAATAGAACTTTAAGTCATTTAGTATGGCTGGTGTAAAACTCCAGAGTAGAGAGGCTAAAGCTGGAAGAGGGGCGTTATTACAAGTAGCAGGAAGCATTTCATTTTTTCTAAAGGCTGAGATGGCTTCGCCTCAATAGGAAATTCAGGTGACTTCCAACGGGGACACCATTCAACTTAATGTGAATGATGCTCCCTTCTCAGCCACTCTTTATGCAATACAGAGAAAACCCTTGAAATCAGAATAAGCAAACAATCTACTAGCATGATGGGTATCGATCAGTCTCTCTTAAAGTCATGGCCGGCTTTGCTAATAAATCACAGATCTAACTTTGCATAACTATCACTAACCAGGGCTGGAGGTGTAGTTTAGGGGTAGAATGTCCCTGAGTTCAATCCCCAGTACCAATAAATAAATAAACAAACAAGCAAACAAACAAATCCAATTTATCTAGCTACCTGTCCTAGGTACTTTTCTAAGGACTGTGCAAAAACCTGCATTTTAATATTTACAATAACTCCAAGAGGAGAACACTGACTTACCCCATAGCACAAGCCAAAAACCTGAGGTACATGAATGTTAAATAATTTGCTCAGAGCCGGGCGTGGTGGGGCACGCTTGTAATTCCCGCACTTGGGAGGTGGAGACAGGAGGATCACGCAGGTTTGAAGCCAGCCTCTCTGACTTAAGAGACCCTGTTTCCAAATTAAAAAAATATAAAATAGGTCTGGGAGTGTAGCCTGGAGGTAGAAGGTTTCCATACCCAGTACCACCAAATTTAATTTTCTCAGGATTACACAGCTAGTGAGTGACACAGCCTGTCTGGTTCTGGAGTCCCTGCCCTCAAACACCACCTTATACTTTTACTTTTTAAAGTATTTACTCAGAAAATCAAGTGTCACTTAGTCAATACCAGTTTAGAAGTTCACTTGAGAGAAAATTTCAGAACCTACTTCTTGTGATGAGCAATTTCTTTTAGATTATTAGTAAGGAGTGGTAGGTAGCTCTTGCTGTAGTATTATTTGCTATGAAGAAAGTTTACTTTCATTCTAAACTTACCAGAAAATTTGCAGTTCAGGATTTTTTCTAAAGACTCTCATGACAGTGAAATGGGGTGTGCTTCTTTTCAGACACAGCCACTGATGTCAAAATCACCAAGGGAGCTGGGCATTGTGGCACATGCTTGTAATCCCAGCATTCGGGAGGCTGAAACTGGAGGATCACAGTTTGGGGACGACCTCAGCTAATTAGCGAGGCCCTTCGCAACCCAGTGAGACCATGTTTCAAAAAATAAAAACTACAAAATAGGGCTGGGGTTGTAGTTCAGAGATAGAATGCCCCTGGGTTCCATCCCCAGTACTGGAAAAAAAAAAAAAATCACCAAGGTGATCGTGTTGACTGGAGGAAAAGGCCTTGGAGCCAAGTCTTTGGAGCTCACCAAAGATCAGCTCTTCCATCTCCCACATAGTAATCAAAATCCATACTCAATGAAATGTAATCATGGATGGAAGTGGAACAAGTTCATGAGATTTCAAATTGTCACATTTTATCTGAACCATATTATTGTAATCCTTTTGCCTACATACTTTTATGGTTTCATTTGACAGATATTCTTACAATAAAGTAGCCACTGGGCCAGGTGTGGTGGCGCACACTTGTAATCCCAGCATTTGGGAGGCTGAGATCGGAGGACTGAGGTTTGTGGACAACCTCAGCTACTTAGTGAGGTCCTTGCAACTCAGTGAGACCTGGTTTCAAAATGAAGAATAAGACTTCCGGGAAGATGGCGACCGAGAAAAGCAGCATTTACGAGTCCTGCTAACACTCGATCTCTATTGTCACAAAATCAGCGCTTTTCATAGCCAGAAAACACTATCAACAGAGAAACAAAAAATGTAAACACAAGGGACAGAGAAAAAGAAGACTGGAGGGACAACCAGAGACCAGAAAAGAAACCAGCCCGCAATGTGGCGACTAAACCGCGCCGGCGCCATCTTTCCTCGCAGCATCAGGCTCCAGAGAAGAAAGGTAAACAAGGAGATGAAGTAAGCAGCTGCAGATCATTTGGGTGTTATTCAGCAGTTCTTTCAGCGCAGAGAATGTCTAATACTCCCAGTAACCAAGCTCATCATGCCTTCCAGGGACTCAGAACAGAGCTCAAAACCAGAAAAGCAATACGCCAGCCTCATAGCCGAGGGCGTGGCAGCAGTGCCATATTGCCAGCAGCAGCAGCAGCAGCGAGTTCACCACGCCTGCGACAGCTCCAGATTAGTGCGCACAATAACCATAACTGAAATTGTGGCAGAGAAATCCCCAGGGATTTGCACAGCTTTCATAATCTCCCTAGGTCTGAGATTTTGCAGTCCAAAACAGTGAAAGAGTAGTGGTGGCAGAGATACCACACCCTAGTCGCAGCTTCTCATGGGAAAACGCCCAGCTTGGCACCCTCACGGTCTTGCACAGCCTTGATTAACTCCCAGGGTCTGAGACTTTACAATACAACCCAGTAAAGGAGTAGTGGCAGCTGAGATTACCACAACCTCGAGATCCAGAGCACCCTAAGTGAAGTCGTAGTGACTCGGGTAGAACCCAGAGAAGGCACAAACTTCTGAAATCATGGGAAAGAGGAACAACAATAGAGCAATGAACGCCCACAACCCCATAATATCAGAACCTGATAACACAGAAATTCAGAGATCTCCAGACGATCAAATCAGGAATATAACTGTAGAAATAATACAGGACTTTTGAAAAGAATTTAGAGAGAGTTTAAAAGAAATAAAGGATGCAATCATTGAAGTAAAGGCATCAATTCAAACTATAAACAATTGATTAGACCACATGGAAAATAGAATGTCGCTCCTAGAAGATGATCACTGCAAAAATGAACACATAATTTATAACTTAGAAAAAAAATCAGACAGCAGGAATGTGACATTGAAGAAATATGGGCCTTCATCAAATGTTTTTAGAAACCTTGTCAAAAATAACTTGACCATATATGGGAAAAACCCCATCAAAGTTAATCAGGAAACCAAGCATGGGAAGGAGGGAGGGAGAGGGAAGGGTTAGAGATTGGGTAGGGGTTGATTGGGTGATTTGTGCATGTATATCTCCACAAGCTTTTTATCTCATTAAGATGTATGACTACAATGCACCAATAAAAATTTTGAATAGCCCAGAGGTTGAATGTTCCTGGGTTCCATCCCCAGACCTGAAAAATAAATAAATAAATAAATAAATAAATAAATAAATAAATAAATAAATAAATTAGCCACTGAAGCTGAAGTTTATGTCTTTTTTGTACTAAGAGATTATATAAAAGGCAATAAAAAAGAAATGATGCAAAAAGCAACATAAAGCACAATGGTAAGAGGCTAAGACATGTTCGCTCACACGTAAAATGCAGTGAGGGGGAGGAGACTGCAGAGCCCTATGGTCCAATCCCTCATTCTACACAGTCATGGAGGTTGAAGCTTAAACTCCTTTGTTGGCTTTGTACTGCCCTTTAGATAATGGCCACATTCCTGGGCATCAGTTATTTGTTTTTTATAATAATTCATTTGAATTTCACCCCTTTTTATTTTTTGAAGTAGGGTCTTGCTAGGTCAACAAGATTCTCCCTAAATGGTTGAGGCTGGTATTCAACCTGAGATCCTCCTAGCTCAGCCTCTGAAGTACCGGGATTATAGGCATGTGCCACCATACCCAGCAACAACAAAAATTTTAACAAAAAGTCTGTCTCTATTGAAGTTGTTGAACCTGTGAACAAGGGTGGATTATTCACTGCCTATGCCAAACTGCCCTTCTTTCTGTTTCTTCTTGGGCTATGCACCTCCTACAGAAAGCAAGAGATTGCCATGCATGGTGGCACACACTTGTTATCCCAGCATTCGGGAGGCTGAGACTGGAGGATCACGGTTCACAGACAGCCTCAGCTATTTAGTGAGGCCCTTCGCAACTCAGTGAGACTCTGTTTCAAAAATAAAAAAAAACTAAAAAATAGGGCTGGGGTTGTAGCTTGGAGGTACAATGCCCCTGGGTTCCACCCCCAGTGCTGTGGGAAAAAGAAGGAGGAGGAGGAGGAGGAGGAGGAGGCGGCAAGAGGTAAGGGTTACTAATTCCTTCCTCCTAATGAGTTACATACATTCCAGGCTGCCTGCTGCGATGGGCCGGAACCAGAAATAGTTGAAATGACTCTTGGCATCCAGGTGTGGCAGTGCATGCCTGTAATTTCAGAATTTGGGAGGCTGAGGCAGGAGGATCATAGTTATGTGGCCAGCATCAACAATTTAGCAAGACCCTCAGCAACTCTGCAAAAAACCTGATTCATAACAAATAAAAAGGACTAGGAGTGTAGTTTAGAGGTAGAATGTCTCTGAGTTCAAGCCCATATACCAAAAGAGAAACAGGAGAAGGAGGAGGAGGAGGAGGAGGAGGAGGAGGAGGAGGAGGAGGAGGAGGAGGAGGAGAATAAACGATTCTCTCTTTTCCTGCTCATCAGTACAAGGTAGGATAGTATGAAAAACTATTGGAATCTTATCTGCATAATCTATATCAATGCACTCCCAGGGCAGGGATAATGCAGGGTTCTAAATGGGAAATTTCAACATCTAGGGTTAAGTTCTGATTGGAACTTTGCAGAGTGACATCTTCTCCTAGATCAGCATACCTCTAGGACCAGACAGGTGTTGATTTCTTCTTGGCATCTGAATCTCAGGGAATCCCAAGGATTCTACATTTCGGGCAGAAAGAAAATAGTTTGGACGTAGGAAAGATAAGCTACTAGAAAGAGTAAGCATAAGAACCCCATGCATGTGTACAGGATTTTCACTGCTGAGGGACAGCACATTTCAGCATTCCTGCTTCCTCCAGGAATTGAAGAAACTAATTTTCAGAAGAGATATAAGACTGGAAGCCGGAGTTAACCTTGCCACGGTGTTGGTTGCCCCTAGGAACTGACAGGATCAGAACAATTACTTCTGCTTTCTTTGGAAAGCTACATTAAGCTAGCGTCAGCAGATGGCGCTTCCAAGGCAGGCTTCCAAAGGTAATGTTTTAAGACTGTAGAGAACACTTGCAGATTCAAGCACTGATTCTTGAGGACTAAGAGGCTGTTTGTGTTGGTAGTGGATGTACAGGGCTTTCATGAAAATTACCTCCTTGGAAAAAAATATACTTGTAGTGTACATGCTAACTATTGCAATGTCATAAATTACTTCAGCAAATAATGGTTTAAAGTAACAGCAGCCATTAATTATCTTAACAGTTTTTATGGCAGGGATTTAAGAATGGCTTAGCTGACTAATTCTGGCTTAGATTCTCTTATGAAGTTGCAGTCAAGATAGTAGTGGAACTTCAGGCACCTAAGACATGACTAGGGCTAGAGGATGTAATTCCGAGGCTGCTTGCATAGGGCTATGGACAGGAGGCCTTAATTCTATTCTACATGACCTCCCTTTCATCTTCTTGAGTGTCCTCAATACATGTTGGCTGGATTCCCCCAGAACAGGTAATCCAAAAGAGAGCAAGTCAGGGGCAGTGACAGCTCCTGTTACCTAGTGGAGAGTGGGGAGGCAGTGGAAAACCAGAAGATAAAAAAAAGTCAAATGTTACTAATGGAATGTGGTTAAGCACTCCCCCCCACCCCGAGAAATCAAAAGGAGATACTATAAGAGTATCTTTTAAGAAATCAAATTCAGCCTATCAACCCCCTCTTTTGTGCCATTGATGCACTTTTTCAGGTAATCTTATCTCTTGTTCAACATCCAGGTGCTAGACGTGGTAGACAGCTTCCAAGATGGCTCCCAATGATCCTCGCCTCCTAGGTATTCTTCCACACTCTATCAAGGTTGGTCCATTTGGCCAATAGAATATATAGGGAAAAAAAGATATATGCAAGGGAGCAGGGGAAGAGGCAAGGGAAAGACATAGTCCCTGAGGCCAGGACCTCAGGGCCCCATCCCCAGCCACACCCCACCCCGACACCTGGCTTCGTTGGGGACATGCTTTCAACACATTGGAAGTGCCCTTGGGGAGGCATCCCAAACCCCAATCATAACACCAAGTGAGGTTATAAACTGTGAGAGATAAAGTCAAAATGGCACCACTTCTAGAAGATGCCCCAATTTGGGAATAAACCGTGGAATACATGGGCTTCATGGGGAACAATGTAGATTCGAACTTTGGCAGTTGATTGTTCCTTTGGTTTGATCTACTGAAATATTTCGACCTGGATTTAAGTAAGTTGGTGGAGGGACGTAACAGGAAGGAAACAATAAATGAGAATATTGGGAAGAGGTTATTTGGTGGTTTAAGTCAATGGTGGTTTAAGCCAATGGTTTCTAAACCAGGAGTCTAGGGACTCAGGGTTCCCATGAAGCCACCAGGGATGTACATGGAGGAGATGGGCCAATAGCAGGGTGGCCCCACACTTCTTTATCTGAATAGCCTCACTCTGTTTACACATATGACTTCCCTGTAAGATTTTGTTTCAATGAATATTTTTACAACTCAGTGTATCCTGAAACTCATTTAAACACACACACACACACACACACACACACACACGTCTACCAAGACAATTGAGTAATGAGATATATTTACTTAGATGGTTCCTTAACTGGATATAGTATGTCTTCCAAGATTCCCTTTGACATTGATGTTAAAAGCAAACACTTAAAGACTGTGAGTGTGCTATGTTCTGCAGAGCTGATGGCAGTAATCTATATATTAATATATTTCCAAAGACACACCAAGTTGAGGGAAATGATAAATTAAGAAAAATAGTATTAAGGCATGAGACTATGGGCTTGAACCAGGAAGCAAGCTGAGGAACAAATGTTCCTCTTCAGATCACCTAGTGCCCACCTACTGCCTCTGACCACCTCACATGATTCCCAAGTCTCAATTTAGAAGGACTTAATTTTGGAGAGACTCCTCTTAACTCTGATGGCCTCCAGACTCAGAACGGATAGAAGCAAATTACATAGGGTCATTATAAGATATACCATCTCTCTTACCCTAGCCAGGCAGCAGACACCTGAAGTTAGCAATCTGGCTTGCCAAATTTCTGAACATGATAACACAAGAAATATTGCTTTTTAAAAAATTCTCTAGATTTTACAGTCATGAATACTTCCCCTATAAGCCATTTGGTTTTGAAAATCATAGACAATAAAATTTTCTTGTCATGTATAAAAAGAGGTCTATAGTTTGTATTCATAGAAAATTGGTTTCTAGACATTTTTCCTAACTAAGCATGAAATAACTATTTAAAGAATGTCCACTTGAAAGACACAAAATTATTACCCTTCCAGGAGTGCCTTCCTGTCGTGATAGCTTCAGGGAGTCATCATAAATAATTCAGGATACTTGGCTGGACTGAAGAATGGGAACTTAGAGGCTGGAGTACCACGCAGGGCCAGATCAGGAGGGCCAGTGAGCCACGTGAAACCATCTGGGCTCCATCTTGAGCACAGAGTCAAAGTAGAATTAGGAGAAAGATTAAATGACTATTAAAATTTCTGTCAGATTCAAGAATCCTCTCTTGGAAAAATGGTTTCCTTTATCTTTATCTTTTCTTCCTCCCTATTTATTTTTGTGGTTCTGAGGATTTGAACCCAGAGTTATTCTACCTCTGAGCTAATCCTCCAGCCCTTTTATAACTGGTGTTATGTCCATATATGAAATTATCATTGCCAATCTCAATACCACGTATGGGGAAGGCGAGAGAGTGGGGAGAGCCAGGGGAAGCCCACCAAGTGCTATGTGTATGTGTTTCCCTGTTACTCTGAACTATATGATAATGTGAGACTATAGAGCACCATACCATGAAATTATATATGTATATACATATGTATATTATATGTATATTTGACATGGTGGTGCATGCTTGTAATCCCTGCGCTTGGGAGGCAGAGACAGGAGGATTGCGCAGGTTCGAAGCCAGTCGCGCTGGCTTAAGAAAAAAAGTATAAAATAGGTCTGAGAGTGTAACCCAGAGGTAGAAGGGCTTCCAGGAAGCTCAGTACCACCAAAAAAAATGTATATTTGGATATAGATATTCTAAAACAGTTTTGTTTTGAAACAAGGTCTCACTAGATTGCTGAGAATCTCGATACTTGCTTATGCTGTTCTCGGACTGTGAGCCTCCTGTCTTAGCCTCCCAAGTACTAGAATTACAGGCATGAGCCATTATGCCTAGCTGTGCCACCATGCTGGGCTGAAAAATGGTATTTATTTATTTATTTATTTATTTGGTGGTACTGAGAACAGAACCCAGGACTTTCCACCGCCGGGCTACACTCCCAGACCTATTTTTTACATTTTATTTGGGAACAGGGTCTCACTACGTAGTTGAGGCTGGCTTCGAACCTATGCCATCCTCCTGTCTCAGCCTCCGAAGTACTGGGATTACAAGTGTGTGCCACCGCACCCGACTCTGAAATACGATATTCGTGCAAAACAGTAAAAACAAAGACTTATTCAAAGGTCACATTTTAAAATGTAAAGAAAAAAATTCATCCTTGAACTATATTCAAAAGACAGTTTAAACACAGTTGAGAGCCTATTAATTGTTGGACTTCAGTTAGCTCTCTTGGGGATCTTTGAAATCCATCCTTCTTTCAACGTCTTCTACCAGAGGAACACACCAATGGTTTGCAACTACCACTCATTAGCTTTTAACCTAAAGCACAAGCAAATAAACCTCTTTGCACTTGAAATCCAATGTCACCCATGTTGTTTGGCTATTCTTGGTCTCTCTTAAGTTTCTTTTCCCGAAAATGAGCGCAAAAGCACCATGTTTGTTTTACCTGGCCCCATCTTTCGCAACTCAGATTAATCATTTTACAGATTTTCTTTTGAAATAAATGGGCCAGATGGTCACACAATAGTGGTGGATTTTTGTCATTTCAGATACATAAGTAAGAGACAACTTTAGTGAATTTTGTAGATAAATTTTGTGTGTGCTATTCTTTCCCTTAACAAATTCAGTATGAAAGTGTTAGTAAGTAAAACATCATTAATTGAAAGCCAAAAAAAAAATTCCACTGTGGCCATAAGTATCTGATTTACAGAAATTTACTTAGATACACCTGTTTTATTTGAAATAGACTGTACATCAGGTACTAAAGTAGAAATGAGTAATACAAGTATAAATGAATTTTTAATGACTATAAAACATCATAAAAGAAAATTTAATTAAAAAATTAAAAGACAAGACTGGGGGTATAGCCCAGTGGTAGAGCTTTTGCCTAGCCTGTGTGAAGCCTGGGATTCAATCTCCAGTACCAGAAAAGAGTGTTAAATTTTTATTTAATTATAAATTAGTAGCTGTATTCAGTTGTTATAGGAAGCTCTGTTTTTCTTGAGCTCATGTTAAAATTACTAAAATCTTTCCTGAAATATATTATTTTCTTTAAATAAAGGTAGTCCATGTCTGAAGAGATGCAAATTTGGAATGAGCTGCATGTGAGTTCATAGGTATCTGTGATATACATTCTCTACTAAACACTAACGCATTTGATCAGTTAGAGAAGGATGCCACATTCTCAGCACGACTCTGTCATCCGCAGTCACAATCTCTTCTCCACCTGAAGAGCAGCTTCTTCTCTAGACTGGGGAAGACAAGGAGCTGTTTCTAGGATGCCCTCTAGGGCTGGTTATCCCAAGGATGCTATCACTCAGGTCTTCTCTGTAAGCCAATCACATGGTGTGGTTGCCCCATGTAGTTCAGACGCATTCTAAAATCATCTCAATGGTGCAACTGAAACCAGGTGGGTCTCTGTCAGAATCAGAAACAGGTGGGATTGGCCAGAGGCATGCTGAAAAGTGTTGAAACTCAGAACAAATGTGCTGGTCTAGAAAGGCCAGAGGCAACGCAACATCCTGGTCTCTTTCGACAAGTTGTTCTTCCTGGTACCAAACTCCCATTTTAGTCCTTTTATTTATATTCATACAAATAAGTCCCCTGGGGGAAAATTCCTATAAAATACCTCCTATCTTTATTCCTGAGCATGAAAGGGTGTTTGAGACCTGATTTTAGTTTTCTTACCTAGAGATCCCTCTTTCTACATTAATAATTAACCAGAGAACTAATTTATCCAAATTCTTCAGGTTCAGTTCATTTAAAATGAAACTAGCTTCTTCAAGAAGGTTCTATTGGTTTTTAAACTACCTCTAGCCATGGACCTTTTGGGAATACTTTGCCTTTTAATTTTCCTGGAGAAAATTTTGGGACAAGAACAAACGTAAGTAAAAGAAGCCATCTTCATTTTACAATGTGTCTTAATTGTGATGAGTGAAAAAGTAAATTCAGCAGATTGTGTGTGAACTTAAAAATAACTGTCTTTTTTTTTCTGGAAACCTCCGAATGGAAAAGTCATAGAAGCATTTTGATTTGATGAGTGGCTAGCAACATGACAGCTTTTATGGGACTATTAATTATAAGTGATTATTCAAATTCCTCTCTAAAACAAAGCAAAAAGTAAACTCAATATCATAAACTTTTTGGTATTTATTGCTTACTTACATCTGGTGATTAGTTTTCTTTGTGTTTTTCATGAATTATATACACAATTAAGCCAGAATTACTTGGGGATCAATTCTAATACTGTGATTTGAAATGCTATTGTTGTCATTACTTCTACATGTGTGAGCTGATTCTTCCCAATATTTAGTGTTGCCAAAATCCTGGGCAGTTTCAGCTGTGTCTTAAAAATAGTGATCTCACGGATAGAAATAATGTTTGAGTACTGAAAAGCAACTGGATATTATCTAATCCAACTTACTTATTTTATGTGAGAGTAGGTACAAATAGAAGTAGTGATTGGCCAAAGGTCATGCTGCTGGGGAGAGACAGAAGCAGAACTTTAAAAATCTCCTGTTTACCTATTCAATTTTTCCCATTTTGTCATAAATTATATATATACATATATATGTGTGTGTGTATATATATATATATACACACACACACATACATACATACTTGGGATGTTATAAATGTACAGTACTCTCCTATCTCTAGTCTGAGATTTTATCACAGGGCCACCATTGCTCCACCCTTAGGTAGCTTTTACTCATTTCTTTTTGAAAGACAAGCAGCTAAAGCTCATAGAGACTGAGATTAATTGATTTCACATTAGGGGCAGAACTAGGGCTAGAAGCTAGGGTTCCAAAGTTCTTGTCCAAGGATATTCTGAATTCTTCCTACTACACTACATGGGCTTTTAATAAGAAGTATCTCCTCGTTTGCTCTGAAAAAGTGAGAATGAGCCCTTTACAAGTTGGTAGTCAATCGCTTTGGTTGGTGGATGGAACAAATATCATTTGAGCGTCTGCCCTGTGACAGGCACCAAGAGTGGAGCTGATGGGAGAAGACAATTTCTCGAGCTTGCATTATAGTGGAAGACACAAAGAATGAATGAATGAATGAATGAATGAATGAATGAACGAACCACAGATAATGAATGAATGAACTAGAGCTAGAAGAGGACAGATAATTACCAGTTTGTGAAAAAGAATAAAGAAAAGTAAGATAAAAAATGATGGGGCACTATTTAAAAGCGTGGACAGGATGGGTTTCCTAAGGAGGTGATGCTCAAAGAGGCTTGAACTGAAGGAGCAAGCCATAAATCTTATCTGGGGAACAACACAATCTAGGGAGAGTCCCAAGGAACATTCTTGCCCCTCTGCAAGCTCAGTGGCCAGATCCTCTGTGACTGATAAAAGAAAATAAAAGTCTAAAATTCTTCATATGGATAGATTATGTTACCTGATACAGCCATAAGAATCAAAATTTGTGTAAAAGTGGTTCCAGGTCATCTTCCCCTTCTCACAGCACTGCGCACTGAACCCAAGATACTCAACCACTGAGCTACATCCCTAGCCCTTCTAACTTTTTATTTTGAGGCAAGGACTCATTATAAATTACCCAGGTGGGCCTTGAATGTGCAGTCCTCCTCCCTCAGCCTCTGGGGTCACTGGGATTGCAGGCATACCCCACCACACCCAGCCAAGGTCACTTTTTAAGGGCATCTAAACCCTGCACATTTTATGTTTCACCACCACCACAGAGACAACTCAAAACAATAGAAAACTGGAAAGCATAAAGCTTTTAAGAATACTGAAATTTAAGTAGCTTTTAATCCCTAGATTTTTCTGATTGCAAAATTATTATTTTGTGTGTGTGGTACTGAAGATTGACCCCAAAGGCATCCTACCTCCAGATACACCCCAGCCCTATTTTATTTTTTTTATTTGGAAACAGAGTCTCACTAAGTTGTTAAGAGCCTCACTAAGTTGCTGAGGCTGGCCTCATACCTGCAATCCTCCTTTCTCAGCATCCCAAATACCAGAATTACAGGCAAGTGCCACCATACCTGGCTGAAAAATTCTTAATAAGTTTACTTTAGGACAGCTATCGAAGGCTTTAATTCCAGGTTCAATTCTTCTTTTTTATTATTGACTTTTTTGTGTGTGGGACTAGGGATTGAACCTAGGGCCATTCTACCTTTGAGTTACACCCCCAGCCCTATTTTTTATTCTTTACTACTGAGTTGCAAAGGGCCTCACTAAGTAGCTGAGGCTGTCTTTGAACTGTGATCCTCCTGTCTCAGCCTTCCAAATGCTGGGATTATAAGCTTGTGCTACTATGCCCAGCATTCAATTCTTAATTTTAAATTTATTACCTCTGTGACATGGGCAAGTTAGTAAGCTGTTTGATCATCTTAAAACAGGAGCAATAATAGGACCCACTTCACCAAGTAGTGGTAGCAACACAATAAGTTTTATTTTTACTTATTTTTAATTAATTAATTAATTTGTTGTGGGTCTGGAGATGGAACCCAGGGGCATTCTATCTCTGAGCTATACCCCCTGCCCTATTTTTTATTCTTTATTTTGAAACAGGGTCTCACTGAGTTGCAAAGGGCCTCACTAAGTAGCAGATGCTGTCCACGAACCGCGATCCTCCAGTCTCAGCCTCCAGAATGCTGGGATTAAAGCGTGCACCACCACGCCCGGCAATGATAAGTTTTATATATGAAGTGTTTAGGATAGCGCTTTGAAGACAGCGAGAGTACATGCATCTTATTGCCATTTCTCATTTTTGCCAGTGCCCTATTAAGCAAATGGGCTGAGATGATGGTGGCTGGAGGTCTGTAGATTCTGAGTGACTCCAAATGTGTTTTGTAGGAGACATGCCATAGGCTTTAAAGATTTACTTAACGCTAAATTAATTTCATCATGACTAAACCCTTGCCTATTTTTAAAGACTTTAAAAATGTCATAATGTAGCCAGGTTTAGTGGTACATGCCTGTAATCCCAGTAGTTGGGAGGCTGAGATAGGAGGATCACAGGTTCGCGGACAGCCTCAGCAAGTAGTAAGACTTTCATCAGCCTACCTGTTTCAAAAAAGAAAAATAAAAGCCCTGCATGGTGGTGCGCGTTTGTGATCCCAGCATTTGGGAGGCTGAGACCAGAGGATCACTGTTCAAAGACAGCCTCAGCTACTTAATGAGGCCCTCCGCAACTTAGTGAGACCTTGTTTCAAAATAAAGAATAAAAAATAGGGCAGGTGGTATAGCTGGGCGGTGGACTGCCCCTGGGTTCCATCACCAGAATCCCCCCCCAAAAAAAAAGAAAGGAAGGAAGGAAGAAAGAAAGAAAAGAAAATAGGGTCAGAGGTATAGCTCTCAGGTAGAACACACCTGGGTTCAATCCCCAATAATACACACAAAATGTCGTAATGTTTGTAGGAGCCTGCAACAATTCTGCCCAGTGGGATGTGGGTGCACCCCAAAATTGTTGGGCCACTTGAATTAGTCAATCACTATTGCCCTTTTGGATTGATACACACTTCTTATGCCGTTTTCACAATACAAATTATATGCCTTTTTGATGTTTAATTAGTAATCCAGTTTATATTTGAAAGTTTCCAGTGGAAACTTATATTGAAAAGACAATGCAAAAAGCACACATTTTCCAAGTTGAGTTTCAAAAGCTTGCGTAGGTTCAGTTCCATTCTTGTATAAATTGCATGAAAGATAACATGAAGGCAACAATTTAGGATTTGAACCATGCTTATACCTTGACCTCAATTATACACATAACTAGGAGAGACATGGAAATAAAGACGTGGCTCCTTTACTTCTAAGCACGTGACCTTGGTCAAATTTACCTCTGATCACATGTAAAAGAGGAAGAATAATATTATCTACATCATTGGCTTGTAGAGATTTTATAACTTCCATATAAGTGCCAATATTGCCTCCGGTATATGAAAACTACTTAATTACTATTGCTATATTATTTTTGTCTAAATGTTATTATTATATTATTATCTCCTCAAGGACCCTCATCTCCGCTTCCATTTCCAGACATAGCTCCCTAGCTTACCTGTATTTGACATTTGCCTTTATCTGCTCACAAGCATAACATATTTCTAAGATTACTTCTTTTCAACTAACTTGGTGAAATGGATGAATCTTTTTAATTATTGAGTACTAAGCATGCTGGGTGCTGGGTGCTGGGTGCTGGGTGTTCTTATTTAACCTTTACCACAGCCTGGTACAAAAACATACTTTCACAGATAGAGTACTTTTTGCCGCAGAAAAGCCTAGTGATTTGACGTCAGTCGCTAGGCCAGCAACAGATGGCAGAGCTGAAATTCAACAAGTGGTGGTTCCATTTCTCTTTTCTTCACTGGGGGAATCAAAAGAAGGACCGCCACTCACCGGTGTCCCCGTGACCCCATCATCCTCAGCTGCGGCTGCCCACAGAGGCGCTATTATTTTCTCTCTAAATGTAAACCAAGTCTCCCTCTCTGTTTCTCAGGTCGTAATTTCAAATTCTTTCTTTTTGGAAACGATGCTAAAATGATCATAGATCACAAAATGAAACTGGGCTTCAAAACATCAATTTAGGTGGAACTATGTCTATTTAAAATTGAATCTCTTGAGTGAGCGAAAAAAAATTTTAGAAGTATAACAGGTCATATAAAGATATTTTTTTTCTGTTTCAACAGATACGTCGTTTCGGCACCCAAAGTATTCCGTGTTGGAGCATCTGAAACTATAGTAATTCAAGTGTATGGGTACACCGAAGCATTTGATGCCACCATCTCTATTAAGAGTTATCCTGATAAAAAATTTAGTTACTCTTCAGGCTATGTTAATTTATCCCCAGATAATAAATTCCAAAACTCTGCGATCTTAACGGTATGTATTGATCCTTCCTTTTTCTTTATGTATACGGATTCTATTCGATAGAGGTATATACAAAGTTTGAATTTGGTAACAGAGACTTGGTCATTTGCAATACTCTACCACTGTTTATTAGATAAATATCAGTCACTAACGATAATAGGAATGAAACAGAAAATTCTAAACAGAAAAATTGTGTCTTTGAGCACAATTTGATTTAAACAACGGACATGGATGTTCACATTATTTTTATGTGTATTTGTGTGTGGCAATGGGGATTGCACCCGTGGGTGTTCTTCAACTGAGTTACACCCGCAACCCTTTTTATTTTG
Source organism: Muscardinus avellanarius (assembly GCF_963383645.1). NCBI lineage: Eukaryota > Metazoa > Chordata > Mammalia > Rodentia > Gliridae > Muscardinus > Muscardinus avellanarius. The sequence continues at coordinate 14,955,487 of NC_137799.1, forward strand.
AGACAGAGTCTCTAAATTTCCCAGGTTGGCCTCAAATTTGCAATCCTCCTGTCTCAGTCTCCCAAAAACTGAGATTACAGGCATGTTCCACCGTGTCCAGCCTAAATATTCACATTATTATTGGAAAATAAAATCGTGAAAATATTTGGAGATGGTTAAAAATACTTGTCCTTCTGTGAAAAGCATAATTACAAAGAGATATAGAAATATAAATGTGAGTATGGATGTATAGTGCATAGCTCACAAAAATCCATGGATGCTATTCAACATGTGTTTGCTTAACCTTTGATATTCTAAAGTTATAACTTCCCAAATTTATTAATAAAAGTATTGACTAGTAAAGTGAATAGTTCTCACTGACAACTCGCAGTTAATAGAAAGATCAACCTTATCAACTAACTTTTTCTTCTGTTAAGATACTGAAATATAGAGACATGCTTGTGACTCATTTCTTAATAAAAATTCTGATGCCCAATAAAGAATAAGAAAAATTAAAGAATAACAAAGTTGGAAGTGGTTCTGGGATCATTCAGAGCAGTGCTGTTCCAAAGTGAGTTCTTTATAAAGAAACCCCAAATTACAAATTTATAAAGAGCTTCAAATTAGAATTATTTTAATTAAAAAAAACTAAAACTAAAAAAGAATGGTGTTAATTTTTAATATTTTGAATTCATTTTGTAAATTTCTTTTGACTTCTAATTATTTAAAAATCAGAGCTGGGCATGGTGGCACATGCTTGTAATCTCAGTACTTGGGAGACTGAGATAGGAAGATCACAGGCTCGAGGACAGCCTCAGCAAGTAGTGAGACACATTAACCTAGCGAGACCCTGCTTCAGAATAAAAGTAAAATAGGGTTGGGGGTGTAGCTCGGAGGTAGAATGCACCTGAGTTCAATCCCCAGTGCCAAATATAAAAAAGCATAAGATTATGCTTAATATTATGTTTATATGTAAACATAAAGCACATTATACTGCAGATTATTTTTATCATATTATAAATAATAAAATGCCAATGCTGAGTCTTCCCAGTTTTTATCCTTTAAAAGCAATGTATTTGATATTTAGGTTTAAAAAACATTAATGCAAATGAACTCAAGCCAAACAGAGAAATTCTTCCATTAAAAGTTTTGATGGCAAGTACTATCCTCTCTTAACAAATACTTCCACTTATTAGGTTTATTAGGAATTAAAATTTGGAGGGCGTGGTGGCACAAGCTTGTAATCCCAGCATTCAGGAGGCTGAGACCAGAGGATCACGGTTCACAGACAGCCTCAGCTACTTAGTAAGGTCCTTTGCAACTCAGTGAGACCCTGTTTCAAAAATAAAAAGACTGAAAAATAGGGCTGGGAATGTAGCTTGGAGGTACAATGCCCCTGGCTTCCATCCTCAGTAACACACACACACACACACACACACACACACACACACACACACACGAATTAAAATTTATTTCCCAGAGGTATAATTTCAGTAGACACTCTGTTCTAAGATGCAAGGTAACCATTAGCTCTGTGTGGCTGTTTACTGTTAAATCAATCAATGGTATATTGAATAGCCTATAGATGGCCAGTTAAAAAAAGTAGATGAAGGGAAAGTAATCATAAACATTTTATAGATTTTTATTATGTTTTCCAAGCTTATACAATAATCTCACGTTTCTCATTCCATAGCCGTTGGTTTTAGTGATTAATATTCACATCCTATTTTAAATCCTAAATTTACTTAGGAACTCTTTGCCTTTTATTACATATTTTTATGTATTAAATTCACATATCACTGAATGAAAAGGGGACAATTACAATCACAAACACAAGCTGTAAGCATGCCTGTCACCCCGTGGGAGCAGAAGTGTGTGACATAACACAGTGTCCGGCGCATCATGAGGATGTTGTCTCAAGGGTGTGAAAACAGGGATTAATCTAGTGGGCTGATGAAGTAAAGGTTTTCTAGGAGCTTCTAGAGCAATCACTTTATTAAATGAGTATAAAATGAAGGACATATGGAAACCCAAAATACTTTCAGTTCTCAAAGTTAAATGTTGATGAGGCTAGACACTCAAGGGCTGTGGATAAAATTAATCTGCTCCTCTGGCCCCTGGACCACATCATACGTGGTGAGGGACACACTCATTTTTTTTTTTTTTGGTTTTGATGAGATGATGGTTTTTGATAAAAATCAAGATATAATGTAAAATATAAAATTATAAAAATACAATTTTGAATAGGCTTTGATAAAGTCAGCAGGTTTTATAAGCTTAGACTTCTTGTTTTCTTTCCCATCAACATTTTCTTTTACAGATACAACCCAAACAACTGTCTGGAAGACAGAATTCAATTTCCCATGTGTACTTGGAGGTTGTCTCGAAGCATTTCTCAAGATCAAAACAAATGCCAGTAACCTATGACAATGGATTTCTCTTCCTCCATACAGACAAACCTATTTACACTCCCGAGCAGTCAGGTAGAAGACGAGTTGCTTCTTTCTTTGGGGGGACGATGGACACTCAACTGTAGAGCTTTATAACATCAGAAATTGAGTCGAGAGAGGTTTCCAGCTTGCTCAGAAGAGACTCAATTTGTACTGTCTTTATACTTTTAGGTATCATTTTGGTGTTCAATGTACAGATGAATTGCTGAATGAATTGCAAAATTACCTGCTACATTATCTGCTCTATCAGTTCTAAGTAGAAAAACTTTTTCTTTTTTCTTTTTGGTGCAGTACTAGGTATTGAACTCAGGGGCATTCGACCTCTTTCACCTGAGTTACCCCATAGCAATATTGTTTTGTGTGTGTGTGTGCGCGGTACTGGGGATGGAACCCAGGGGCATTTTACCCTTGAGCTACACCCCCAGCCCTATTTTTTATTCTTTATTTTGAAACAGGGTCTCACTGAGTTGCAAAGGTCCTCACTGAGTGGCTGAGGCTGTCCACAAACTATGATCCTCTGTCTCAGCCTCCCAAATGCTGGGATTACAAACATGCACCATCTCTTCCTGCAACAAAGCAATTTTTTTATTTTGAAACAAGGTCTCACTAAGTTTCAGAGGACCTCACTGAGTAGCTGAGGCTGGCTGTGAACTTGCAATCCTCCTGTCTCAACCTCTCAAGTACTGGGATTACAAGCATGTGCCACCACACCTAGCAGAAAAGCTTATTTATTTATATTATTATTATTATTATTATTATTATTATTATTATTATTATTATTACTGGTACTGGGGTTCCTGGAAGCCCTTCTTCCTCTGGGCTACACTCCCAGACCTATTTTTACATTTTTATTTTTGGAAACAGGGACTTCTAAGCCAGCGCGCGCGGCTGGCTTCGAACCTACGCGATCCTCCTGTCTCTGCCTCCCAAGCGCGGGGATTACAAGCGTGTGCCACCACACCCGGCTAAAGCTTTTTTTTTTTTGTAATATTCTAAATTGTTGTGTTTGAACTTATTAAACAAATATAAGACTTAATTGCAAGTACAATGTTGCCAATGGGAAAATAATGTATTATAGAATCATGTTTCTGAAAAATTTCCATTTACTCTGGAGCTAACCCCCATACTGGGAAAACAAATTCAAATTGAGGCCGTTAGCTATTTTAGCAGAGAATAAATTAAATCACAGAAAGGGATAAAACTTCATTGACAAAGAGATTTCACCTGAGAAAATTTCTGTTAAAACACTCTAGGCCCAGATTCTTTTAGATTGAGAAAGACCAGAGTAGCCCTTTTAAAGTCTGTGATGGCAGAAAGTCTGAATTTCTCTCCCAGGAAACCAAAAATAAAACACAGAAAAGTATGGATGCCTCCCAGGACAGCCAGTGCCCTTTCCCCAGGGATGCTCAGCCCTGGACTAGGTGTGTCTGTAAGGCAGGAGGAAAGCTTCAAGGTGGCAGACAGGTGGGGGGAGGAGGCAGAATGGGGGACATTAATTGAGCATCTTCTGTGTATTTTGTGATGTTAGTAAAAGCCATCTTAATGTGGCTTCCTTACAGAGCTTTGCATACTGACCCTGTAAAAGTCATCCGGCTTATGGGACTGGTTTTGTTTTATTATGTAGGCAATTTTTTGGCTATGGAATGATTTGAGCACCAACAAGAGAACTTATATCCCTGGGAGGAACTATATCGCTGTGTATCAAACAGCTATGAGTGAAAGCTAAGCGAGGCTTTTGTTTAAAAAGTAAAGGTTAGCCAGGTGCAGGTGGTGCATGTTCGTAATCCCAGTACTTGGGAGGATGAGACAGGAGGATCACAGGTTAGAGGCCAGCCTTGGCTATTTAGTGAGGCCCTCCAAAACTTAGTGAGATTCTGTTTCAAAATAAAGAATAAAATAATAAAACTGGGGGTGTAGCTTGGAGGTAGAATGCCCACGGTTTCCATCTCCAGTACCATTAAAAAAAATAATAAACCACATAAAACCACAGAATTAGAAGCTGCCTTTTGCATAAGAGCTACTTTGAGGCCTTGTTGGATTTTTTGTGTGTGTGTGGAGGAATATATAATGTATGAATCAAATTCTCAATTTTTTATTAAAACATTTTATCCTAATATAAGACAATATTTTATGCCCCCACATAAGCTTAAGGTAGATGTCACTATTTTACTACTATGAGATACCTGATAAATAATGGTCTAATTGCAGACATACCTAATTGTGTACTATGAATATATCCCCAAACAGCTACATATAAGTTTATTTTAATAAATTGAACCAGACTTCAAACTTACTGGGAGAAATAGTTCTTTAAAGAAATACCAGTAGCTGGGCGCTTGTAATCCCCGTGCTTGGGAGGCGGAAACAGGAGGATGGCGCAGGTTGGAAGACAGCCGAGCTGGCTTAAGAGACCCTGTTTCCAAATAAAAATATAAAAAATAGGTGTCTGGGAGTGTAGCCCGGAGGTAGAAGGGCTTCCAGGAACCCCAGTACTACCAAAAAAAAAAAAAAAAAGAAATACCAGTAGATTCCCTTTAAAATAAAAAATATTTAGTAATCTGTATGTTTGCAGAGTAACCTTTCTTTTAAATATTTGTGTATTGAGCTTTTTCAATGAAATGTATGTCTTCTAAGGATGACTGGTTTTAAAAATCAAAATATCCTTCTATTTAATGGAGTTGTTATTATATTAATTATTTTTACAGTAAAGGTCAGAGTCTATTCACTGAATGATGAATTGAAGCCAGCCAAAAGAGAAACCGTTTTAACTTTCATAGTAAGTACATTTTTTATTTAACGATGCTTTAATGTTTTTAGGACAAAACTTTCATTTCATAACCCTGTTCTGATACCACAGTGCCCCATAATGGTTATATACACCTATGTGGGAAAAGCATTATAGATGACGTATACCTCCACAAAAGGCATATGTGGAAAGCCATAAAAATTAAATCTTAACAAGTTGAAGGATTTTGAACTGAGCCATTTAAGTGATTTTTATTAAAGAGCAACCATTAATCACTAAGAATTAATTGAATATGTATTATTCTATTACATATTTAAAATGTTCTATTATTAAACTATGTATTAAAATCTTGAATGTAATACAAGATTTTTATTTATATAATTTAAGATAAAGAATTAAAATCAATGATGCTTACTTTGAAGGAACTTAGAGTTCAATAATGAGTATATTAATACCTGTGGAAATTTTTGCTAAACCCATGCGGTCAGCAGTTACCAGCCATTTCCGAGACATTCTATACATAACAGATGATATGAAATAAACGGATATGGTCTTACCCAGTTTGTAATAAACTCCCAGAGTTTTGTCCAGTTTTTATACCTGAGACATTTTTTGTGAGGAAATAAAATACAACAATTAGTCATTACTGCCCACCCATTAATGGAAGGTGTGCTAGAAAGGGTCCCTTCCTATAAGCTATGGTGCCTTTTCTGCTACTCAAAACACAACATAAACTTACCAGAATGCCAGTACAAAAGGCTAGATACTAGAGAACAAAATTATACTAGAATATGGACCAGAGAGATTGGGCAGTAGGACAAATGATATAGGAGACAGGAGCTCAAGGGGAAGACAAAATAGGGTGAGAGCAAGGGCTGATGTAGTTCTCTTCTGGAACGCAATGGGTAAAGGAAACCTTGAACTGGGTCTTAATGAAAGAAATGGAATGCTCTCTGCGACTATGCGCGTGCAGGTGAATATAACACTGTTAACCTGGACACTCGGGATGGGAAGGAGGGAAAAGGGGAGGCAGGGGGGCACCAAGTACTGTGTGAGTAGATGCCATTGTCAATATGATGTGCATTATGATGTGAGACTGTAGTGCACCAATACATAAATAAAAATATATAGGGAAAAAAACTGATGGAATTTTGTTTAAAATAATGAAAACCAGCCGGACGTGGTGGCGCACACTTGTAATCCCCGCGCTTGGGAGGCTGAGACAAGAGGATTTCGCTGGTTTGAAGACAGCCTCTGCTGGCTTAAGAGACCCTGTTTCTGGGAGTGTAGCCCGGAGGTAGAAGGCCCCTGGGTTCCATCCCCAGTAGCACCTAAAAAATAAAAACATTCCCATATTAAATAATAGCATGATTTAATCAATGGGAGCACAAAGAATTTAAAAACTGAGATAGCAAATAAACTGGCGGACTGGTAGAAAGCCTGGAACAGAACCGAGCAGAGGCAATATCTTGAAACTTCTCTCTGTCAGAGGATTCCAGGGTGCAGACATAAGGTCTTTACCCTAAGTCTTCACAATGTGTGTGAAGCAGAACCCTGGTACCTGTGCTGAATGGATTTGACAGCCTACATCACAGCTCCCCTAGGGGAGAGTTAGAGCATCAGGCCCCGGGGCCACGGGGAGTCAGTATGTAGGCAGGTGGGAATAAGATAGATACTGAGCTGCTATAAGTGTCCTTCGTCTTTACGATACGCTTTTTTACAATTTTTTTACAATTTATATTTCAAGAGAAAAACTTTCTAGTTGGGCATGGTGGAGCACGCTTGTAATCTCAGCATTCGGGAGGCTGAGACTGGAGGATCACGGTTTGCAAACAGCCTCAGCTACTTAGCGAGGCCCTTCGCAACTCAGTGAGACTCTGTTTCAAAAATAAAAAGACTAGCTGGGCGTGGTGGTGCACGCTTGTAATCCCCGCGCTTGGGAGGCGGAGACAGGAGGATGGCACAGGTTCGAAGCCAGCCTCGCTGGTTTAAGAGACCCTGTTTCCAAATAAAAAATATAAAATAGGTCTGGGAGTGTAGCCTGGAGGTAGAAGGGTTCCATCCCTAGTACAATAAATAAATAAATAAATAAATAAATAAATAAATAAATAAATACACTAAAACATAGATCTAGGAGTGTACCTTGGAGGTAAAGTGCCCCTGGGTTCCATCCCCAATACCGCAAAAAAAAAAAAAAAAAAAAGAAGGAAAGAAAGAGAGAAAGAAAGAATAAAAGTGGTGCTAAGCTAAATTCTTTAAGGCACAACCAGGACCTCCAAGTATAAAGGTCAAAATTTCACCTTAAATTTTTGCTAACCCAAACTCAAATGAAGCATGCAGAGAAACTATGAGAATGTTCAAGCTTATTTAGCCATTTTTAGGGATATATTAGGCTCAGAACTACCTATACTGTACATTTATCAAATGTCTACCTAAAAAATACCATTTTAAGACTGTTTCTGCTTGGCATGGTGACACATGCGTATGATCCCAACATTTGGGAGACTGACACAGGAGGATCACTGTTCACAGCCAGCCTCAGCTACTTAGTGAGGCCCTTTGCAATTCATCAAGACCCTGTTTCAAAATAAAGAATAAAAAATAGGGCGGGGGTGTACCTTAGAGGTAAATGCCCCTGGGTTCCATCCCCAATACTGCAATAAAAATAAAAATAAAAAGGATATTTCCTTGGAAAAGTCAATAAACGTATATAAAAATTATTCTGGTATGTATAAATCCTGCTAAGTTGACATTTGGTTATTTTTGTCATTGTTATTTAGATATTGGTACCCTTCTTAACTGTACTATAGAGAGGGGAGCCTCTTCCAGACGATGAGGATAGATGGGAGAGGACCCAGGAAGAGGCTGGAAATGAACTCTATCTTGCTGTTCATCCTGTGTCATTAAATATTGTCTTTCATATTTAAGCCCCCCAAAGTGATTATTTGTTGGTGAATAGTTCTGTAGGTGAATGATCATAAGATCAGGTATAACTTTTTTTTTTAACGTGTGGTTTCTATGCTCAAAGGGCTACTGTGTTTTGGATATGACCTGGACAGTTCAGGTGTTGACACCTTAATTCCCAATATGGCAGTGTTAGGGGTGGAGTCCAGTAGGTAGTGTTTAGGTCACGAAGGCTCCAGCCTTATGAGGGAATGAAGGCCTTTCTCAAGAGAATAAGTTAATTCTCATGGAATCCCTTTGTCATAAAAGGGAGCTCTCACATGTCTTGCCTGGCCTTCCATTTCTACCTTAAGATGAAATAAGACCTGGTCCCTGGCTGATGCCAACCCCCTCCTTTTTCCCAATCTCCAGAAGTCTGAACCCAAATAAAACTCTATTCTTTTTAAATTACTCAGTCTCAGATATTCTCCTAGAGTAACAGAAAAGTAAAATAAGACATGGTGTTTTTGTTTTTATTCAAAGGATCCCGAAGGATCAGAAGTTGACATCGTAGAAGAAAATGATTATACTGGAATTATCTCTTTTCCTGCCTTCAAGATTCCATCTAATCCTAAGTATATAAAAATATTTGTTAATAAAGTTTTCTCTACAAAGTACACAGAACTTTTGGGTTTGAAACAGATAGTCAGTGAAATGGAGCCCCCTAGTGTTCAGAAAGGGTGTCACAAACGTGGACATGCAAAGTCATTTTTTTAGTTGTCTGAGAAGTTAGTCAGTTCTTAGAGAAAAGAAAGAAAAAAATCCAGTACTAGAGCGGATCCTGGCAAGTTGGTAGTCCGAGCTACTGGAGAGGTGAATCAGAAGGATCACTTAAGCTCAGGAGTTTGGGGTCAGGCCGGGATATACAGTGAAATTCTCCATCTCAAAAAGAAAGGGGAAAAAGTATCCAAGCTAAGATGCACACCTGTAGTCCCAGTACTTGAGAGGCTGAGGCTGGAGGATCACAGGTCCCTCAGCAACTTAGTAAAACCTGTTTCAAAATAAAAAGAAGGTAGGAAAAGACTGGGGATATGGTTTGGAGGTAGAATGCCCCTGGGTTCAATCCTCCCCAGTACTGAAAAAAAGAAGAAAGATGGAAGGAAGGAAAGAAGGAAGGAAGGAAGGAAGGGAGAGAGGAAGGAAGGAAGGAATCTCCATTGTCTTTACATGCAAAAATAAAAATTGGAAGAGGCAAAAATAGTCCCTGGGCTTTTTCATCAGTAATATCACCTCCTGCCTCTGAAGGAATCTAACAGGTTGTCTGTCTAGAAGGCTGGTATGATGCCATTCCTTGTCCTGGGTGCTTCAAAATAGGATCCTCTATGGTTTTTGTTTGTAGGACATTCGAAGGCAGAGTCCATGGCATGATAACTTAGAACCAGGTCTTTCATTTGGCCTCACATGAAAGGATTTTGAAACATGATTAAATAGTATCTGATGTAATACGTACTTAGTGAATATATTTCTGGCATATGTGATTCACAATAGGAATGAGAAGTGCAAAATAGAAGTGAATAATCCACAGTTCCTTCTTTCAAGGAATTTATAACAGAGGAGGATGTATAAGACAAGGGAACATGAAATGGCCATAGTGTAGCTGGGCGTGGTGGCACATGCCTGCAATCCCACCACTTGGGAGGCGGAGACAGGAGGGTTGTAGGTTCAAGGACAGCCTCAGAAACTTAGTGAGGCTGTCAATAACCTAGCAAGACCCTATTTCCAAATAAAAATAGGGCTAGGGGTGTAACTCAGAGGTAGATGCCCCTGGTTCAATCCCCAGTCTCTGTCTGTGTGTCTGTGTGTCTGTGTGTGTATGTGTGTGTGTGTGTGTGTGACACACACACACACACACATACACACACACACACACACTGTGCCTCATTTTACCATTCACATTCCTAGCTACTTCTTATCTTTAGGATGCAGGGAAAATGCTCTTTACAAAGAGGCCATTCATGGACATGGGATTTTTTTATATTAGAAATTTCATAAATGATTATCTTCATATTTACTTGCAAAATACAAACACAAATAGGCCGTACTGATAATTACTGCTCTATCTCAGAATGATCATTAGTTTTAACAGTCAAGGACAAAACTATTTATCGAGTGTCCACTATGTACCAGATGCTTGACCCTTGCTGTCTTTTTTTTTAATCGGTGCACTGTTACTATACATCACAACAAAACTCAGAGTACTAGAGACAGGCATGCACATACCAGCGGTGACCCCCAGCCCCACTCCCTCACCCGCCTGGTGCATAATGTTGACACTGACATCGATGGATTTGTGTATGTACATCATGTCAATGGAAAGGCTTCCTTCATCGAGTCTCTCTCCCCACTCCGCCTCCCCGACTTGGGCTCCCTCTCTCACTCCACTAGGGTTTCTCCTCCTTTGTCTAGACTCCCTCTTATATACCAATGTCTCCCTAGCTTCTGCATCTGAGGGGAAACATCTGGCCTATCACGTTTTATGACAAATCTCACCTAGCATAATATTCTCTGGTTCCAATATATTAAAAAAAAATGTTCAGCCAGGCGTGGTGCCGCACGCTTGTAATCCCCGCGCTTGGGAGGCGGAGACAGGAGGATCACACAGGTTCGAAGCCAGCCTCAGCTACTTAGTGAGGCTCTCAGCAACCTAGTGAGACCCTGTTTCCAAATAAAATATAAAATAGGTCTGGGAGTATAGCCCAGAGGTAGAAAGCCTCTGGGTTCCACCTCCAGTACCACAAAAAATAAATAAATAAATAAATAAATAAATAAATAAAATGTTCAACACCATTAGCAATCAGAGAGATGCAAATCAAAGCTAAACTGAGTTTTCACCTAACCCCAGTTAGAATGGCAATCATTAAAAACACAAATAATAATAAAAGCTGGAGAGGATGTGGGGAAGTAGGACCTCTGATACATTGCTGTGGGATTGCAAATTAGTGCAGCCACTTTGGAGATCAGTGTGTAGGGCCCTGAGGAGAATGGGAATGGACCTACCAGATGACCCAGCTATACCACTCCTGGGTAAAGGAATCAAAATTGGAATGCCAGAGTAATGTAGGCATATCGATGGGTAGACCAGCACAATTTGCAATAGCCAAAATTCTGGAACCAGCCTATGTGTCCATCAACAGATGAAAGGAAGACAAAATTATGGGATATATACACAATGGAATTCTATGTATCCATAAAACAAGAACACAATTAGGTCATTTGTAGGAAAATGTGTGGACATGGTTTAAAGTAGCCCCTCACTTTCTTTTACTCTCTGTCTCTGCATCATGTGAATTTTCTTTGTGAGACTTATCTCAATGTTGTCATTATTTATTTATTAATTCACTGCCATTTAGTCCCTCGCTAGATTATAAATTCCTTGAGAGCAGGAGCCTTGTTGTTATTGTTCATTTTTGGGTCTCAGCACTTAAATATAATAGGTACTTGGAGCCGGGCGTGGTGGCGCACGCTTGTAATCCCTGCGCTTGGGAGGTGGAGACAGGAGGATCGAGCAGGTTCAAAGCCAGCCTCACTGGCTTAAGAGACCCTGTTTCAAAAAAAAAAAAAAAAAAAAAAAATATATATATATATATATATATATATATATATATATATATATATATTGGTGGTACTGGGGTTCCTGGAAGCCCTTCTACCTCTGGACTACACTCCCAGACCTGTTTTTACATTTTTTTTATCTGGAAACAGGGTCTCCTAAGCCAGCGCGCGTGTCTGGCTTTGAACCTGTGCGATCCTCCTGTCTCAAATAAAAATATTTTTAAAAATAGGTCTGGGAGTGTATCCCGGAGGTAGAAGGGCTTCCAGGAACCCCAGCACCACCTAAAAAAAAAAAACCAAAAAACCTATATATATATAATAATAGGTACTTGGTGAACATGTCATTGAATTAATGATAATGATCATGATAAGCATAATAATACTATCATATACCAACTATGTAACTGATCTACAAGTAGGTCCTTTTTTATTTCACAAAGATTAAATAAATTGCTCAAGTCAAACCTTCTAGTAAATGGAAAAGTGAGAATTTGAATTCACATATGGACTATTGACTCTGACGACCAAGAATCTTCTAGCTAGTTCTTTTTTTTATCTCTGTGCTTAATATAACGTTCAGTAAATATTTCTGAATGAAAGTCATCAATAAACGGGTCCCTTTCCTCTTTAAACAAACCGTACCATACTCTCTCCCACCAAGATTTCATTTATGTGAGGTGCAAATTTTGCCATGCAAGTAGGGTTGACCTATTTTATATGTTTCTAGAGAAATTGTGGCTTTTCTACTACATTCTGGATGTTAGAATTATGTTCGCACATTTAAGTTTTAGAATTAAGTAAATCCTCAAGTTGTAATTAGCTCTTGAAAGCTAATGAATCTATATGAGTTTAAAAGACTGGAAAAAATAAAAACATATGAAAGAGCAATTTCTAAAAAAAATTTCATAGTCCTGAAAATTTTCAATTATTTCTGTACGTTGCTTGAGAATCTCTCACAAATAAAACACTTACTTGAACTATGTACATCTAAATGTCTTCCAACTTCTTTAAAATAATTATTGGTTGATTTCCCATGGAAGAATTAAAAACATGTCATAACATCTATAATCTTAAATATTTTGCTTTCACAGATATGGCGTGTGGACAATTCAAGCTAAATATAAAGAGGACTTTTCAACAACTGGAACCACATACTTTGAAGTTAAGGAATACGGTAATGTCTGCCAATTAAAAGTTTACTGATAAAGCATTAGTGTTTTCACAATAACTCTTCATTAATGTGCCTAACACAAAACCATTCTGGGGTGCAGGTGGAGGACCTGCTGGAATGGTTGGAATCTGGTGGGGCGGGGCTGGGGAGCTGCTGCTGGTGGTTTGACTGCCTCAGTTCTAGATCCAGCTGCGCTTGTTACTCTAGAGCCGACCGACTTCTCTGGACTTGTCTTCATTCTAGAGCTGGAAGAGGTCTAGGCCCCTAAAGAGCTTGACTTGTTAAGCTCCTTTCTAGAATCATGACTTTAGGAGAAAGAAATAAGCAATCAGAGATGAGATGAGTGGAACTCAGAAGGACAAATAAATGACTCACTCAGGTCTCATGATGAGCTAGTGACAACAGAAATAGATGAGTTTCGTTAAACCTAGTCCAATGCTGCCATTTTCCTTCTGGCTACCAAATCCTTACCCTGTTATTTTGGAAATTTAAGGTATTCATTCTTATTTGAAATCAATATTGTAGTGGGCTGATAACACATTGAACAGCGTAACCTCTCTATTTCTTAGAGTAGTTTACTAAAATATCTGGGTGCTCTGCTCTGAAAGGTAACTTTCTTCTGCATGAAACCATTTTTTTACTCCCTCCACAGATTCCCATCGATAAGGGAGAAGAATAAACACACAAATTAGAGTAACAAGGAAAAATGACAAAAATGTGTAATAATGAAATGCAACCTTACAGCTTCCAGGCTCCCAGGGACATGTTATTCTGACTGATCTCCATTCTCCCAGGGGTCTTCGTTGCTTCTACGTATATCTAGCATTCATCCTCCACCTGCTGTCTGTAGCCGTCCCAATCAGCTCTTCGCTAGGCTCTCCCCTGACAGCTGCAAAGGCCTTTGCCTCTACCTTAAGCAGCCCTTACCTGCTGTCTCTGCTTCCAAGCTCTCCCCGCCCACCCCAGTATTAACCAAAACATCTTGAGATGCAAACCTCACTATTAAAAAGTCCCCCAAAGCCTGCAAGTAAAATAAAACTTCTTCTAATCATCCAGCTTTCTACTAACGACAGTGCAAGCTATCAGAATTAGAATCCAGGTGGGCACGGTGGTGCACGCTTATAGTCCCAGCATTTGGGAGGCTGAGACAGGAGGGCAGTTTACAGACAGCCTCAGCTACTTAGAGAGGCCCTTTGCAACCTAGTGAGACTCTGTTTCAAAATAAAGAATAAAAAATAGGGCTGGTGGTGTAGCTCGGAAATAGAATGCCCCATGGGTTCCATTCCTAGTACCGCAAAAAAAAAAAAAAAAAAAAAATAGAATCTATAAGTGCTGGCACATAGTCAGAGTTAGTATAAAGAGAAGATAGTGCCATTTCAACAGATTAAATTGTTTTGTTTTGTCTTAGATAATCAAGATACCAAAGAAAAAGGAAAAAAACCTCAGAGCTTTCTTCTTGCACTGTTTTTTTTTTTTTTTTTAATTTGGCATTGACATTCATTCTTACATCCAATTTTAAGTGCTCTCCTTTTTACAACACCATGCTGGTACTTGAAAACTGAATACATTTAATCTAGAGAAAAAAAAGAAAATGCTAAATAAAGCAGAATTTTCTTTGTTTATTTTCAATTTTATAAACACTCATTGAACCTCTACTATTTTTAAGAATCACAAGAAAAGTGAGAGGGAAAATGGAGAATGCTTTTTTGTTTTGTTTTTAAGGAGACCTTACTCTAATGCAAAAAAAAAAAAATAAGCCTATAATAAGTGCTATAATGAAAATTTGATCCTTGTTCTTCCTGCGCATATAGGCTGGGCAGCCTCTGCTGGAGTAGGAAGCTCCCCAGAGGTGGTGGCGGCGTCGATGATGTTGATGATGATGATGATAAGGTGGATGCTGTGTTGCTGATACAGCTTGCCCAACTATCCCAGAAAGCATAGCTGTTTGCTATGCTTTACAGGCCACTCTAACTTAAATTGTAATATTCTCTCTTTGTTTCAATTTCCAGTCTTGCCACATTTTTCTGTTTCAATAGAACCAGAAGGGAATTTCATTGGTTACGAGAACTTTAAGAATTTTGAAATTACTATAAAAGCAAGGTAAGGAGGTTTTGAATTTTTGTTTATTTTTCAGACCAGTCAGCTAAATTGCCAACTCTGGCTGCCGATAGTTATCCAAAGTGAGGTCTGTGACTTATTAGCAAAGTCAGCCATGACTTTGGGCAGGCTGAGTGATGAAACATACTAATAGTTTATTTGCTTATTATGGTTTTAACTGATTCTGATGTTAGTTTCTGATGAAGCCAAACACTACCTTCTACTGCCTAAGTATAAGACTCATTTAGTCCACACCAGTTAAAAGGTTCACTTGAGAGAAACTTATAGAAACTAACCTCTTGTAGTGGAGACAAGGTGTTCAATCCATTATTAAGAAAAGTTAGCTTTTACTGTGGTATTTGCTGTGGAGAAAGTTTACCTTATTCTTACTTTAATTCTATTCTTAAAAGGGAATATGTAGTTCATATTTTCCCCCAAAGAACTAATCTCACCTAACAGTGAGATTGGGTGTGCTCCTTTTAAAGACATAAAAGGTAATCAGGAGCGGCTCCCACTATTGTCAAGAACATCCAGGAAGCAGTAAGGGCTGCGGAGCTAAGTCTTTGGATCTTCCCAAGATCAGCTCTTTCATCTCCCATATAGTAATAAAAATACATACTCTAGCTGTGTGTGTGTATGTGTGTGTGTGTGTGTGTGTGTGTGTGTGTGTGTGTGTTACTGGGAATGGAACCCAGGGGCCTTCTACCTCTGAGCTACGCCCCCTGCCCTACTCTATTTTTTATTTTGAGACCCCTGGCTCAAAACTCATTAAGTTGCTGAGGCTGTTCACAAACCTGCATCCTCCTGTCTCAGCCTCCCAAGTACTGGGATTACAATCACGGGCCACCAGGCCCGACTTTCTTTTGGTGGCTTAATGAAATGCAATAGTGGATGGAAGTATATCAGGTGCTTTATGTGTGTTGGGGAAAATGGAGTCAAAGAGAGCACAGCTTGACAGCAGAAACAGATTTTATTCTGGAATAAAACCTGGGAGGAGGCGACTGATCGGGAGAGAGAGAGTGTCAGGAGCCCCTTCCTTACAGACTAGGGGATTTTTATGGGGGAGCAACACAGTTGTGTATTCCTCTGATTGGTGGGCTTGACCCCAGGCCAAAGAGGTAAATTTATGGGGCTGAGGCCAGGGGCACGGTTAGAGGTGCTTGGTTTCCTGCCATTCCTGGAGTCCTTTGTTCTCAGCCCCTCTGGCCAGGCCTCACAGTCAGACCCCACAGTTCCCACAATGTGATTCCAAACTGTTATCTGACTCATATGATCTTCACCATTATTGCCGATACAATTTTGTGGTATCCTTTGACAGGTATTTTTACAATAAAGTAGTCACTGAAGCTGAAGTGTATGTCTTTTTTGGACTAAAAGATGATATAAAAGACAATCAGAAAGAAATGATGCAAAAAGCAACACAGAGCACCATGGTAAGAGGCTAAGATGTGTTTGCCCACACCTAAAGATGCTGCGAGGGCAGGTGGAGGCTGCAGAACCCTCTTGGTCCTGTCCCTCATCTTACACAGGCATGGAGGTTGAAGCTTAAAGTCCTCCATTGGCTTCGCACTGCCCTTGGGGTAACGGCCGCTTTTCTGGGCATCTGCCTCCCTCGCTGCTGACCTGGAGTCATTTCTTCCCTCCTTCCCCACTTCTAATCGCTCCGAGTCTCAAACTCACCACAGTGCCTCTTGCCCAAAAGTCTTTGCTCTTTTCCTTCACCCCTCCCCCACTTCGTCTTCTTTGCTAACTCCTTCTCATCCTTTCAGTTTTAACTTGACGCCCTTTCTCTGGGAACCGCCCTGGCTCCTCTGAACTAGGTCAGCTGTCCCGGCCTCGCTCTCCCGCAGGCCCCCAGCCTCTTATTAGAGCATGTTTCCCGGTTTCTTACTGTGGCTCCCAACCAGGGATGATTTTTACATGCAGGGTACAATCAGCAATGCCCAGAGTCATTTGTGGCAGTCACAACTGGGGAAGAGGGTGCTGGTGGCGTTTCGAGGGTAGAGGGAGGGACGCTGCTTAATGGCTCCAATGCACAGATCGCCCCCTGCACGCAACAGCGAACGATCCTGTCCAAAATGTCAATAATGCTGAGGCTGAGAATCCCTTTCTTGTTGGAATAGCTTACTTACTTATAGATCATGTTTAACATTAAGCTTTTCTCAAGCCTAAATCGTTCTCCTTATATTCTCAGGGACAGCACATCTTCTGGCAATGAATAGGTGCTCTGTACATATTTGTGACGTTATTTGCTCGTGGTAAAGGGCTGGGACTGAGCTTAGAGTCCTGGTCCCCATTTCCCCTACGCAGTGTTCTTTACCTTATACCACAGAGGATATGGGTTCGTGTCAGTTTTACATTATCAACTATTCAGCCTCTGCTTCTTTAAACAAGAGCCTTATTATTCAAGACAAAAATAAAATGTCTTTTTTTTTTTAAGCGCAAGATTCTGTCCTAGACACTGAGACTGAGATGTGAGCTAAGCAGGGCTGGGGTGACAGTCAGTGCTAGAGCAAGTGCCTAGGATGCGTGAGGTCCTGAGTCAGTCCCCAGAAACGACCACTGAAAATACATCACAAAAAGTAAATGAGCCTAAGCCAGACAAAAATGTCTGGCCTTATGTCAAGCAATTTTAGAATAACAAATTAAGATCTACTTTTTGTGTGTGTGGTACTGGGGTTCCTGGAAACCCTTCTACTTCCAGGCTACACTCCCAGACCTACTTTTTATATTTTTATTTGGAAACAGGCAGGGTCTCTTAAGCCAGCACGGCTGGCTTTGAAACTGCGCTATCCTCCTGTCTCTGCCTCCTAAGCGCGGGGGTTACAAGCGTGCGCCACCATGCCAGGCTAAGATCTATTTTTAATTAAGTAATATGATGAACCTTCTATTCCCGTACTCATAGTATTTAAATTACTGTTTGAGCCAGGTGTGGTGGCGCACACCTGTAATCCCAGTACTTGGGAGGCTGAGATAGGAGGATCACAGGTTTGCCGCCAGCCTCAGCTACTTAGTGAGATCTTGTTTCAAAATAAAGAATAAAAAATCAGGTTGGGGGTGTAGCTCAGAGGTAGGATGCCCTGGGTTCAATCCCCAGTACTGCAAAAAAAAAAAAAAATAGTTTTTAAACTTGGCAAGAGGGAAGTACACATTAACTATAAAACCCAACACACTCTCACGTAAAAGCAGGAACAACACAAGAGTGGCATCTGAAGGCTTTTTGTTTTGTTTTGTTTTGTTTTTTTGGCGGTACTAGGGGTGGAACCCAGGGGCCTTCTACCTCCGGGCTATACTCCCAGACCTTTTTTCTATTTTATTTGGAAACAGGGTCTCACTAAGTTGCTGAGAGCCTCACTAAGTAGCTGAGGCTGGCTTCGAACCCGTGCGATCCTCCTGTCTCAGCCTCCCAAGCGCGGGGATTACAAGGGTGCGCCACCACACCCGGCTGGAAGAAGGCGTTTTTGTCACCTAGAACCCAAAAGACCCTGTGATGGTCAAGACTGGTCCACAACTAATATTCTCTACAAATAAATTAGAAAGCAGCATTCTAGAGCCTGGAGTGGTGGCACATGGCTGTAACCCCAGGGCTTGGGAGGAGGATCACAGGTTGGTTCAAGGATAGACTTAACAAGTAATGAGAGTCAACAAGACCCTGTCTCAAAATAAAATAATAAATAAATAAATAAATAAATAAATAGGGCTAGAGGTGTACCCTTAGGTAAAATGCCCTTGAGTTCAATCCCCAATACCACACACCAAAAAAATAAAAAAGAAATAAAATAGTATATATTTTTTTCAAGTGGACTCAGTCCATCCACTTGACTGGTGACATTAAAACATTTCTATAACTTTTGCCTTCAGTGAGTTAAAGCAGATTTTGTTAAATTTTCCTTGTAAGTTCTGCTCTAAAATAACTTCCCCATTTTCTCCTCTTAAAAAGTTGATCAATGGAATGGCCCGTGTCACATTTGATTCTGAAACAGCAACAAAAGAACTGTCATATAACAGTCTAGACGACTTAAACAACAAGTACCTTCACATTGCTGTAACAGTCATAGAATCCACAGGTAAGTGTGTGTGTGTGTGTGTGTGTGTGTGTGTGTGTGTGTGTGTGTAACTTTCTCTTGGGAAATACGTAGATAGTATAAGAATGATGTAAATGTTTCCTATGGTTTCACTACATTTTATTCTCTTCCAGAGTTAGATTTTACTTTGATACCATTGAAGGTAGGGATTAGAGAAGAGCTCTGCCACTCTGGAGTCACTGCAAAATGGGAAACTGCCGGGCGTGGTGGCGCACGCTTGTAATCCCAGCACTTGGGAGGCTGAGACAGGAGGATGGCACAGGTTCGAAGCCAGCCTCAGCTACTTAGTGAGGCTCTCAGCAACTTAGTGAGACCCTGTTTCCAAATAAAGTATTTTATTTTATTTTATTTTTTATTTATTTATTTTTTTTGGTGGTGCTGGGGTTCCTGGAAGCCCTTCTACCTCAGGGCTACACTCCCAGACCTATTTTATTTTTTGGAAACAGGGTCTCCTAAGCCAGTGAAGCTGGCTTCGAACCTGCGCGATCCTCCTGTCTCCGCCTCCCAAGCACGGGGATTACAAGCGTGCGCCACCACGCCCGGCTAAAGTATTTTAAAAAACAGGTCTGGGAGTATAGCCCGGAGGTAGGAAAGCCCCTGGGTTCCGCCCCCAGGACCACCACAACAACAACAAAAAAAGGGAAACACTGCCCAGTTGGTACCTGAAGTGGCTCTGGGGCTACGTGGCTGGAACCACCCACTAAGATGGTGTCAGGTGTTCTCTCCTGCAGAGAGCAAAATCAAAATGAAGCAATGTATGTAAATACGTTTGCTGAAATAGGGTGTACGTGAAAGTTACTACGATCACCATGTTCTCATCTCCTTCTCTGTGCAATGACAAAGTTGAACTAAATGCTCCCAAAAGCCCTTTCTAGGCATAAAGCTCAGTGATTCTACCCAAAACTAGAGGCAATGGTATGTATGTAAATAGATAGTGATAGTATATACCTCGTAGGGTTATGGTAAGGATCAGAGAGTCAATATGTGCAAAGCACCTAAACAGTACCTGTCAGTAGTGAGGCCACGTGTTAGCCTGCCCCTCCTCCCCTTCCTCGGCCTTCATCCTCCTCTCCCCTGACTTCTCCTCTTTCACAAGAGTGCAGTACTACTTCCTTAACACGTTTAGCACTTTGTCAGTGCTCTCAGCCCCTCCGATGGCTTTTAGTTATGTTACTGCTCCACGTTGACTCAGGTGATTTTGCTTCTAGTATGTATTGATGACTGTTATTCATATCTTCAGGTTTATAATCGAACCACCCACCGTTGATTAGATTATATGCACTTGATTAGATTAAGCATATTACCAAGCTCCAGCAAGTCATTTAACCACACTGAACCCAATTTATTTTTTCTGTAAAATAAATATTAGACCAGGTGATTCCCAAGGCCCTTTCAGCCCTTTAAATGTGTCCTCGTGTGATGGCAGAAATGATGGATTAAGATAATTGTTCACTTATTAAGCACCTCAAATATACCAGGAAGCCAAAAGATGGCAGCAGCGAGCGGTGGTGACTTTAGACTCTCGCTCTGGCCTTCAATATTGCTTTAATGTCTCTTTCCTTTTTGTTCCTCACTTTGTTTTAAACAAGTTCAGCTTAGTAATATCTATGTGATATTGAGAAATGTTGCCAGGCACACAGGTTCACGAATACGAGGGATGTATAATCCCAGCACTCGAGTGGTATACAAACTGACATAGGACAGTAAGCCAAGGATCCTACTGCAAGAGAGAATTCCGTATGTGTTCTAAGCAAAGCACCTGACGCTATTGGTCTTCAGAGGAAGGTGAGCTTCTAAGTGTGTCCAGTAACCAGGAGCAGTGCTGTGAAGATGATCAGTCTTCAAGGAGAAGTAGGGCTTGGTGGACGGGGTGGCACATTCTCCCTCCATTGAGAAGGCGGAATGAGAAGGGTAGAAAGCAAAGTTAAGAGACTGAGAATAGCTGAATATCCAGTCCGGCTCGAATGTCACATATATGCGGGGATTTTAGGGACGGAATCCTGGAACACAGCTTGAGGATACCGGAGCTTCGTAGGTTATCACAGTCTTCAACTCAGAATTTAGCTGGAGAGTAACACAACTGTGTTCTTTCCAGGGGACACTCGGGGTTTTCCCTACATCTCTCTTTCTGTTCTTGTCCATTTCTCTCCATTCCCTGTGCTCTCTGAACACCTGCAAGGCTCAGTCTCTGGCCCGGGCTTTCCCTCTTCCCTCTCCCTTGGATGCATCCATCCGAAACTCGGGCCACTGCTACCACTGGTAAACAACAGTGTCCTCCCTCATCCCCCTCAGTCCAGCGCTCTAGCTTGGCCTCTGCAAGGGCCTCTCATGGGTGAGTCTTCTACATGGGGTGGGGGGTTTTGGAACCTCCTGAGATCTAAATTCTTTTCTGCACTGCCTCTCTGAACCGAGAACCAGTGTTCCTCACTGCTGGGGAAGGAAATGAGTGAGCCAGTCTGCGGAGCCAGAGGCAGCGAGGAGGCTGTCCAGACAGGCCACGAGACTGGTCTAAATGTCAACATGATGCTGGCTGTTTCCTTAGGTGGATTTTATGAAGAGGCAGAAGTCCCCGGCATCAAATACGTCCTCTCTCCCTACACACTGAATTTGGTTGCTACTCCTCTTTTCCTGAAGCCTGGCATTCCGTATTCAGTCAAGGTAGGAGGGGACGGGAACCCTGCCGAATGTGCTTGTCTTTTGTGTATCTGGAAAAGACGGAGGTGGTGAACAGAAGAGAGGGGCTGGGGAGGCAGATCAGACCGAGCTCCTTGGGGGAGGCCGCCCCTCCTGTGGATACACCAGGCGTGGCACACTGCGGCCCGGCTGTGGCAGACGTCACACTGCCGGGGCAAGAGGGCCTTCTGTTAGACTTTCTGAATATGCATTATGTGTAAATACCACCCCATAATTCTGAAATTCAAAAAGTGCTAACATTTCAAACTGGTGGCAGGCTCTTTATGAGACTTGAACTGGAGAGAGCATTCCTGGAAAATAGACCCCTTTCTCTCAGCAGCGTTTGTTTCTGGTGTATCTTCGAGTGCACATTTCTGTGGTTCCCTCTGCCTCTGTCTAGTCTGGGCGCACACCTCTGCCTGGTCTCTTGTCTTTCTCTGCCGCTCTCTGTCCTTTCGTTTCTGACTCTCTGTGTCTGACTTTTCATCTCTTTTGCTTCCTTCCTTCTTCCTCTTTAACTTTTCTCTTCTTCCTCTACTTTTCCATTTTTAAATGCTGAGAATATGGATCGGGAGCATCTATAAGTTTTAGTACACTTATTACTACACTAAAAGTTTTAGTATAAGTGATATTACATATTACATTTCACTATACTTATTACACGTAAATAGCTAGTCTTTGTCCTTAATTTACAAAGCCTAGAGCATAATGTTTTGGGTTTTGTTCTTTGAAAACATATTACTTTTAAGAGTCAACTTGGGTATACAATCAGCCCTCTACATCCATGGTTTCTGTATCTGTAGATTCAATCACCAGCAGTTTATTCTTTTTATTTATTTATTTATTTATTTATTTATTTATTTGGTGGTACTGGGGTTCACGGAAGCCCTTCTACCTCCGGGCTACACTCCCAGACCTATTTTTACATTTTTTATTTGGAAACAGGGTCTCCTAAGCCAGCGCGCGCGGCGTGCTTCGAACCTGCACGATCCTCCTGTCTCCGCCTCCCAAGCGCGGGGTTTACAATCGTGCACCACCACGCCTGGCTACCCGCAGTTTAAACATGCACAGATTTCTTTCTCTTGTCATTATTTTCTAGACAATGCAACATAACAGCCATTCGCATAAGATTTACATCATATGAGGCATTGTGAGTGATCTAGACATTATTTAAAGTACAGGAGAGAATTGTACAGGCTGTGGGCATGATGACATTTTATATTTGAGACTTGAGCATCCTTGGATTTTCATATTTGTAGGGTATCTTGGAACTAATCTCCATAAGATAGTGAGGAGCAATTGTAATTAAAAAGTTTTGTTTATTACGTAAGTGCCACTCCCAAAGCAGGCCTTGAACATATTGTTGCTTCTTATCTACATACCTATATTATATTATTGTATAATATATAATAGAATACATGGACTATAGTTTTACATGATAATAAACTATAATATATTTTATATCACTGATTAAAGGAATACCAAAGTTATATTTGTAAAAACTATGTTCTATATAACTATGTATATATATATATATGTGTGTGTGTGTGTGTGTGTATATATATATATATATATATATATATATATATATATATATACACACACATACATATGCATGGTGGTGGGAAGTAGAAATTAAGGGGAAAATGTCTCCATTTATTGTTCCTCGAATCCATAGAATCATTCCCAGAAGCCATTGTTTTGCTTCTGTCCAGTCCTGAAACAATAAAAAAATACAGAAGTTGAGTCTCAGAGATCTTGTCATATCTTCCCGTCTGATATAATAAAATGAATGATATTTATGTTCTGAGTCTGGTTGAAATATGGGTGGATCCCATCAAGAAGGATTAAACTATAGAGAACTTAAACTGTGTGTGTGTGTGTGTGTGTGTGTGTGTGTGTGTGTGTGTGTGTTACTGGGCATTAAGCCCGGCGGCTTTCTATCTCTGAGCTGCACCCCCAGCCCTTGGGTCCCACTAGATTGCTAAGAGTCTTACTGAGTTGCTGAGTCTGGTCTTAAACTTGTGATCCTCCTGTCTCAGTCTCCAAAATCTACAGGCAAGCAACAGGAAGTGTGCTGATTCTTGTTTTGGAGCATCTTTCTCTCTTCCTTTCACCGGACTTTTCTACCATAGCACATAATCCCGTCATTACTTTTCATAATCTTCGTGAAGCTACTTGCTACCGCAGCTGTATAAACACTGGGATAATTGAGTGTTTTTCTTTAGTATCTGGTATGCCCGATGAATTTCAACTCCTACAAGCTGAGAACACACTTCTCACACTGAGTTAAACATAATTAATTTCTACATTGGTGGGGAGGCAGAAAGGTGACTTAAGAGTTGTTATGCTTTAAATGGCACGATGAGCCGTTGACATAGATTTGAATTGTTCTGACAAACAGGTGCAGGTGAAGGATTCCTTGGACCAGTTGGTGGGCGGGGTCCCCGTAACCCTGACTGCACAAACAATTGATGCAAACCAAGAGACAACTGACTTGGAACCAAAGAAAAGCATGACACATCTCAGTGATGGAGTGGCTTCTTTTGTGGTTAATCTCCCATCTGGAGTGACGACGCTGAAGTTTAACGTGAGCTGAATTCTCCTGCTATATTTTCTAGGGTGTTGTGTACTTTTGACTGTATGTTTTGGCTAGTGTGAAGAACAGATGTGGCAGATTTTACACATGAGTCCAGTGAATGGTTCTACAATTTTTCAAACAAAACAAATCTGCGAATTCACTGAATGGTCTTTGAGGAAGATGCATCAATCAATATTTTGTTTGAGAAAATATATTCTGTTTGTTTTTTCTTACATCAGACTATTAGAACCCAGAAGCTTCAGAAATAAGTATAGCGGTGAACATCAGTGGTAGGCAGACCTTCCTCCTACCCTCCATTGTTGAGCTCTTTTTCAGGGACACAAAAGGGTCAAATATAGAAGCCTCTCATTTTCCAATGCACGAACCACTCTACTTTCAAACTCTATTTGTTTTTTCTCCTATCCAATAATGTGCTTTGTTCCCAATCTCGAATCAGCTCTGAGCAAGTTGCCACAGGCCAACTACTGCAACATGCTAATACTGTCATCTACGCATCTCTTTCTAAGGACTTAGATATTGATCTAAGAGCTTTATCAGAAACACATTTTATACCCATTCAATCAGCATTTAGGATTAGGAGTTAGAGAGGAAGCTGGAGCTTCTAATCACTCATTTTTTGTGGGATTGAACCCACAGGCATTCTACCTCCAAGTTATACCCCTAGTCCTATATTTTCAAATTTGAAACAGAGTCTCACTGAATTGCTGAGAGCCTCACTAAGTTGCTAAGGCTGACCTCTAACCCGACCCTCCTGTCTCAGCCTCCCAAGAACTGGGGTTACAGGTGTGTGTCACGACACCCAGCCTGACATCTCTTTCGATTAAATAACGTATTGAGAATTAATAAATGACAACACAGAGATGTAAACTGAGACATGCCTCACACCAGAACAGGAGCCAGTAGCCTCCTGCTGCCGAAGTCAACTATTCCTGCCATGATATTCCTGCCACCCATGTGTTTTGTTTTGTTTTGTTTTGTTTTTTGTTTTTTGTTTTTTTTTGGTGGTACTGGGGTTCCTGGAAGCCCGTCTATCTCCGGACTACACTCCCAGACCTATTTTATTTTTGGAAACAGGGTCTCCTAAGCCAGCACGGCTGGCTTCGAACCTGCGCGATCCTCCTGTCTCTGCCTCCCAAGCGCAGGGATTACAAGCATGCGCCACCACGCCCGGCCAGCCACCCATGTTTATAAGCACTCATCTGTGTCACTATTTCACAATGAAACTGGGCCAGACATTGTGAGCAGTATTCATTCATAACTCCTGTCTCCCAGTCCTCACCCCCATTCCCTTTGCCTTCCTCTCTATCCTACCATCCCACCCTTTAAGAAGACTAGGCCCCATCTTACCATGAAATTTCAGGAGGGGTGCTAATACTAATACTTGTTTTAGAGCACCTTTCTTTCTTCCTTTTGCTGGACTTTTCTACCTTTGCACATATCCCATCATTATTTTCCATAATCTTTGTGAAGTTACTTGATAATCACAGCTGTATAAACACTGGGATAGCTGAGTGTTTTTTTTTTTCTTTAGTATTGGGTATTGTGACATTTAGAAATTTGTAAAGCAGATGATTTAAGGGTTATGTTTCACAGAGAGTGTGACTTCCAATCCACATGTCTTTCTGAAATTTTTCCTTTCAGGTCAAAACGGATACCCCAAATCTTCCAGAAGAAAACCAGGCCAGCAAAGACTATGAAGCAATAGCATACTCATCCCTCAGTCACAGTTATCTTTATATTGATTGGACTGGAAATTTTAAGCCTTTGCTTGTGGGAGAATATCTAGATATTATTGTTACTCCCCAAAGTCCGTATATTGACAAAATAGCTCACTATAATTACTTGGTAAGTACAAGAGTGACAGATTCGTCTTATTCCCCAGCCTAGAACATTTTCTTTACTTATATGTAGAGCAGCTTTAGAATGATCACTCATACTTTTGTTACAAAGCACTTTTAAGAACATCAGCTAATTTGAATATCATTTTTTCAAAAGCCTTTGAGACAGAGCATGGTTTCCATGACCGTGTCACAGATGGGGAAACTGAGAGGCAGAGAGGTTGCATGACTCTGCCTGATCATTTAGAGGCAAGGATTTTTATTTGAACCAAGGACCTCTGGCTCCTGAGCTGAACCCTCTTTTCACCAAAAAGATTCCTGATGAAATCGCACCATCTCTGCTCTATTTCATGGCCAAACATTATATGCCTACACTGTGTTCAAAAATGCGCATATCACTGGCATAAAAACGAGCGAGCCAAGTCCTGCTCTGGAGCGTTGAGTCAGTCGTACCTGTTCTAGTTCTGCAGCCAGCAACTTTGTTCTTGCATCACCTACATTAAGCAGGAGGCGGATCAATCCAGCCTGGTGGTAAAACTTGTGAAAGGACAAGCCAAACTGCCAAAGTCTGTAGGCGGGGCCAAAGGAGCAGAATGGTTTTCTCCAGTGGCGGGACCAAACCAGCAGTGATGGGATTTTCAACATTTTTGAAGGAACAGGAAAAAAAAAAAAAATAATGAGTACCATAAAAAAATAGTGACTGATGAAGAATTAGGAAAAATGATCACAGACTACATGCCAAAACTATGTATTTGGCCACGCTCTAGACAATTTAAGGGAATTTTGAAGACATTTTAGGTTCATGTAACATTTTTTAACCTTAGTCTCCAATTTAGAATAAAATCCATGGATTTGAAACCTATCCCCAAAATAAGATGCATTTGATCTACTTCCTATTTTTTTAATCAACAAAACAGGGGAGGGTTTTGTGACTGTGGGTTTCTTAAATCTGCATCAAATTTTGGCTCTAATTTTCTAATTATGTCAGTATGACTTTAGTTAGTTCCTGAGCCTCAGTTTCTACAATGTGGTAAATATTCCTATACCCAAGGTATATTGTAAGAATTCAAAGAATTAAATAAATGTGGATGTTCCTGGCACATAGGTGGGAATATACATAGACGTTAGTTTTATTTTTCTTTAGCGTACTTTTCACTCTGGCTCCAAGCTCCATCCTGAAGCACAGGTTTTGTCTTTGTACTTATTGTTTCCGCTGCTATTTATTTTTAGATTTTATCCCGGGGCAAAATTGTACACTTTGGCACAAGGGAGAAAGTTCTAGGTTCGTCATTCCAAAGTATAAACATCCCAGTGACACAGAACATGGTTCCTTCAGCCTGGCTCCTGGTCTATTACATCGTCACGGGGGAGCAGACAGCAGAATTAGTGTCTGACTCCGTCTGGCTAAATATTGAAGAGAAGTGTGGCAACCAGCTCCAGGTGAGACTCGCTTACATATCACCACTGAATTTTCTTCCGAGCAAAAGGGGCGTGAGAGCAGCCGCCTCTGGACAGTTCTGTCCCATACAAAAACAATCTTGTCTTTTCCAAATGACCTTGTAGGTTCAGCTATCTCCAGATGCTGATGCGTATTCTCCAGGCCAAACCGTGTCTCTTAATATGGCAGCTGAGTCTGATTCGTGGGTGGCTTTAACAGCAGTGGACAGCGCTGTGTACGGGGTCCAAGGAGGAGCCAAAAAGCCTGTGGAGCGGGTGAAGTGGTGCAGTCCCGTGGCTACCAGGGGGTGGGGTGGGTGGCTCAGAGCAGCGCTTCGCCACGTGTGGTTACCAGGAAGGCTGTGGGGAGGAGGTAAGGGAACACTGGCTGCTCTCCTACAGCCCACTCCGCACGGTGGCTCTCAAGTTTGCTACTGAGAACCGTAATGGTGACCGGAGAACGGTAACGGTCCTATAGTGCTTACCACTGAGCTTCTCAGGTAAGCTACGCCCATGTTGGTTTCCCAAGCCCAGGACAATTATTTTTTCTTGTTGTTCTAAATGTAGATCTAAGCACTTTAAAATAATAGGATCAATGTGGCAATTATATTTCTGAGGCCAAAGTGCCATCATTTAGGAGAGTTTGAGGATTAGGGCAGGGCGATGGTGGTGATGCTAGAAGCAGCACAGAGAAGCTTGGGCAGAAAGTTTGTTTGTTTGTTTGATTGTTTGTTTGAGTGATTACTCAAATCTGTGATGCAGAAGAATTTGAAGACTACTTAATTCTCCAGTTCCTGTTTATTTATTTAGTTTACTACATTCAGCTATTATTTTAGAGGTTTAGGTTTCTGTGAACAAGGAAGAAAGACTTGGAAAAGTCGTAAAGTGGAAAACATTCAGAGAGGAAGGAACATTTGGGATCAATTCTGCCCACACAACTATTCCCCCCATTTAGAGCCTGGAGCCCTCCCCTACAAACAGAAGAGATTATACTCCTTATTTATTTATTTACTTATTTATTTTTGTGGTACTAGGGCATTCTCCCCAGGGGCATTCTACCTCTGAGCTACCTCCCCCCCAGCCCTATCTTATTTTTTATTTTGAAACAGAGTCTTACTGAGTTAAGGAGGGCCTCACTAAGTTGTTGAGGCTGATCTCGAACCTGCGATCCTCCTATCTCAGCCTCCCAAGTGTTGGGATGACATGTGTGCTCCATTACGCCTGGATTCCTTTTTTATTTAATGATTTAAATATTACTTGGTTAATTCACTCCATCACATTTTCATCTATTTGTTTATTTATCCACTTATTTTAAACTTTTTATCAATTGCAAGTTGTATTCCGTATATAAGATACCATAAGTCAGTTTCTAAAAATCTTCTCAGCGAGGGTATTTTCTTAAGACTTAAGTCTTTAGTTTCATGTTGGATATGTATACGTTTATAAATACAAAAGGACCAGCTAAAGGAATAAATTTGGAAAGTCTGGTCTTTGGTCAATGAATACAGGAGTGCGCTGTGTACATCACAGGACTGATGTTACCACGTAATGACTAGTATCTTTAACTCTTGGTGGAGTGGTTTACACATCTGAAGAAGCTCTACACTGTCCTCTGCACAGGTGTTTCAGGCTGTAGAGAAGAGTGACCTGGGCTGTGGGGCAGGTGGTGGCCGTAACAACGCAGATGTGTTCCATCTAGCCGGACTCACTTTTCTTACCAATGCAAATGCAGATGACTCCCCAGAAAATGGTAAAACACTCAGCATTTTTACTACTGAAATTTACTTTGATCATTTGCCTCCTCCTTTACTTATGGAGGGGCCTACTTCCCCCGTTAGTAGCCTGGAAAAGGTACTTTAAAAACCATCTCCTCTGCAAGGCCTCTTCCCCATCCTATTTTAATAGGGAGGATGTAGGACCAGATCTCTTCATAAGCCATGTTATAGCAGCGTGTCATTGCACATTCTGACGATTATAGATCTTGTGTGATCCCTGGAACTAAGAGCTCTTCAAGGGCAGGGATCACCTCACAATCGCTTTCTTTTCTGTGATTTTAATATTTTTTTGTAATTATACTTGATACCATAGTATTCATGTTTATATTTGTATTAACACAGCTCAAAGAGCAAATAAGAAAAATAGATTACCCAACAAAAGCTTTGCTCACTCTCAATGCTTAAGTATTTCTCTGTAATCAATGGATCAAGAAGGGTCCAGGATTCTAAACCAAATTCAAGTGAAACTAAGTATATGACCATGTTTGTAGCAGCACAAGTCACAAGAGCCAAATTATGGAATCAACCTGGGTGTCTGTCAACAGCTGAATAGATAAGGAAAATATATGTTCACATATATATTATATATTTAATACATATATATGCAATGTAATTTTATTCAGCCATAAAAAAGAACAAAATGTCATTTTCAAGAAAATGGGTGCAACTAAAGAATATTATTATAAGAGATCAATCAGTCTCAGAAGGTTAAGGAGAATGTTTTCTCTCAAATGTGGAAGTTAGAAAGAAAATAGAAATGAGAAGAGATTGTGAATAATCGAGAAAGAAACCAGTAGAATAGTGAAAGGGGTTGGGGGAGGAGGCAAGGAGGGGAAAGGAAAGCTGATGAATTAAACAGTTCAAATTATGGCCAGGCATGGTGGCGCACACTTGTAATCCCAGCATTCAGGAGGCAGAGACCAGAGGATCGCGGTTCACGGACAGCTACCTGTTTCAAAAATAAAAAAAAAGACCAAAAAAAATAGGGCTGGAGATGTATCTTGGAGGTAGAATGCCCCTGGGTTCCATCCCTGGTACAAAAAAAAAAAAAAATTGCTGTGGCCATGTATAAAGATATCATTTCGATCTTACTGTGGTGTACTAGGAGGGGTCAATATAGGGGCAGGACCCATGTACAGGTTTGTTCATGAAACTCTGAACCTTACTATGATGTCTAATTAAATGCACCAATAAAAGTATAAAAACCCTGAGGTGTATGACACTGTATCATGCTCCCCACTATGATAAAAACAAGTCATACTATGATGTGTGGTACACAATGCTTAATTCAAAGCAAGCTCTCTTTCAAATGAGCTTAATTTCATGGGGTGTGTGTGTGTGTGTGTGTGTGTGTGTGTGTGTGTGTCTTTTTTTTTCTGTCCTAACAGATGAACCTTGTAAAGAAATTCTTCGGCCAAGAAGAAATCTGGATCAGATAATAAGAGAACAAGGTACTATAAAATCTTCACCTGACTATAAAGAGGTTATGATCATATCATTCAAAAGCTGGAGACAGCTGGGTGTGGTGGCACACGTTTGTAATCCCAATATTTGGGAGGCTTAGACAGGGGAATCTGGATTCATGGACAGCCTCAGCTACTTAGTGAGGCCCTTTGCAACTCAGTGAGACCCTGTTTCAAAAGAAAAAAAAATAGGGCTGGAGATGTAACGTGGAGGTAGAATGCCCCTGGGTTCCAATTCCAGTACTGAAAAAAATCTGGACACAGTAATCCTAGTATTTAGAGGCTGAGATAGAAGGATTGCCAGTTCAAGGCCTCAGCAACTTAGTGAGACCCTCAACAATCTAGTGAGACGCTGTTTCCTAAAAAGGAAGGGGGCTGGACGTGGAGTTTGGAGATAGAATGCCTCTGGTTTCAATTCCTAAAAAAAAAGCTGGAGACAATGAAACATTATATAATTTTCCCTAGTTCAGACGGAATGAGTGAAAAGAAAAACATACACTGAGGTCTAGCTTACCTCCCTCAGAGTGATTAATCCAAATAAACCCAGTAATTCATTTGACAAAGCCTTAATCTGAGCTCTTTATCATTTCCATCTCTAAAATATATGATATTAACTTTCATCTGTCTGTAAATATCATCTAACAATTAAAATCGTATTCTTCCACTTTACTCAAACAAAAATAACATGATTTGGTTAACTCTGTGGCATACCTATAAGTCTATTTCCACTGTTTCCCATATTTAATAGCTAATCACATTTTGGATTATTCTTTGGAAAGTAAGTCTAATGGGAATTATTTAAATGGCAATATAAAATTGTCCATCTTATGGTAGAAAGAACATTGGTCTGGGAGTCCATAACCAGAGTTCAGCTGATAATTCTGTGTATAGTAATGAAATAACTTCTTCCTTTGCATATGAGTTATTATAACTGTCCTTCATTTTCTGTTCTTATGATATGAAAAGGGAGAGTTTGAATAATATGAGCTCTGACAGTGTAGAATGATGTCTCTAGTGAATGTCTGCACATCATATGACATAATGTTTTTTAGAACCAATTAAAAATTCAGCAAAGTGTCTGGATACGAAGTTAATCTGAAGAATCAGAATCTTTTCTATATGCCAACCATAAATCCACTGCAAAAGAAATCCAGAAAACATTTTCATTCACAATAACCTTAAAAACAATAAAATACTTAGGAATAAATCTAACGAAGGGCTGGGCATGGTGGCACACGCTTGCAATCCCAGCATTTGGGAGGCTGAGACCGGAGGATCACGGTTCTCAGACAGCCTCAGCTACTTAGTGAGGCCTTTGCAACTCAGTGAGACCCTGTTTCAAAATAAGGAATAAAAAATAGGGCTGGGGTGTCACTTGGAGGTAGAATTTCCCAGTACCAAAAAAAAAAAAAAAAAAAAGGAATCTAATGGAGGTAAAAGACCTCTACAATGAAAATTATAAAACACTAAAGAACGAAATTGAAGATCTTAGAAGACTGAAAGATTTTCCATGTTCATGGACAGGCAGAATACATATCATCAAAATGGCCATCTTTCCAAAAGTGGTCTACAGATTCAATGCAATCCCTATTAAAATACTATGACCATTCTTCACAGATAGAGAAAAATCAGTCCTTAAATTCATTTAAAACAAAAAAAAAAAGACTCATAATAGCCAAAATAGTTCTCAGCAATAAGAACCATTCAGGGAGCAGCACAATACTTGGTTCCAAACTATACTATAGAGCTATAGTATAAAAGCAGCATGGTATTGGCACAAAAGCAGACACATAGACCAATGGAGCAGAATAGAAGACTCAGAAACAAATCCACACCCAGCCAATTGATTTTTGATAAAAGGGCCAAAAGCATACATGGAAAAAAAGATAACCTTTTCAACAAATGGTGTTGGCAGAAAAAAATGGAAATAAATCCAACTTTCTCATCCTGCTCAAGAATCAATTCAAGATGGATCAAAGACCTGAAAATTACACCAGAGACTTTGCAGTTACCTGAATGGGGAATAGGACCAACACTCCACATGTAGGCATGGGTAAAAACTTTCTCAACAAGACCCCAAAGGCACAAGAATCAAGGGTCAACATGTGAGACTGCATTAAACTGAAGAGCTTCTGTGCAGCAAAGGAAACTATCAAGAACCTCAGGAGAGAGCCAACAGAATGGGAGAATATCTTTGCCAGCTACTCCATCAATAGAGGACTAATATCTAGAATATACAAAGAACTCTAGAAACAAATAACCCAACTTTAAAAATGGGCAAGTGAGCCGGGCGTGGTGGCGCACACTTGTAATCCCCGCACTTAGGAGACTGAGGCAAGAGGATCGCTCAGGTTCGAAGCCAGCCTCAGCTACTTAATGAGGCTCTCAGCAACTTAGTGAGACCGTTTCCAAAGAAAATATAAAAATAGACCTGGGAGTATATCCTGGAGGTAGAAAGCCTCTGGGTTCCACCCTCAATACCACCACCAAAAAAAAAGGGGGGGGCAAGTGAACTAAATAGACCCTTTACAAAAGAAGAAACAAAAAATGGCCAGTAAATATAGGGAAAAAATGTTCAACATCATTAGCAGAGAGATGAAAATCAAAATTAGCCTGAGATTTCACCTCACCCCAGCTGGAATGTTGGAAATAGTGAGATATGTAGCTTACAGAAGGAAATTCCTGTGCAGTAATGAGAGTTATCTTTAAATATGTAAAGGCTGATACTTAACATTTCAAAGAAGGCTGAACCCAAAGTGCCAGTTTCAGAAGTTTGTATTTAAGTTGGTTGCAGGAAGCCCTACAACCATTTATTGGAATTGGATTGGACGACCTGCTAGGGTCACATTCTCCCCATCCCTAGGGTAGTTCCAAGGACAGGCTAGGTAGTCAACAAACTATGGCTATGGTGGGTAAGAGGGTCATTTGATAGTAGAAACCAAGTATCTCTTGCGATTCCTTCTAAGCCTGAGATGTTCTGACTCTATATAACCAAGGGCAAATGTATTATTAACTTTTCAGCTGCTAAGTATCAACATCAAAGGCCAAAGAAATGTTGTTACGCTGGAGCCCATCATAATCCCGATGAAACCTGCGCACAGCGAGTTGCACGAATCACTTTAGGCCCACATTGCATCAGAGCTTTCAATGAATGTTGTATCATCGCAAACAAGTTCCGAGCTGAAAGCCCTCATAAACATATCCAGTTGGGAAGAGTCCGTAAGTAGGATATTTGCTCTCACAATTCTGCCCGAGATGGGACAGTTTGTACAATTTGCTGCTACAAAAGGCAGTTTGCTTGCTCCAGTTAAAACTGATAATTAGAAAAGATAACTTGTAAATTCCCAAAAGAAAAAAAAATCTATTATTTTGAAGAGGTATAGTACAGAGCAAAGTACACTAGTCCCAGTAGAAACCCAAAGCCAACTCATTCTGTAAACATTAATGATGATTTATCCTCTCTGACCTTCAAACTTGAACCAGAGATGTCTACTACACTTTTGAGTTCTAACACTCTGTGGTTCTATTATTACAACCATTAAAATTATTTTTATACATATACCAACCAAGCATAGCAAAAAGTTTCTAGATCTAGCATAAAAGATTAAGGGTAGTTACTATAAAAGTTGAATATAACTATTATATTATATATATATTATATATTTATATAAAAGTTGAATAACTATTCTAGTTATTCAGACAATATATGTTCTGCAAATTTATAGAAATCTCATTAACATGTTTTCAGAACTTTTAGGACTTTTCTTTCACTTACATATCATCGTTAAGAAAGCAAACAGAAGTAGACAGTCTTTAAGAAAACATAAACTGAGACAGGAGGACCGCAGGTTTGAGACCAGCCTCAGCAACTTGGCGAGGCCCTCAACAACTTAGTGAGAACATGTTTCAAAATTAAAAAAAATAATCGGATTGGGAGTGTAGCTCAAAAATAGAATGCCCTGTTCAATCAGAAAGAAAGAAAGAAAGAAAGAAAGAAAGAAAGAAAGAAAGAAAGAAAGAAGAAAGAAACCTTTGATTTTTATTATGATTGTTTAAGTGATTGTGTTTCTTAATAATTAATTTTTTATTGGTGCATTGTAGTCATACATCTTAATGAGATAAAAGATGGTGGAGACATACATGCACACATCACCCATTTAGCCCTTAACCAATCCCCACCCTTTCCCTCCCCTCCCTCCTTCCCATGCTTGGCTTAGTGATTGACTTTGATACATTTAAGTACATCATATGCTTTAGTTTCCCTCTTCCCCTCTCCCATCCCCTCAGTTAGGTCGCCTTATTTGCTCCTCTATAGAATCTCCTTCTTCACCTAGAGTTCCCCCTGTTACCCATTTCTCCCTAGCTTTCACATATTAGGGAAAGCATCCGATTTCTTATTTTTTGTGACTGACTAATCTCACTTAGCATAATGTCCTCCAGTTCTATCCATTTCCCTGTAAATGATATAATTGTGTTTTTTTTATGGCTGAGTTAAATTCCATTGTGTACATATCCCACAGTTTTGTAATCCATTCATCTGTTGATGGACATCTTGGCTGGTTCCATAGTTCGGCTATGGTGAATTGTGCAGCTATGAACATAGATACACATGCATTAGTTTGGTAGTTTGGTTTCCTATCTTTTGGATAGATACCCAGAAGTGGCATTGCTGGATCAAATGGTAGATTTGTTCCCATTCTTCTGAGGATTCTCCATACTGTTTTCCAAAGTGGTTTCCCTAATTTGCAATCTCACCAACAATGTCTTAGAGTTCCCACTCCTCCACATCCTCACCAGCATCTGTTGTTGTTTGTGTTTTGAATAATTGCATTCTAGTTGGAGTTAGGTGGAATTTCAGGGTAGTTTTGATTTGCATCTTCCTGAATGCTAATGATGTTGAGCATTTTTTCATGCATTTAGTGGTCATTTGAATTTCTTCTTTCATGAAGTGTCTATTTAATTCACTTGCCTATTTTTTGATTGGGTTATTTCTTTTCTTAGTGCTGAGTTTCTTGAGTTCTCTGTATATTCTAGATATTAGTACTCTATTGAAGGTGTAGGTGGCAAAAATCTTCTCCCATTCTGTTGGCTCCCGTTTGAGGTTCTTAACAGTTTACTTTGCTGTACAGAGCTCTTCAGTTTCATGCAATCCCACATATTGATTCACCTTTTAATTTCTTGTGCCTTTGGGGTCTTGTTGAGAAAGTTTTTATCTGTGCCTATGTGTTGCAGTGGTGGACTTATTCCTCTTAAAGGAGCCTCAAGGTCTCTGGTCCAATTTCCAAGGCTTTGATCCATCTTGAATTGACTCTTGTGAAGGGTGAGAAAGTGGGATTTATTTACATTTTTCTGCAAATGGTTAACCAGTTTTGCCAACACCATTTGTTGAACAGGCTATCTTTTTTTCAGTGTATGTTTTTGGCCCCTTTGTCAAAAATCAATTGGCGGTAAGTGTGGATTTGTTTCTGAGTCTTCTATTTTGCTCCATTGGTCTATGTATCTGTTTTTGTGCCAGTAGCGTGCTGTTTTTTTTATTACAGTGGCTTTGTGGTATAGTTTAAAATCAGGTATTGTGATTCCTCCTAATGTTTTTTGTTGCTGAGAACTACTTTGGCTATTCTGGATATTTTGTTGTTCTAATTACTTTAAGGACTGATTTTTCTATGTCTGTAAGGAATGATCTTGGTAATTTAATGGGTATTACATTGAATCTGTAGATCACTCTTGGAAGTATGGCCATTTTGATGGTATTTATTCTGCCTATCCATGAACATGGAAGATCTTTCCATCTTCTAAGATGTTCGATTTCTTTTTTCAGTGTTTTATAATTTTCTTTGTAAAAGTCTTTTACCTCCTTGGTTAAGATTATTCCTAAGCATTTTTTTTGTAGGAAATCCTGAGTGGAAGTGTATCCTAGATTTCTTTTTCAGTGGATTTATGGTTGGTATACAGAAAAGCTTCTGATTTTTTAAAATTGATTTTGTATCCAGACACTTTTGCTGAATTTGTTGATTAGTTCTATAAGCATTTTGGTTGAGTTGGGTCTTCTAAGTATAGTATCATGTCATCTGCAAATAGTGAAATTTTGAGTTCTTCTTTTTCTATTTGTACTCCTTTGATTTTTTTTTTCTTGTCTTGTTGCTCTGGCTAGAGTCTCAAGTACTATATTGAAGAGAAGAGGTGATAATGGACACCCTTGTCTTGTTCCTGTTTTTAGGGAGAATTCTTGAAGTTTTTCCCCATTTTATATGATGTTGGCTGTGGGCTTATTGTAGATTGCTACTTCTATTCCGATTCTCTGCAGTGCTTTTATTATAAATGGATGTTGGATTTTATCAAATGCTTTTTCAGCATCTATCGAAATGATCATGTGATTTTTGTCTTTGGTTCTGTTTATATGATGAATTACATGGATTGATTTTCATATATTGAATTGTGTTTCTTAAATACTGTCCATGTCAATAAATGGACACATTTCTACAAATAAAAATGTAATGGCCATTTTCAAAACCATATCATTATAAATATTTCACATTTTCACATTTTTACATTTTTGTTTACTACAGGAATCATATTAATGGATAATCTAGTGCTTATATGTCTATATATACATATACAGTTGTTTTTTTTTTTTTGCAGCACTGGGGATAGAAGCCAGGGGCATTCTACCTTCAAAATACACCCTTAGCCCTATTTTTTATTCTTTATTTTGAAACAGAGTCTCACTAAGTTGCAGAGGGCCTCATTTAGTAGCAGAGGCTGGCCTCGAACCATGATCCATGATCCTCCTTTTTCAGCCTCCCAAGTACTGGGATTACAAGTGTGCACCACCACGCCTGGCTATGCTTACATTTTTTCACTGCCCATTTTTTGCCTCTAATGTGTTGGTTGGCTTCAACTGCATGGAGCGCCTCTCTGCACCTCCTCTTCACTGGCCACTCTGCCTCTCATTCTAGACAGCCTGGCCTCCCCAGCCTCCTATCTGTGCTTTCTTAAGTCAGACTCTGCATCTGTGTGGCCTCCTTTACCTGACAGAGTCTATAAACTCCCTTTAGGCTGCAACCTGGGACAATTCTAGGGCTGCAGTCTCTCAGTGATGGTAGTCCTGTGCTGTTTATTTTTATGTCTTAATGTCTGACAACTGTTGTTCTCTGCATCATGTCTAGGCTCCTAGGTTTTTAGGCTGAGGGATAACTTCAGTCCATATCAATGCATCTTAGATGAAAGCAGATGTTCTGTCCATTTTTATTAAAGTAAATATAGGTAAATCATTGCGTTAGGACATGGAATCACATAAACTTCCCTTTTTTCTAATATAAATAGAATTGTTAAAATTATAGAAGCAAAACTAACTTTATAAACTGACCAGTTTCTTGCATTATCTCAGGAAAACTAAATATTTAGCACTTTGAGAAACAAATAATTAAAGATACTTTTTATGCTTTGTTTTGTCACGGCTATTTGTGGATAAATCTTAAGACCTTAATCGTTCTGTTTTTAAATCACTAAACAAAATGTTTTATTGACTTTTTAGGAAAAAAACCTTGAGTTTAGATTAATAGCCATATTTTTAAATTTATCTATAAGTAGAATTAACGCTTCTTTATATAATTGAATACCCCCCCACCCCAGATATAAGGGCCCTGTTACCAGTAACTCAACCACAAATCCGGAGCTACTTTCCAGAAAGCTGGCTGTGGGAAGTCCATCGTGTTCCAAAAAGGTATTTATTCTACTTCTCTGATGTCCCTGGGGGTGGGGGATGTGAAAAACACAAATGTGATGGCCACAAATCAAGGCCCTGCTCAGTTTTCCAAAGTTTACTTAAGAGTTAAGATGATCCTGCTATTTGGTCAAGTTTTGTTCTGTTTTGCTTCACTGTTTAGGATGTACTTTGCTCTGGTAATTAGATCTGGGTGACGTTAATTGTTGGTAAAAAAAAAAATGATGTATTCTGTGTCATTTCATTTCTCTTTACTATGCATTCACTGCTAGGGTTATATATACTAAACAGCATACCAAGCATCCGTTTTCATCCTGAAAACATCTGTACTATAAAACAAACATCGATGAACAAGAAGAAAGGTTTTCTTTTCTTTTCTTTTCTTTTCTTTCTCTTTCTTTCTTTCTTTATTTAGTGGTACTGGGGGTGGAACCCAGGGGCTTTTTACCTCTGGGCTCTACTCCCAGACCTATTATATACTTTATTTGGAAACAGGGTCTCACTAAGTTGCTGAGAGCCTCACTGAGTAGCTGAGGCTGGCTTCGAACCTGTGCGATCCTCCTGTCTCAACCTCCCAAGCGCGGGATTACAGGCGTGTGCCACCACGCCCAGCTTTTAAAAAATTTTTTATTGGTACACTGTAGTCATACATCTTGATGGGATAAAAGAGGTGGAGACATACACACACACATCACCAATTAGCCCTTCTCCAATTCCCGCCCATTCCTTCCCCCTCCCTCCTTCCCATGCTTGGCTTAGTGATTGACTTTGATATGTTTATTTAATTACATCATGTGCTTTAGAGAGTTTCCCTCTTTCCCCCTCCCATTCTCTCAGTTAGGCCGCCTTATTGTTTTCTTGTTGGAGTCTTTTATTTGAGACATTTCAGTGAAATGCCTGCTCAGAATCAGATACTAAAAACAGTGATGTACAGTATTGAGTCTCCAAGCCTCTCTGCCTCTAGTGGGCTCAGACCACTGGCTTTCCAATGAGAATTATTAAGTCTGTTTACTTGCCCGTCTTTCTCATTAAAATACAAATACCTCAAGGGAAAAACTAAGTTCAGATTACTTCTTTATATCCAGGATCTAGCCTAAGATCTACCCATACAGTCATGAAAATAAATGTGTTGAATAAATATACGTTGCCCCCGAACTCTTTTAATGCTTTATCATTATAGGTATTACACTGAAATGTATTTTATCTATTTAGCTACTTTTGCCACAAGATTGCAAACTATATGAGAGCAGGACTCTAAGTTATCAGTGCTGTATACTCAGTACTTATCACTCTGCCTGACACAAAGATGCTGGAAAACAGCTGTGAATAAATACACAGGCTCACCAGGCATGGTGGCGCACGCTTGTAATCCCCGCGCTTGGGAGGCTGAGGTAGGAGGATCGCACCGGTTCGAAGCCAGCCTTAGCTACTTAGTGAGGCTCTCAGCAACTTAGTGAGACCCTGTTTCCAAATAAAGTATAAGATAGTAGAGCCCAGAGGTAGAAAGAATAGAGCCTGGAGGTAGAAAGCCCCTGGGTTCCACCTCCAGTACCACCAAAAATAGATAGATAGATAGATAGATAGATAGATAGATAGATAGACAAGTGTAACCATTGTCAGAAATCTTTAGTTTTATCAGTGGTTATGCGCAATTTTCAGATGCATTGTGTTGCTCCCCTATTTTAGAACATACAATGGACATAATTTTTCTTTGTTTTATAAACTTTGGCTTTGCAATGTTTCAGAGGCATCCTTCTGAACTTGAATGTGTACCGTACACATACAGTATCTAAAAACACAGAATGGGATGAATATATATATATATATATATATATATATATATATACACACACACACACACACACACATATAGGCTTAATATATTTTTGTTGATGAGTTTTTCCTTAATGCCTGACATGACTTTGTCTTTTGATCTATATCTTTCTTCTAAAGTAGTATAAAGCAAAAATTCTGTTGAGTTAATCAGAGTTTTGCTGTATTTTAATATCACCATTTTAATTTCCAGAAAACAGTTGCAGTTTGTGCTGCCTGATTCCCTAACTACCTGGGAAATTCAAGGTGTTGGCATTTCAAATAGTGGTAAGAAAGCTTAAATTAAACTCACGTAAGAAGTGATTTGACTGCCGGGCGTGGTGGCGGACCCTTGTAATCCCCGCGCTTGGGAGGCTGAGACAGGAGGATTGCACAGGTTTGAAGCCAGCATCAGCTACTTAGTGAGGCTCTCAGCAACTTAGTGTAAATAAATAAATAAATAAATAAATAAATAAATAAATAAATAAATAAATGACTTGACTAGCAAGATATAGTTATTATTACTGTGTATTTAGTTTAGCCTGGACTTAGGTAGTATATCATTTTAAAAAAATATTCTTTAAGGTTAGTGTGGTAGGACACGCCTGTAATCCCAGTACTTGAGAGGTTAAAATGGGAGGATTGCAGGTTCGAGGCCTGCCTCAACAACTTAGTGATACCCTGTTTCAAAATAAATTAATTAACTTAAAATCTTAGTTTCTACAACTGTAATTTTATACTCACTGATGAAGCTGATAACGAATATCTAAAAAGATTTGGTGCTTCAGTCGATCAGCATTTTTGTGCCGTAAGTAAAGTATCTGTTGAAAAATGAAGTTTTCTGTTACTAACAATAGTTATTAAAATAAATAAAGGAGCAGAAAAGACAAAGGCACAGGGCGATAGTACAGAGAAAAACACGACCGAATCTTCTCTCTTCCTTGAAGTACAGCAAAAGCGAGACATTTCAGTCCTAATAAAGCATAGTAGGAATTCCCTAACAGGCTCCTGCTGTGCTTTTCCTTTGGGCTGAAGGGATCTGTGTTGCTGACACTCTCAAGGCAAAGGTGTTTAAGGACGTCTTCCTGGAAATGAAAATTCCGTACTCTGTTGTCCGAGGGGAGCAAATCCAATTGAAAGGAACTGTTTACAACTACCGGACTGTAGGGATGACGGTAAGCAGGTGTTGACGATCTGTTGGAGCAAACGGGAAGGGAACACTCTGGATTTCTGAGCATGTCGCGCACGTAATTGTACAAAGGAAAATAAAAATCAGCTTAGCTCAGCCACATAAGCCAAGCGTTTGACACATGAGCGGATGCAGGAGGAGGAGCAAAGGTGCAGAAGGTGCCCCTGTGACTCCAGTCTGAAGCAGAATGAAGTGCGCACGACCACCAGTGTGCTGTGGAAGGTTCAGAGTAGGAGGAGTTCATCTTCTGTTTCTTTAACTCCTGAGAGTTCCTTGATTTCCATGACTCTGGCAACCCTTTCTTTTCCCCCGTTTTAGCTAGTCATATGCACCTTCACTTTGCAGATGTTGTCATCTTCTTTGAAATCTTGATTTCAGATATCTCCCCATCCTCCTTTTTAGCCTTGAAACTCCTTAGCCCTTCCACAGCCACAGCCCTGCAGCACCACTGAGACCTCCAATTCACCGGCTCCGTCACCTGCCTCTCATCCACTGGCCCACTCCTGTTTTGACTTTAGTCCCTGTGCAGGTTAGAATTCATGAACCCTCCTTATAACCACCCCGATTCAACTCATGTTAGCGCCCTCAAATCTCTCACGCTCCGGGGTACAATCCACGAAAAACTTCAACCATGATGGGACCCATCATTTGTCTTCTCTTTATCAGCACGCCTCTAGAGAGAATTATATGGCAGCCAGGCTGGTTTCACTTAAAAATGACAGCCGCAAAGCCAGGCATGGTGGCGCACGCCTGTAATCCCCGCGCTTGGGAGGCGGAGACAGGAGGAACGCGCGGGTTCAAAGCCAGCCGCACTGGTTTAAGAGACTCTGTTTCCAAATTAAAAAATATATATAAAATATGTCTAGGAGTGTAGCCTGGAGGCAGAAGAGTTTCCAGGAACCCCAGTAACACCAAAAATAAATAAATAAATAAATAAATAAATAAATAAATAATAGAACTGGGGGTATTGATAAGAGGTAGAATGCCCCTGGGTTTAATCCCCAGTGCTGGAAAGAAAATGACAGCCACAAAACTATATGGAAACCCAATGTGGTCCATAAATCGAACTAGTTTTAAATCTCTAATTTTATTATAAGTTTTTATAATGAAATTATGTTGGATTTGAGGCTGGGCGTGGTAGCGCACCATTGTAATCCCCGCGCTTGGGGAGGCGGAGACAGGAGGATCGAGCAGGTTCGAAGCCAGCCTTGCTGGCTTAAGAGACCCTGTTTCCAAATAAAAATATAAAAAATAGGTCTGGGACTGTAGCCTGGAGGTACAAGTGTTTCCAGAAACCCCAGTACCACCAAAGACAGAGAGAGAGAGAGAGAGAGAGAGAGAGAGAGAGAGAGAGAGAGAGAGAGAAATTATGTTGGACTTTATGATTCTTCTGTATCTATTCTTCCTACCCTAACCAAAACAGGTTGGGGAAATCATTGATCTCCAGTGACCCACACTTGTCTACTTAGCTACTGTCCCACCCACCTGGGCTGCCATGGTCCCATGAAGGTGGTCAAGAGGGAGAAGGAACTTTATATTTTTAAGACATTCTTCAAAATTAGTTGTTGACTATTGACCTTCTTTCTTGTTGAGCTGCTTGATTTATTCTGGATTTTATTAGTTCTTAATTCTATCCAACAGATTTTGGAGAAAAGATTAAAAATATTCACTATTTGAGCCAGAAGCCATTAAGTCCTATTACTATCCCTAGTAATAGATGAGCACACAGAAAATTAGAGGGGCCACGCAACCTATAATACAGTTAATAAGAGAAAAACCACGATTCAAATCTAGGTCCTTCTAGAGCCAGAGTTTAGTTGAAAAATGAGGTAAAAAATGGGGAGTTAATAAAATTGGAATGGTAAGTTGGGGATATACTGGGCAGTGCTTCAAATGGGTCAAGGTATGTAGCTTTCAGTCTTTCATCAAACTAGCATCTATTGGCCATGAGAGGCTGGGCTAAAAGATATAACATAAGTTCTAGAGCACAGGAGCCTGAGGCTCCTACTGTCTAAAAAACAAACATGGCCGGGCGTGGTGGCGCACGCTTGTAATCCCCACGCTTGGGAGGCTGAGACAGGAGGATCGCACGGGTTCGAAGCCAGCCTCAGCTACTTACTGAGGCTCTCAGCAATTTAGTGAGACCCTGTTTCCAAATAAAATATAAAATGGGTCTAGGAGTATAGCCCAGAGGTAGAAAGCCTCTGGGTTCCACCGCTAGTACCACCAAAAAAATAAATAAAAATAAAAACATGTAAAGAGGCAATGTAAGTGTTCTCACAGCCTGGACAAAGAACTCCGGTAGCTTCACACTTGATGTAGAAGGTAACAATCTGAGAAGGTAAGACATCTCTGATCTGGTGCGGAGTTTCCAGGCATCCCTTCCATTACGAAGCTTCATAGCAGTTTGTGTGTACGTGTTGGAAAATTAGAAAGTCAGGAACAAGTTTTCTTCCATTCCTTAGACGCTAAAGAGTTAACTCTGGCATTGCTAAAGTACCAGGAGAGAGTTTGTCTCTAGATCAGCAAATTCGGAGTAAACTTTCCTAGAGATAAAGTATTTTTAATTTTTTTTGTCTAAAATACATGACTCAAATGATAAAGTATTTATCATTTATCATTCTCTGGTGACGTTTTAGTTCTGTGTGAAAATGTCTACCGTGGAGGGGATCTGTACATCGGGAAGCCCCAGCACTGACCATCAAGGGACAAAGTTTTCCAGGTGTGCACGCCAGAGAGTTGAAGGTTCCTCCAGCCACATGGTGACCTTCAGCCTGCTTCCTCTGGAAATCGGCCTCCACAACATCAACTTCTCACTAGAGACTTCATTTGGAAGCGAAATCCTAGTAAAAACATTACGTGTAGTGGTAAGAAGAACATGATTTTTTTTTTATCTGAGCCAGGTACAGTGGTACACACTGGTAATCCCAGTGTTTGGGAGGCTGAGACAGGAGGATCACAGATTGGAAGACAGCCTTGGCAATTTAGTGAGACCCTGTTTCAAAATTTAAAAAATGAAATAGGGCAGGAGGCCTACCTAAGGATAGAATGTCTCTAGGTTTAATCCCCAGCACCACAAAAGGCAAAAAAC
The DNA here is from genome assembly GCF_963383645.1 of Muscardinus avellanarius. Classification (NCBI taxonomy): domain Eukaryota; kingdom Metazoa; phylum Chordata; class Mammalia; order Rodentia; family Gliridae; genus Muscardinus; species Muscardinus avellanarius. Next base: position 15,000,113 of record NC_137799.1, read on the forward strand.
TTAAGTACCTTTTTCTGAAAGAAAAAAAAAAAAGTTTACCAATATCTTATGTTTACATGATTCAGGTGGGGGAGGGAGAGAGATAAAGAGTGTAAATGTAACAAAATATTAACAATTGAGGAATCTGGATGGAGGTTATTCCAGATTTTTTTTTGTCCTCATCTTGCAACTTTTCTATAAATCTGAAATTATGCTTCAATTTTTAAATAAAACAGTAACACTTGCTTATTTAAAAGATATGAATACCGAAAAAACACAGAGGAAAAAAAAATCACAATAATCCTTATACCCAGAGATTCCCAACTTTAACAGTTTGCTATAAGGTCTTCCAGATGTCCCCCACCCCCACTTGGACAAATTCAGAAAGTGTATGTTCACCAGGCTTGGTGGCGCACACTTGTAATCCCAGTACTTGGGAAGCTGAGACAGGTGATCGCAGGTTCAAAGCCAGCCTTGGCAATCAGTGAGGCCCTCCGCATCTTAGTGAGACCCTGTTTCCAAACAAGAAATAAAATCGGACTGGGATGTAGCTCAGAGGTAGAATACCCCTGGGTTCAATCCCCGGTACCACAAAAAAGAAAAAAAAGAAAATGTATCTTGAAATATATGTGCCAGGAATCATGTTAGATGCTAAAGACAAAGCAATAAAAAAGACATGGACCTTGCATGTAAAGAACTTACAGTCTATAAATGAAAACAAAAATGTGTTAAGTCCCACTGACCCCGCAGCCTATTGATAGGTCATCAAGTTAAGATTTTTATGCAATTGTGATTTTGCAATTGAAAAATGATATTAATTTAACGCATGGTAAGATACTTTGCGAGAGTGACATGGCCGATCAGTGGTAGGGCCTTCCTAAGTCTTCCTTCCCTGAGTCCTGTTTTCAGCTATAGATTCATTTCATGCGTTGATTGACTTCGTGCAAGGCACAGTCCTGAGCGTCCTTACATCGTGACTTCATGCAGAGACTCTGGACCTAGCTGCGTGGCTTTGAATCCTGGCCCCACACTTCCTAGCTGTATGACACTGAAGACATTACTTGACCTCTGTGTGCTTTGGTTTCCTCCTCTGTCAAATGGGAATCATTATAGTACTTTCAAATTTGTTTTAGAGGTTAACGAGCTAATAGATACAAAGCTCTTGGATCAATTACCTAGCCTATAACAACTTCTATTTGAGTGTTTACTGACCAATAGGCAAATAGCCAGAAACTCTAACTATTGTGTATACGCATATAAATATTTATACATTGTTCGCCCTTTCAAGAAAAAAAAAGATTTTTTTTTTAATTGGGAAAGTGGTCCATAAAAAGTTGATCCGAGGAATTTTGGTCATAGAAATTTAATTATGTTGTTAACTGAATGTTTTCTGCCTTTGCTGTAGCCAGAAGGAGTCAAAAGGGAAAGTTATGCTGGCGTCACTCTGGACCCTAAGGGAATTTATGGTAGGAAAATGATTTTTAATTTTATATGTTGCCTTTCTGCTCTGGAAATTAAAGTGTATATGTAACTTAAAATATTATTTTTCAAGCTAATAAATATGCAGACTTAGAAGCCGGGTACGGTGGTACGCGTTTGTAATCCCAGCATTTGGGAAGCTGAGATGAGCGGATCGTGGTTCTAGGACAGACTCAGGTACTATTTAGCGAGGCCCTTTGCAACTCAGTGAAACCCTGTTTCAAAATAAAAAGAAAAAAATAGGGCTGGGGGTGTAGCTCGGAGTAGAATGCCTTGGGTCCCATCCCCAGTTCTGCAAAAAAAAAAAAAAAAGAAAAAGAAAGAAAAAGGAAAAGAAAAAATATATATACATACATATATATATATATGTGTAGACTCAGAAATATCCACTTCTTAAATCGCTGCCCTTCTTAGCATGTGCTGCACTATATTTGGATAATTGAGACCAAAGATAATTTTATTTTTTTAAATAAGTGTTTATTGGTGTATTGTAGTCATACATCTTTTTTTTTTTTTTTTTTTTTTTTTTGGTGGTCCTGGGGTTCCTGGAAACCCTTTTACCTCCGGGCTACACTCCTATTTTTATATTTTTATTTGGAAACAGGGTCTCTTAAGCCAGCGAGGCTGGCTTCGAACCTGCGCGATCTTCCTGTCTCTGCCTCCCAAGCGCGGGGATTACAAGCGTGCGCCACCACGCCCGGCTAGTCATACATCTTAATGGGATAAAAAACTTGTGGAGATATACATGCACACATCTCGCAGTTTGCTCTAACCCAATCCCCATCCCATTCCCTTCCCCTCCCTCCTTCTCATGCTTGGTTTGGTGATAGTCTTTTTTTTTTTTTTTTTGCGGGTCTGGGGATGGAACCCAGGGACATTTGACCTCCTAGCTATACCCCCTGCCCTATTTTTTATTCTTTATTTTGAAACCGGGTCTCACTGAGTTGCAGAGGGCCTCACTAAGTAGCTGAGGCTGTCCGCGAACCGCGATCCTCTGGTCTCGGGAATGCTAAGATTATAGGCGTGTGCCACCATGCCCGGCCTGGTGATTGACTTTGATATGTGTTGTAGAACCATCAGTCCAAAGAAAAAGTCATTTACATAATTATTTAACATGCATTATTTGAAAATACAATAATGCTAGTTAATTGCCTAACAAACCCATTCCTCATTGCTCCTGACCCTTTTCCTTCAGCTGAGGTACAGTAAATCTTGAAGCTAGAATATCGCAAGCATTTGAGTATTAAATCAAGGCCTAAATTCATATATTTATATATTTCTGAAATTTAGAGTGTGCTTTGTTGACAATTCTTTTATTTTCCACAAGAGAGGACAGACTATCGTAGCTCTTATTAGAAGGTTCCAACCTATCATACGGTCATATCAAGTCATTCTTATTTTCTTTCAATGAACTCGCAGTAGAGGAGGAAGTGCGTACTTACAAATGAAGACCACTCTGCTCAGAGCGCCACTTCCTCCCAGCGAGCAGAGCATTTCTACTCTTTACATTTCAACCAGCTGGGCATCACAAACTGAATCTGAAGGACGTTAGTAAGCCTGGCACGGTGACACATGCTTGTAATCCTAATACGTGGGAAGCCGAGACAGAGGATTGCAGGTTCGAAGCCAGCCTCAGCAACTTAGTGAGAGCCTGTCTCAAAATAAAAAATAAAATAAATGGGACAGGAATTATAGCTCAGAGGTAGAATGCCCTTGGGTTTAATCCTTAGTACCACTCTAGTAAACACACACACACACACACACACACACACACACACACACACACACACACTGATTTCAGTAGAGTAATAAAAAGAAAAGAAAACAGCATCCTCTGTGCATATATCCACACGCCAATTCTCTAATTTTACCTTTGCGCAGACCTCCCACAGACCACCCGTCCCGGAGGACTGTGAGGAGAAGCCCTGCGTGTTCTGAGGTTGTGGCCTCAGGCAGTTATGTTGAGTCTCAGAGTCACTGGGTCTTTGGCGTATCTTCGAGTGAGCGATCATAAGAGAAAACTTCTCTCATGCCAGTGTGCTTAAATTGTTGAGAGCAAAGAGGAAGAAAAAATAAAAAGATGTTGAAATGAGACTGGGAGAGGAAGGTGGAAAAAAATTCAAGACATGTTTTCCAACTGAGCTAGTGTCCAAATAACCTTGACTAGAAAATTACATGTTAGTTATTTTTAGATTTCAGTTCCAGGAACAATTTTCTTTCTTTCGAAAAAGTGGCATGCCATCTTTTACTGGTAGAGAAAATTGATATACCCTATTTATTTTATATCTTGGAATGACCAGGATACTTCAAGCCAAATTTAATGTTTTATTTAAAGAGATTACATTAAACCTAAGGGTTTTTTTTTTAAATCCTGGGTGATTTTTCTTTCTTTTCAAATTTCAAGTGCTATTATAAAAGTCTTTTATGTTAACAGTTGCTTGGCGGTAGACACATTATAAATAACCTGCAAATAAACCTCTTCCCCTAAGAACTCTGTGTAAATCTCATAATTCTGAAATTACAGGTGTCATTAGCAGGCGAAAGGAGTTCCCATACAGGGTACCATTAGATTTGGTGCCCAAAACAAACGTCAAAAGGATTTTGAGTGTAAAAGGTAAATTTAAAAATCCAATTTTTGTTATTTATTTTACTTTGTACCTCAAACAGAGAATCAAACACGTTCATGATTAGCGTCTATTTCTATGCTTCCCTGAATACACGGATCCACCTTTGCGGGCACCCTAACCCTTGCTACTTCTACCAACACATGCCCTTCCAGCACTCTGGGACTTTTCCAATTACCTTCTTCCGCTGTACTGATTTAAATGGACATTAACTCTCCCACAGTGGAGAGTTGGGGGGGCTCCTCTAAAATGAGGGTGTAGCTGCCTATGACATCACCAACCACAACGCTAGAGTGATATTTCCAACTTTTCTTTTCAGTTTCTTTTCAATTCATGTTTCTAATTCTATCTTTCTTCTCACCCCCCCCCTTTTTTAAAGAAACAGTTAAACTACTTAGATAAAAACTTTAGCAAAGCGTAGAGATGCTTGATCTTTTCTCTTTCGAAGACACTGTTAGAAGTTGCCAGAAAGTGGCCGATTTCTGTTCGTTTCAGGGCTGCTTATAGGGGAAGTCCTGTCCACAGTCCTGAGTCCCGATGGCGTCGACATCCTGACCCACCTCCCCAAGGGGAGCGCGGAGGCGGAGCTGATGAGCATCGTCCCGGTATTCTACATTTTCCACTACCTGGAAGCAGGCAACAATTGGAACATTTTTCATCCTAATTCATTAACAAAAAAACTGAACCTGCAGAAAAAAATAAAGGAAGGTAAAAAAAAACTATTTTACATGATAATCTGTTGGTTTTAAAACAAATGATTTAGCTAATATTCGAGTTGTTTATGATTTATATACAAGTTAAATTTTAAAAACAAACTTAGCCTCCCCCAAATCATGAGGTGGACTCTATAAATACAGAGAATTTCTGTAGCCTTTTGGCTTACCTTACCAAAGTGCCTGGAGGAGAGACAAGACACCTGCGTTCCTAATCCTGCAAGAACACTTCCTTCCTCTTTGAATGCGATCACAATGTTCTGCTTGATAATTCCCCATCCAAGCAACTCAGTCCTTCCTTTGAGAAGCACCACACTGGCCACAGAGCGTATGTTCTCTGGCCCACACCAAAGCGGGAAAGGAAGTTGACCGCCCCGGGGCTGACAGCACACTCTGGTAGAAAAGGAAGTCGGTGACGCCCTGTGTTTTTCTTCTGGTACCTCTTAGGGATGGTGAGCATCATGTCCTACAGAAACGCTGACCACTCTTACAGCATGTGGAGGGGTGGAAGTGCTAGCACTTGGTAAGTAGGCTCTGATTTCTATTTTCTATAGTCATTGATTAAATAAAGACTAACATCTGGGTGTGGTAGCACATGCCTGGAATCCCAGTACTTGGGAGGCTGTGACAGGAGGTCTGAGGCCAGCCTCAGCAATGTGGCGAGACTCTCAGAAACTTAGCAAGATTCTGTTTCAATATAAAAATAGGAGTGGATGTAGAAGGACCCTGGGTTCAATCCCCACTACTGCAAATAAGAAGGAGAAAACGTGCTAACAACCATAATGGACACTCCAGCCTTCCAGTTGCTCAGGTGAAAAACTCAGCATCTTCATTCTTCTCTTTCTCTTATAACCCATATCTGATTCAGAAAATACGATCTTCTGTACCTTCAAAATATCGCCTGAATTTGACTACTTCTTATCAGTTCTACTACACCATCCTGGTCCAACTCAGTTTCCTTCTTAGATCATTTCACTAGCTTCTCCTAGTCTTCTGAATTCAGATATATATTTTTTCTTTTTGGTAGTGAGTATTGAACCCGAGGACATTTTACCTCCAAGCTACATCTCCAGCCCTCTTTTATTTTTTTTATTTTGAAACAGGGTCTTGCTAGGTTGGTGAAAGTCTCACTACTTGGTGAAGCTGTCCTCGAACCTACGAGCCTCCTGTCACAGCCTCTCAAGCACTGCGATTACAAGCGTGCACCACCACACCCGGCTTGAATTCAGACTTTGATTCTCTTTGGTCTGTGCTCAACACAACAGCTGGTGTGACTATAAATTAAGTCACACCACTCAAAATCATCCAGAAGCTACAGTCTGATGCAGGGCAAAATCCCAACGTTTTTACTGAGATTCAGAAAGCTCTGTGACCTGGCTCCGCCTCACCTCCCTACGCTCCAGGCCCACACTTCTGGGTGTCTGTAGCCAGAGCCCTTCAAATATAATCTGTGCCAGATTCCTTTGCTTTCTCAAACATGCTTCTCCTCTGTCTTCTCCCTTAATCAGTGTACAGAAATGCCCTGCCTTTTGTTCCCCACTGACCAAGTCAGTCGTCGGCTGGCTTTGACACCTCCCAGCCCTTCTTGCCTGTCTCATTGGCCACCACGTGCCACAGATTATACCTTAAACGTGGTCTCATCATGTGTGGGTGGAGCTTTGTAAAAGACACACGGGTCCCTGGAGCATGCCCATCAGAGGGGAATCACCAGAATGCAGGGGTGGGGTCAGTGCAGACTGAAAACTGCCCCAAGAAGAACTGGGGAATCAATGCCAGAGAGCAGAAATCCCCACGGGAAGATGGTGACCTCTCTGTAAACACTCAGGGCTCTTCAAGAGCTCGGGACAAGACCAAGTAGATAGCGTTTAGCCAGAAACACAGAACACGTGAGTACTGAGTACTGCTCTTGACCCATTTCCATAAGTTCCTTCAATGAAATGATAGATACCAAAGGGAAAGTCCAGCACCTTTGTACTCTTTGGGTTTTTCTTGAGAGAAAAAAAAAGGAAGATACCAAAAAAAGTGCAACCAACATTCATATTAAGCAAATCCAAAATGAATGATTATGAGCCTTTTTTGTAATAGTTTTTTCAAAGAAAACATTTACAGATATAGATCAGATTTAACCCAAAGCCTCCATCTTATCCCTACCTAGCTTCCCCCGGGGTCATTAATCCTCGTACGTTTGTGCCTCCCGCCAGGCCATTCTGAATCTTTTGCATACATATCCATGAATGAACATGGAGTGCCTTTTTAATGCTTTTAAATGATCATAACTGGTGTCTGGCTATCAGCTATCATTCTGCAACTTACCTTCTTCCTTCAATATTTAGTTTTTTAAATCGAGCAATGTAGGGAGATCTAGTTCATTCCTTTCTGTTACCATGCAGTATTACATTTTACAAATATATCACATATCGCCGGGCGTGGTGGCGCACGCTTGTAATCCCCGTGCTTGGGAGACGGAGACAGGAGGATCGCGCAGGTTTGAAGCCAGCCTCTCTGGCTTAACAGGCCCTGTTTCCAAATAAAATATAAAATAGTTCTGGGAGTATAGCCTGGAGGTAGAAGGGGTCCATCCCCAGTACCACCAAAAAAAAAAACCCCAAAATTATATCACATATCATCTGTTCTTTATCCATTTCCATTTGACAGATCATAATTTCCAGTGGTTTTGTTAGAATCAATGCTATAAAGGAGCACCTTCATGTGTCTTCTTGAGCACATGTCTAGGGTGCCATCCTACAGATGGAGCTGCTGAAATCTAGGCAGGCACATTTTCAGTGTTATCCCATTTTGTCAGATTTGTTTTCAAGTTGACTTTTAAAATTCTTACAACAAACTTTTCATACCAGACCCTATCACAAAGCCTGAGGTGCTAAGCCAGACCACCAGAGGAACCAGTAGGGGTAGCCTAGGGTCTAGAACAAAAGCAAGTCAGTAGCCTACTCTGCCTCTTTCAATTTTGAATTTCGGGCCCATCTACAAGAGACAGGTCAGGAAGAAGAGGACACGGAAAACCTAAGCCAGCTGTATTGGCTTCAGTGCTAGAGCGGAGCTATGCAGACACCCACGCCTTGAGGGCTCTAGGGCTGAGGCACCCAGGCACCAAGCGCGGGAGAGACAAGCACGTACACACCTTGGGCACTGGAAGCCAGAACATCTTAGATGTGTTTGTATTGTTAACCTCTGTCACAAAGCGCAGGAGCGAGAGTCTTGTTTCCTTTTATTGCCTTTGCCTTTTTTAAAAATGAAACTGCAACACAAGGAGGGTACAAACTGGCCAGATAGCTGAGAAATGGAGAGGCATCCTGACAGCCCGGCTGACCCTAAGATCCCTCCAGCCTGCTAACCGAAAAGGCATCTCCAAAGGCGAAATCCCAAGACAGCCCTTGGGTAAAATAAGGACCAGTGAGTGTTCTGGAATAGGGCCAATCCATGGAAATATTCCTTCTCCTTGGGACCACACTATTAGAGGGTAGGGTCTCCCAACTCTTTCCTCTAAAAGACAACAGGATAGAAAATGAGGAAGATAAGGAAAATGAACCTTGTCGTGAAGTCCCAATTAATACCAAAAATTAATTTTTAGAAATAAGTCATTACAGCAATGATTAAGAACAACCTAAAGGTCCATAAATATTTACAAAAATATAAGAGTTTGTACATCTGTGCCAAAATACTGTGTGTGTGTGTGTGTGTGTGTGTGTGTGTGTGTGTGTGTTACTAGGGATGTAACTAAGGGACTTTCTACCACGGGGCTCCACCCCCAGCCCTTTTTAGTTTTTATTTAGAAACAAGGTCTCTCTAAGTTATTGAGGCTACCTTCATACCTGCGAGCCTCCTATCTCAGCCTCCCAAGTACTGGGATTACAGGCATGTGCCAATGTGCCCAGCTAAAATACTGTACTTTAATGTCTAAAATTATCCGTGAAAAAATGAGAAAACTTTATGTGTTAATATTGACCTACCAGGTATATTATTAAATGAAAAAAAAAAAAACAAGTACAGGACAAGGCTGCATTGGTATGGTTGAGATGAAGAGGTAGAGAGGAAGCATGCATTTCTGTATTTACTATTTGAAAGGCTCTACTAGAAACAGCAATAGCTGCCCATTGGGAGGTAGAAAGAGTCAGGCAGGAAGGAGATGTCTTCTCATTTATCTTTTTATGCTTAAACATAAAAAGGTTCTCCCTCCTAAAAAAATTTACCATATATATATATATATATATATATATATATATATATATATATCCCCAGTTCAATCCCCAGTACTGCAAATATATATATATATATATGCGGGGCATCTGGAGATGGAACCCAGGGCCATTCGACCTCCAAGCTACACCCCCTGCCCTATTTTTTTTTTCTTTATTTTGAAACAGGGTCTCACTAAGTTGCGGAGGGCCTCACTGAGTAGCTGAGGCTGTCCACAAACTGTGATCCTTTGGTCTCAGCCTCCCAAATCTTGGGATTACAAGCGTGTCCAATCACGCCCAGCACCTTAAATATATTTTAAAAAGCAAATGACAGAGGGCGTGGTGGCGCACGCTTGTAATCCCAGCATTCGGGAGGCCGAGACCAGATGATCGTGGTTTGCGGACAGCCTCAGCTACTCAGTGAGGCCCTCCACAACTTAGTGAGACCCTGCTTCAAAATAAATAATAAAAAATAGGGCAGGGGGTGTAGCTCGGAGGTCGAACGCCCCTGGGTTCCTTTTCCAGACCCTCAAAAAAAAAAAAAAAAAAGGCAAATGAAAACAAACACCCACCCCTACCTAGAATTTTAAAATGTGGGGGAGTCAAGTGATCTGAGTCTGGGACATCTAAGATGCTGAGAGTAGGGGCTCTTGGGCAGCTAGAGAGGGAAGAGGTGTTGGAGGGTCTTGAATTCCACCCTCTCTCATACCCTGTGACAGATGTTAGTAGACATGTTAGTAGTGTTGCTTTCTGCCTAAGTAATCCTGATGTTAAAGCTTCCTTAGGAGGTGGCAAGTTTTGTGGCAGTGGCCAGAGCTCAAGTGGCAGGAAGGAAATAAATACTCCCAGAGCTGGTGAGAAGGGGAATTCAGGCCCAAAATAACGATGAAGAGGCCACAGTTGGTGCACATTTTACAACCTAGAAATCAGTGATTTTACTCTTTCGTGCCTTGTGTTTAGGGATTGGTGCCTTGACTCAAAACTGTGTGCTTCACCTTTGTTACCTGTAACTTCGCAGAGATGTTTTGTTTTGGTTTTTGCTTTGTCTTGTTGTCGGGAATCACATTTTGGCCTGTGCACTCGCTAACAACACTGTCATCAAGGGAGATGGCGTCCATGTTTGTTGATCAAATGCTTTAGAGATCGTCCAAACATCTTCCCTCGTCACCTTGTAAAATAGTGACTTCCTTTATGAAATTATGTGTTTTAAAACCTCATTTTCTGCTGGGTATAGTGGTGCCTGCTTGTAATTCCAGTACTTGGGAGGCTGGAGGATCCGGGTTCGTGGCCAGCCTAGCTATTTAGTGAGATCCTCTGCAACTTAGTAAGACCCTGTTTCAAAATGAGAAGAATAAAAAAAATAGGGCTGGGGGTATATCTCAGGGGTGGACTTCCCCTGAGTTCAATCCCCAGTACTGCAAATAAATAAATAGATAAATAAATAAATAAATAAATAAATAAATAATTATCTGAATGAAACACCGTGTAAATCTAAAGCCAAAGGATTCAGTGTTCTAAGTATTTACTTGACTTTTGTCTTATAGGTTTACAGCTTTTGCCTTAAGAGTACTTGGACAAGTACATAAATATGTAGAGCAGAACCAAAACTCAATTTGTAATTCTTTATTGTGGCTGGTTGAGAAATGTCAATTGGAAAATGGCTCTTTCAAGGAAGATTCCCAGTATCAACCAATAAAATTACAGGTAAGAACGTCAGATGGACGAATTAGCAGCTCTTTTATTTACAAATTTGAGTTCCATGCTCATCCTCTTACGGGAAGATGAAGAAGAGGAAAAAGGAAAAATATATATTATCTGTCAAGAAACTCTTTTGGTGAACGGGCAAAGAATACAAAAGGCCTTCCCACAATCTCTGAAGAGGAGGAACTGCAGTTTGCTGGGATCAGATAAGGGAAATCTAAGCCATCCAGCGCAACAGGCATTTGTGGCTCAGGATGGGTGAATTCTAGAGGTCTCAGAACAAGTAAGATGTACTAATTTGTCTGCCTACCCCAGGTGTGGAATCTGTAACTGCAGTTCAACACCTTCTTACAGGTTGCGTGTTGTTTTCATGAAAAAAACGGGGCCCTATTTATATCCTGTTAGCAAGAGAGATTGGGGTCTATTTACCAAAAACTGCAATACAATCTATTTATAAACTAGGATTACAAAGTAATTATACCATCCTTCCAAGAGATTTCTGAAATATCTTGTACTCCTTCAAATGTTTAAGATTGAAGAGTTGAATACTATGATGCTTGTTTTTCTTATGATATCTACCCATCCATCTATCCATTCATCTATCCATCCATCCATCCATCTATCCATCCATCTATCCACCAACACTCATGAAAAAACCATTCCTTGAGAGCTCCTGATGCATATAAGAACCTATTCGGGGTGGGGTGGGGCAGAGGGATGATAAGGATGGACCCCAGAGAGGATCCCTGCTACAGAGGAGCTTACATCCTGGTTGAGAAGGTGGGCTGCAGATGCTAGTATAAATGGTAGCACCTCTAACCAACATGTATATGTGTATGACCACTAATTTATCTAATAAATATCTGTGGAATACATATTAAGCACTGGATGAAAGGGACGGAACATTGAACAACACAAGGATGGTCATTGAAGCCGTAGAATTTAGGCTGTAGCACAGAAGTTAGACATTAAGGAATTTAAGTGTGTGATACATGCTAAAAAAGAAAGGGAAGCCAGGTGTGGTGGTACAGGTTTATAATCCCAGTACTTGGGAGGCTGAGACAGGAGGATCATGGGTTTGCAATCAGCCTCCACAAATTGGTGAGGCCCTCTGCAACTTAGTGAGGCCCCATTTCAAAATAAAGAATAAAATAGAGTTGTATTCCTTGAAATCAAGGAATCTAATCCAGATTGGGAGAATTGAAAAAGGAGTTGAATGGCTCCTGGAAGAAGTAGAAGGGGCACAGAAAGAACCTTCCAGGGAGAGCCAATAGCAAGCTTTTTAAAAGAATTAATACATGTGTTTAACTGAATATATTTATGGTATGAAACATGATATTTTGATTTGTGTATATGTTGCAGGATGGCTCAACTGAGATAATTAGCATATGTATTACCCCACATGCATATTCCTTTGTGGACAGAATCTTAAAATCTACTCTTAGCAATTTTTCTAGTACTATGCAATATGTTGTTATTGATACTGTGTTGTACAATTGGTCTCCTGTACTTGTTTTCTCCTGGTCTAAGTGAAACTGCATATCTTTTGTCTAACATCTTCCCTACCCCCTAACTCTTGGCCCCTGGTTACTACTGCTCCCGTGTGTTTAATGGTTTAGATTCACCATTTTCTTTCACTTTCTCCATTTTACTCTCCTTTTAAATCATCGTTTATTTGTAGGGCACCTTGCCTGTTGAAGCTCAAGAGAACACCTTATATCTTACAGCCTTCACTGTGATTGGAATTAGAAAGGCTTTTGACGTATGCCCCCTGATGGTGAGTAAGAGTTCTTTCTCTACCTGGAGAGGCCACCAATCAGAAAACATTTAGTAGCAAAAGCTTCTTTTGCCATTCCTTGCAAACAACTTTAACTCCAGAATCAAAGGGTATCAGAACTATGGTAGCGATTAGAGATCACCTGGACCCACCTACTTGATAGGTAAATAAGGGGAATCTAGTTGTTGGTGTCACAGTCTACTAAGTTATAAGGGACAGTAACTGGGTCTGTGATAAGAGAATGACCCATGTTCCAGCTTCCCTGTCTCATCTCTGCTAAGTCTTACTATGTGTTTATTGTTATAGTTAGTAATTGAGGCCCTTTGTATTGTACAAGTGCTGAGGACACACACATTCCCAAGGTTGTTCCTTTGCACTGGACTACTTCATTTACTTGGAAACTGAGGGGCATAAAGCCAGGATCCACCTCAGGTGACCAGTGGAGATGATACCCTGGTGTGGGGAGAGCGAGACCTCTGAGCTGAGGCTCAGCATCCTTCCCTGCAAGGCACATTTCAAGTAGACATGTCCTTCAAACCAGGATACTGACCTGAGATGGGAAAACCCAAAGGGATTGGTAGGATCTGAACCACAAAGCAAAAACAGCATTGGTATTTACCCTTAAAAAAAAATCAATGCAAACCGTTGTAGAGGACCAGTTGGCACAAGTGGCCACGGGGATGGGAAACACGGGTGGAGCCGGGGGAGAAGCAGCCAGGCGCGACATTAGCAGCACGCTTTGGGCTTCTGCTGACGTGCTCATCCTCAGTAACTCTTCCAGAGGTCTCAGCATGAAGTGATAGGACCTCTTCTCCCAAGAATTCATGGGATCAGAAAGTACTTTGGCAGCTGGACTCTTTTTTTTCCCCCAGTTTTTTATGGCTTTATTTCATTTTTGTATAATTCGTTGTGAACATATGAGCCTGTCACAGCTAGGCCAAGAAGGAAGGATGGAAGTCGTGTCTGTTCTCGGTGCTTCTTCTCCCCAGAGGCTGGGCCTAGTGTTGGACTAAAAAACTTAAGAGAAAAAACCTCCAAAAAGAAAGAGGGAATTCAGAGGCAAAAAAGCATATCCTGATCAGGACAGCCACGTGGTTTCTTCCAAAGTTAGGCCGGGCCCCTTCTCTTAGAGGGGTTTGCCTTGCTGAGACACCATCCGGTTCCATTTGGTGGTCCTCTCTCCACCCCTCACCTCCCTCACCCCGCGACGGTGTCAAGCTGAGAGTTGTGCCCATCAGCTGACTGACAGATGCAAACGTGGGTATTTACTGCTCTTGTTTCCAGAAAATCAGCACAGCTGTAACAAAAGCTGACACCTTCCTGCTTGAAAATGCCCTCCCATCCCAGAGCACATTTACCCTGGCCATTGTGGCCTATGCCCTTTCCCTGGGAGATAAAACGCACCCACGGTTTCGCTCCATTGTTTCAGCCCTGAAGAGAGAAGCTGTGGTTAAAGGTATGGCTTATTCCACGCATTCACCCAGTAAGTGTTTACCAAGCACACGGAGTCTGCTAATTCTGAGGAAGGGATAGCCTTTAAGCCCTAGAAGTTAAGAACAACTTAACGAGACCCTGTGATCTCGTAATTTCCAAGGACGTGAACTTTTTTCCTTTCAGGGAGAAAGGTTCCCCATCTTGTAGTGTCACTAATAACCATCATCCTTTACATGTGTCTGCTGCTTTCTGGCTCACAGATACTTTTCCACTTAGTATATCATTTGAGTTTCACTGCATGGAAGAGAAGTATTATCTACCTGAAGTAGTAGGAGACGGAGTCCCACAAAACTGAAGGAACCACCCGACTTGACAGTTAGTTAGTAGCAGAGGAGAGACCAGAACTGCCCCCACTCAAGCCCAGTTTGTTGCACTTCCCATAGTGTCCCCCCTCTGCCTAGCACGTGTGGCCTTCCCATGTTGGCCTTTATGAATAAAGACAGGTAGCACTCTGCTAAGGTGTCTTGTTTTATGATGATCACCTTGAGGAAGTTCTTTATTTCTTTCATTGTGGATTCGTTGTTGGCATATAGAAAAGTCACTTATTTCTTTAGGTTGATTTTGTATCCTGCAACTTTGCTGAATTGGTTAATCAGCTCCAGTAGTCTTTTGGTTGAGTTCTTTGGGGGAACTTAGTGAGACGCTGTTTCAAAATAAAACATAAAAAGGGTTGGGAGTATAATTCAAAGGTAGAATGTCATTGGAAAAAAGGTATTCAAGATAGTCTTTGTTTTCTAGATAAAGCATCATGTCATCTCCAAATAAGGATAGTTTTAATTCCTCTCTTCTTATTTGAATTCCTTTGATTTCCTTCTCTTGTCTTATTACTGTGGCAAGAGTCTCGAGGACTATACTGAAAAGGAGTGGTGATAGTGGGCATCCTTGTCTTGTTCCTGATTTTAGAGGAAATTCTTGCAGTTTTTCCCCATTCATTATGATGTTGGATTTGGGTTTATTTTATATTGCCTTAATGATGTTGAAATATGTTCCTTCTACTCCAATTTTCTGCAGTGTTTTTAACATGAATGGGTGTTAGATTTTGTCAAATGCTTGAGGAAGTTCTTACCAAAAAAAAAAAAAAAACCTAACTTCTTGAAACCAGAAGGCCGTAAAATACCCACTAGAATTATGTCAAATTCTCATTTGAATCACATTAATGAATGTGATGTGTGTTGACCTCAGGGAATCCACCCATTTACCGTTTTTGGAAAGACAATCTCCAGCATACAGACAGTTCTGTCCCCAACACTGGTACGGCAGGGATGGTGGAAACCACGGCCTATGCTCTGCTCACCTGCCTGAGCTTGAAAGAGATGAATTATGTCAACCCCATCATCAGATGGCTGGCAGAAGAGCAGAGGTATGGAGGCGGCTTCTACTCAACCCAGGTAACATTTCTGTGGCTTGTTTTCATCCTTGTTTCGCCCATTTTTGTGGCATATTCACAGTCAGCCCTCACTCTGCTCTCTGTGCCTTTAGCCACCAAATGAGTGAATGTCTAGAATTAGAGAATCCCTCCAGCTTATCTGCACGGGTAGCCTCTTAATATCAAGGGGGGATTAAGCCCAGGGAGGTTCATTCAGGGATTAGTTAGTGGCAGAGCCAAAGTCAGGACTCACATCTCCTGACAAAGCCCAGCGCCCTTCATGATTCTTAGTGACCACAAAAGGCTGGTAAGGTTATTAGCACTATGTCACACCCTAAACCACGAATAGTGGTCACCGTGTAAACAAAGTGCTGATGTGCCCTCCACTCCAAAGTGAATAAAAAGTGAAATGCTGATCCTTAGCTGTTTACCTGCCAGTCATCTGAGCGTGTATATTGTATGTAACAACTATCATGCAGCTGTATCATATACAGTCACATGCCACATAACAGCACTGGTCAATGACAGACCGCATATATCATGATGGTCCCATAAGATTGTAATGGAGGGACACATTCCTACTGCCTAGTGACACCGTAGCAATTATAATGTCATAATGTAACGTGTTACTCACATACTTGTGGGGTCTCTCTCTCTCTCTCTCTCTCTCTCTCTCTGTGTGTGTGTGTGTGTGTGTGTGTTGAAGATTGGATCCAGGACCTCAAGCATACTAAGAACATGCTATGCTCTTACCTTTACCTCCAACCCATATTGTACTACTTTTTTTTGTGTGTGGTACTAGGGATGGAACCCAGAGGCATTCTACCCCTGAGCTACAACCCCAGCTCTATTTTTTATTTATTTATTTATTTATTTATTTATTTATTTATTTATTTGGTGGTACTGGGGTTCCTGGAAGCCCTTCTACCTCGGGGCTACACTCCCAGACCTATTTTTACATTTTCATTTTGGAAACAGGGTCTCCTAAGCCGGCGCTCGGCTGGCTTCGAACCTGCGCGACCCTCCTGTCTCCGCCTTCCAAGCGCGGGGATTACAAGCGTGCGCCACCATGCCCGGCTATTTTTTATTATTTTGAAACAGGGTCTCACTGAGTTGCAGAGGCCCTCACTAAGTAGCTGATACTGTCCACGACTAGCGATCCTCCTGTCTCAGCCTCCCAAATGCTGGGATTACAAGCGTGAGCCACCATGCCCGGCTCCATACTGTACTTTTTATTTTTACTTCAGAGTGTACAAATTCTTCTTAGGAAAAGAAAAAGTTTAGTGCAAAACAGTATACCATGTTTCACCAGCAACAGCCTCATGCGTCTCGTGTTCCTGCATCTCTTCATTGTGCCAAGAGGCCAGGCTGTGTGATTGGTTATCTAGCTTTGGGCCAGTACTTACGCTCTACATTTGTACAATGACAGAATTGCCTAACAATATATATCCATGACATATCTCTGTTGTTAAGTGGCACATGACTGTACATTTATACTCAAAGTTTAGCTCAAAAGCCAACGTTGTTCCTGTACCCTGGATGTTTAAATAATGACGGAGTATGTAGAGCTCTCTATAAATCTTAGAGGAACAGAGGTCTCTCAGGATTAACTTAGTGATCGTCTAAGGGATTTTATCTTGAAGACAATTGCAGGCTGAGGGGTGGGGGTGAGCTGTTGATTAGCAGCAGTGGCTTCCATGGGCAGAGGCAGAAGGAGCAGTGTGTCTTCCACATCTCAGATCCAGTCACATTTCCTCATTTTCTAGATGAGAAAGATGAAGTCCAAAGTAATAAAATGTGCTTGTTCCTTCAACAAATACTTTTTTAGTTACCAAATGTACTTATTAATTCAACGGACACTGTCTCCATCAGTTTGGGGGTTGTTTGTTTCTTTGGCTGCTATAACAGAATACCACAGGTTAGACAACTTATAGTGAATAGAAATGTATTAGCTCAGAGTTCTGGAGGCTGAGAAGCACAAGATCGAGGGGCCAGCATCCAGCAAGGGCCTTTCTGCTGCATCATCTGATGAAAGCAGAGGAAAGAGAAGGAGAGAAGGAGAGAGGGAAGGAGGGAGAGAGGAGAGAGAGAGAGAACCTCCCACAGGAAAGGGGGTCAAAATCATTATCCCATTATTTTATAAGGAACCTACTCCCATATTAATGGGATTAATCCATTTGTGAGGGCAGCGTCTCTGTGACCCAGACACTTCCCATTCGACTCCATCTGCCAACACCGCCACATCGGGGATTAAGTTTCCAACACATGAACTTGGAAAACAAATTCAAACCATAGCAGACAGTAAGAAAGATTTACCGTTGATTTGCGCTCTGAAGCTTTACATTACAGTGGGGAGGCTAATAATGAACTAACTATAAATAAAAGTATTCTAAATCAAGAAGGGTACTATAAAAGGAAGAAAAGGAACTTTGAAGCAGCACTACCGGAAAGCGCAAGTTTAAACCCTCACCGTGGATTTAAGCTGAGACTGAAAAATGAGGAGGCCCTAGACCAGGATGGTGGCACATGCCTACAAGCCCGGTACTTGGGAGGATGAAACATGGTGGTTGAAGACCAGCCTCGGCGACTTAGAGAGACCGTCAGTAACTTAGCAAGATGCTGTTTCAAAATAAAAAATAAAATAAGGCTGGGGTGTAGCTCAGAGATAGAGTGCCCTTGGGTTCAATACCCACTATGAAAGAGACAGACAGACAGACAGGCATAGACATAAACATGCTGAGTCAGGACATCCTGTAGAGGAACTTGCCTGAGGCTACCTGTATGGAATACGTAGAGGCCGCACTCTCTGTCCCAGCCAGCAGCAACATCCTTATGAAGGAGGGAAAGACCTTTCTTCCGCCCCTCCCCTGGGGCCCTTAGTGGTTTCGTTCAGTCCACTAGAGTTCCATCTCTAGCTGAGACAATGTCGTTTACCCTCTCATAAGAGAGGGCATTTGTAAATGAGGTGTCCAGAAAAGAGATAAACATGCTTTGTGCCTTGCTGATTGTTGACAGGATACAATTAATGCCATCGAGGGCCTCACAGAATATTCGCTCCTGGTTAAGCAACTACAATTGAATATGGATATCAATGTCTCCTACAAGCACAAAGGTGAATTCTACCATTATAAGGTGACAGAGAAGAATTTTCTTGGGAAGCCGATAGAGGTAAGTAAAGAAGTTTTCCTAATACTCCCCCACTGGAGGGGACATCAGAATCATCCCTCCACTCTTTATTTTACAAATATGTTTATTTACAATTAAATATTTTGAGTATCTGTTACATCCTAAGCAAAAGTGCCTGTTATTTATGTCTTGAGCACTGGGGATTCCGAAGTAAAACCCCACACACTGGGGAGATGGTCACTTACACAGATGGTGAAAAACAAGAGGCTTGGTAGGTCATGGAACCAGGAAGGGGAGCCCTTGGCCCACGCTGAAAGGTGGTGGGCAGGGGAAGTTAGCAAGACCCTGTTTCAAAATAAATAAAAAAATTAAAAGGATAGGAAGGGTATATAATTCAGAGATAGAATGCCCCTAGGTTCGATCTTCAGTACAAAAAAAAATAAGCCAAACAAGTAATTTCATACAGGGTTCTCTTGTTCTTTAATGCGTATGTGAGTACAAAGGTGTGGGTCAAATCTGGAAGAATCAGGGAGGTGAAGAAAAGGAATGCACATCCCAGACAGGTAGCATCGCACACGGAGGCACACTCAGAGAGCAGGAGAGAAGACACGTCTGGGCGCTCTGCTGGTGGCTTCTTTTGGCCTTGGTCATATACACAGATTAGAGACAGGTTGGAATTGGCCTTAGGATTCCCCGATGCCTTGCTACCGCTGGATTTATTAAAGCAAATACTTCAGTGGATTGTGAAAATGTCCCAAAGAAAAAGATGCTTTGGAAAAAGTAGGCTCTATCATAGGATATCAGCTGCCAGTATATAGACGCTAATATACATACCTGTGTGTTTCTAATTATCATGTCTACATTATTAAGTATAATAAAATATAAAATATATTAAGTTTATAATATAGAGCATATTAATACTTTAATATAATATATTGTTAAGTATAATATAAAGATATAAATAACTGGAACATAAGCCAGATGTGGAGGCACATGCCTGTAGTCCCAGCATGTAGGAGGCTGAAATAGAGGATCACAGGTTTGAAGATCACCTCAGCAACCTAGCAAGACTGTTTCAAAAAAAAAAAAAAAAAGTAAAAAGGACTGGGGGTATAATTCAGAGATAGAATGTCCCTGGGTTCAATCCTCAGTACCAAAAAAAAAAGAAAAGAAAAACTTAAGCCCAACAGATTATTTCATACAGGATTCTCCTGATCTTGATGTGTATGTGAGTGTGGTGACTGTAACAAGAAGAGGAATGGGGCTGGAGTACAGTGCACCGCGTTTCCCAACCTTATTTGCCTTAGAAAAATTTTCTCAGAAGCATCTCAAAGCACTCACTCCCCATTACATGAAAGAACAGAAAAAATTTTCTCTTTTCTTAGGTTTACTAACACTTGAAGGAGGGGTGGACAAGCTTTAATGCACACTGAATCCCCGTTGCAGTGGCATGCTAAGCAAGAGGAGAAGCTGCAGCTGTGTGTGGGGGGCAGCCCTTCAGGCCCGCACTCAAAGTGACCTCTCCCATCCGTTCTGCACATCTGGGAGTGCCCAGAAGAGCACGTTTCTCTGGCGAGAATTGCTTAGCATAGCTCAGGCCTTCCCTCTCCTCCTAGCAGAGTTGGAGGAAGAAGAACAGCAGTGATGCGTTTAGAAACTCGAGTGGAGTGCCAGGGGCTTGGAGTGGGGTGCCAGGGGTACCCACTGACAAACGGGGAAGATGAACCATCACGAGGTGGAAGTGGGGCACAAAGGTTTCCAAAGGTAGAAGAGGGCCAGAGGGGATTTGCACCCACTTCAGTCAAGAGTCTCCGACAGCACATTGGATGCGGATTCCCGATCAGGAGAGTAATCTATGCAGAACCAGCTTTACCGTAGCCATAACCAGAGCCAGGGTGACTTCTGGCATGTTGGTTTCGTTGGCTTACTCAGGAGATCTCAGACATCTTATTTATATGTGGAGGGAAAGGGAGAGTTCCAGCCTCTTTCAGTGCCGACTGTGGGCACAGGGGTTTCAGTGTCTTATCCATTTAATCTCACAAGAGCTCCGAGAGAGAGACCGGCAGTTCAGCCAGCTCTTTTTGTTGTTCTAGTCTCTCTCCCTATGGCATGATAAATGAAAGCCCGGCTTCTCTATCCATCTTTCCAGGTGCCTCTCAATGATGACCTGGTCATCAGTACAGGACATAGCAATGGTCTGGCTACGGTGCACGTAAGTGTTTAACTGAAAGCTAATAGGGAATTGTGTGTCTGTTTTTACTAGGAAGCTTAGGTTGAGGACTTGCTACAAAGTCACAGAAATCTGAGCTTGGTTAACCAGGACTAAAGTAAAATTTAGATGATTCTTTCTAGCTATCTTGACAGCTCTCTCCATTTATATTTGGTATTGACTATGTTAATCCTTGTGTGTATACCTTCTATATATTTGTGAAAATTATATATATACAATTGAATATATAAATATATATCAATATATAATTACATATAGTCATGCACTGCATAATAACATTGCTGTCAAAGATGGGTCAAATACAGGATAGTGGTCCCTTAAGATTATATCACCTGGTGACATAGCAGCTTCTTAGTTTTTGTAACAAGACTCTGTGATGTTCAAACAACATTGAAATTGCCTAATGACCCATGTCCCCAGGGGTATGTGGAGTGACTGCACATAGATATATAATTTTAGGTCGCGGCATGCATATGATGCCATAGGGGTGTGTGTGTGTGTGTGTGTGTGTGTGTGTGTGTGTGATGTGTGTGTGAGATGTCCGCATGTTTTCTATGGTTAGTCACATAGTCATCTAATTTACCAGCATCTCTGGCGATTGATGTATGTATGATACAGAAATGCTTAAATTTTCTTTATTTTAGCCATTTAGCAGTTTCAAGTTTTTCTGCTCTCTTTATGTATGTCGTTGCAGCCTTGAACTGTGTGTTCTGAACAGAAATTAATATTCTATTGCTGATTTTTGTTACTCTTTTCCTCTCTAGTACATTTATCCCTTCAAGGGCTATTTATGGGGGAGGAAGATTTGTCCACTTTTCTGTCATTTCCGGTTATTCTCAATATTCTTGCTTCTAGAAACACTTTCACTCTGATTTGTTCTTTGCCTTGATGGTGTGTGGGCTGGGATAAAACCACACTTCTCGCCTTTGAGCATTATATGTAAAATTAACATATACAGGCTCAGGGGAAAGAACCATGGGGAGATTCCTGTAGAATAAAGTGCTCAGATTTGACTGCAAGGGATTTGGAACAAGATTCCCCCTGGCCAGGATTCACTTTCTGCTTGCTGTAGGCTTTTCGGCTATGTTTTCAATTGAAGAGTTTGCCGAAGATTCCGTTGTTGGGAAACAAGCAGTTAAAGTATGCCATGCACGCTGGATTCTGAAGGGGATGCTTCAGACATCCCATCGCGGACACGGTACGGCCGTCAAATCTTTCTCTTTGTCCCATTTTAAATAGAATCTTCTTGTTTCCCTGTCCTCATGCAGGTCAAAACCATAGTGCACAAAACCAGTACCTCTGAGGAAGTCTGCAGTTTTTATTTGAAAATCGATACCCAGGACTTTGAAGGTAAACAGTATGGCTTACACCATCATGTTGACCAACCGTAAAGAATGTCAAAGAGAGAGAGAAGCGAGAACTTCCCTGATTAGGAAAAATGTGTTTGCTAAAAAAAAAAAAAAAATCTTAACCCAATCCTTAGGCTAGGCAGGTTGAGATTCAAGTAAACATTTATTATACCTCATGTAACTTCAACCATTGAAAACTAATATTAAATAGTTTAATAACTAATCTAAATGTATGTACTATTGATGAAGGCATTGTTTAGATTATGTTGCTTTTAAGAAATGTGACTAGTGATAAAGCTGCAGAAGGTCTAATTTCTTTGAATTTCTATTGCTTTGTGTCAGCATTCCATTCCAGAGCCTTGAATTTTCTTATAACCCTGTTGAGTTTCCATCCATAGCCTGTCTGTCCTTCAAGGGATCCAGCAAATGCACATTTCTCTACTTCTGCCTTTATCCTGGTCTCTCCAGCTCTTGTTGTGGTACTAAAGATTAAACCCAGGGCTTTCTACCACTGAACTACACCCCTAACCCCCTTTATATTTTTTTATTTTGAAACAGGATTCACTAAGTTACCACATATTGGCCTTGTACCTGCAATCCTCCTGTCTTGACCTTCCAAGAACTGAGATTAAAAGTGTGTGCAACCACAGCTGGCTTTTTTTTTTTTTTTTTTTTTTTTTTTACGGATCTGGTGATGGATCCCAGGAGCATTCGACCTCTGAGCTACACCCCCTGCCCTATTTTTTATTCTTTATTTTGAAACAGGGTCTCACTAAGTTGCAGAGGGCCTCACTAAGTAGCTGAGGCTGTCTGCAAACTGTGATCCCCTGGTCTCAGCCTCCTGAATGCTGGAATTACAAGAGAGCACCACCACGCCCGGACTTTTTCTTTTTTATGTGCTTTGAAGTATTTTTGTTTTTTTTTTTTGTTTGTTTCCTTTTGTTTTGTTTTAACTTGTGGTCTCCCCAAGCCTTTGCTGGTTGGTCTCACTATCCTGTCCAAAAGCAAGTCCCCTTGTACACTCCAGCCTCTTTCTCTGACCTTTGCCCCAGGGACAGGGTGCACACTGCTGCCTCTGGCCTGACAGCTTCCATCTGTGGCTCAGAGCCTGTTCCTGTGGGAAACTTCCAACCATCAGCAGGGCATGGTGGCGCACATCTGTGATCCCAGCATTTGGGAAGCTGAGGCAGGAGGATCGCAGTTTGTGGACAACCTCAGCTACTTAGCGAGGCCCTTTGCAACTCAGTGAGACCCTGTTTCAAAATAAAAAATAGGGCTATGGGTGTAGCTCAATGCTCCTGGGTTACATCCCCAGTACCCCCAGGGGAAAAAAAAAAAAAAACTTCCAACCATCAGCAAATCCAGAGACTCAAGCTTCCTCCCCTCAAACCCCAGTACCTAGTTTTCTTAAGTGACTTCTTTCTTAAATGAGAAGTTCTCTGAGAGCAGAGAATCATTCTAATTACTCAGAAGTTTCCTGGTATGTCAGAAGCCATGCATTTCCATTAAAATCACAAAAGTACCGACTTTCAGATTACAAGCTCGTGTTTAAGTGTGTTCAGAGAACTGCTCACCAATTCTATTCTATTCAAACAGCTGAAAAGAGCTGACCTCACCTTGGTCTATTTGTCTGCTTGTTTTTCCTGTGTGTTAGCATCCAGCTACAGCGGCTACGGGAATCTGGGACACAAGCGTATCATAGCATGTGCCAGGTGAGCCGGTTTCCAGACTGGGGTGGGGGGTGAGGTGCAGAGTTTGAGGTCTCACTTTTACCATAAAACTATTTCTTTTAAATCTTTTAAAATGTTAAGATGTCCGGAAGATACAAAATTGTTCAATTTTTTAAAAATGCAGAATATAAAATACAAAATGCAGACTTAACAGTTGTTCTTAAATAGCTATTTATTATAAAGAACAGCTTTGGTTTTGCTCGTGGTTGATTTTCTCTCTCATTTTTGTCTCGGTCTGATTCTAGCAATGTGAATGATAACTTTTTCAGTCTTTCATAAGGGCAGAGCTGTGATATAAATGTTAGGAAAAGAAAATACAAAATATTTTCCCACAAGAAGCTCCTACTCACTAGAAAAATTACATTCACTCAGCAAAATCTCTGGCTATTATCAGCCCAGGGTTCTCAGAGGAGGCTGTACATTGAAATCAAAACTTTCAGAAATGTCCAAAGCTCAGACTCCACCCCTAGAGGGTGGAGCCATAATTGAGCCATAATTGAGAGCCACTGATTCGTTGAACCATTTGCCAACTAAATACAGAGCCCTGAATTTACTTCTATATTATTTTCCTTTTGCCACCAGGTAACTTAAACAAGACAATGTAGATTTATTTTCTTACAATTTATTTTCTTACAATTCTAAAATCAGGATACTGGTAGTGCTGTGTTTCTGCTGGAGGCTCTAGAAGACAAACCATTTCTTAGCCCTTTCCAGAATCTAGAAACTGCCTGTGTTCCTTAGCTTGCGGCCTCTTCCTCTGTCTTCGGTCCCAGCACCGCAGCATTTTCCAGTCTCTCTAACAATTCTGGCCCAGCTTTCCTCGTTACATCCTCCTCTGACTCTCCTGAGCCTTTTCATTATGATAGCCGTTGGATTCCATCATTCTCTCATGCCTGCCCAGGTGATCCATGACAAGCTCCCCGACCTCGGATCCTTAGCTCAATCACATCTTTAAAGCCCCCTTTGCCAAGAAGCTAACATATTCACAGGTTCAGGGAATTAGGACATGAACATCCCTGGGGACCATTAGTCTGCTTACCCTAACCACCATCCTAAAATGTTTGTGGAAGTGAGCACTGGTTTTGAAAATATACATGTATGTTTGGCTTTAGTGACCACAGAGACGGAACCCATTGGTGGTGGGGCCAGGACTAGAGTGTCGGCTCCCCCCCCTTCTCCCCCAGCATCCTGCCCCGCTCTGTCTCCATAACTCTCTGTATTGTCAGTAACCGTGATATCTGTCCATGATCTTTTGCTGTTTTTATTTACAATCACACATGTTACAAAACACTCAGTAGAAATGACTTGGAGATCCAATCGGGTTTTGTAAAATATGAGGACTTTAGGAATGATATAAAAATCCCCTTCTTTTAGAAATAAAGAAACAGAGACCCCAAGAGGGAAAGTAGCCTGCTAAGTTCTCATAGTGGTAGAGGAGGAGCCAGGGGCCCTGGTACCAACCCAGTATCTAAACCAACTCTTCCGACGATTGTATCTGAGACCTTTGATCCCAGGAAATAGCAAATGCCCTTCACTGTTTCTCTCCCAGCTGTTTCCCAGCCTTGTTTGTGTCCCGTGCCCATCACTCTCCTAAGGATTCCTTCACTACCTAGCCCTTTCTGACGCAGACCCCTGCATTCCTCCTCACATCCCGCTTCCTGCCTGGGCAGCCTTAACTGCTCTCCCTCGCAAACAGCTTTCTTCATTCCCTAAACCCTTTTCACTAGAGTCACCTTTTCCCAAGCAGCTTCCTGCCCCCCCCCCACTGCCATTTCTATTCTTGGGTTCCTATTACCTGGGGAGAGACTTGATCATAATTATCTTTAAGTTGTCACAGAGAGGTCTGAGCTAGCATCAATGCATGGGGCCCTATAAGGGGTGGGGGATCTGGCATTGGCATGAAGAAGGGTTTTCTGGTGATGAAGTGGCACCCCTGTGGGTGTCCCTGCCAGGAACTGACCTCCAGTTAATCTCTGGCTTACTTCTCTGGACTTTTCCTCTAAAGCAAAGATATCGGACAATTTTCTCTCAACGTTTCTGCCAGGTCTAAATGTCCACCCTTCTGCTAGACATAGAAAGGCTCTTATCAAAAACTCATTCATTGGACTTCATTGACAGGAGGACTAAAAAGAAAGCAAGTAAAAATGTAATATTGAATATTATTTTGGCTTTCACAAATTGGAAACCAAGTGTGTGTGTGTGTGTGTGTGTGTGTGTGTGTGTGTGTGAGAGAGAGAGAGAGAGAGAGAGAGACAGAGAGAGAGACAGAGAGAGAGAGAGAGAAAGAGAGAGAGAGAGAGAGAGAGAGAGAGAGAGAGAGAGAGAGAGTGTCTGTGATACAGAAGTTAGATTGGGTAAATTCCAAAAGTAACTGTTCAGTCCTTATTCATGGAAGAACTTCTTTGCCTTCAAATAATCTCTCTCCTGATTAAAAAATGCCAGCACACAGTTTCTGTGTTCAGAGGGTCTCTTTCGTGCATTTAGCTTTTTACAACCTCTCTGGTGTATTCATAAGAAAAGGAGGGGGACATGGGAGGATTTCATTTCTCCCACAACAAAATAAATGCCTTGGGGAAGTTTGCTGGTTTTGGCAGCGGGCAAAGGGCTTCTTGAAAGGAGGATTTCTGCTCCGTGGCTGAAGCTGTCTCCATAGCAACCAGTCATCAAGTTTCCAGCAACCTTTTCATAGGCACTCTCCCCCCCCCCGGAGGCCCTTTTCCATCCAGTTTGTGGAGTATTTGCATGTGTGAGTGCGGGTCCTCTGCCTCTGCCCATCCAATTAGGGAGATGCTCAGCTGCCCCCAGACACTCAAAGGCCTCTTAGATTCTGTTCCAAAGGGTTCATCTGGTGGAGAACGGGGCTACATTTTTTATGAGTCAGAGATTTTCGAGTATTTTTTATTATTGGACTCCTTCATGTATGCTCTATAAAGGGTGGCTGAGGCAAAGATGTGCCCTGACATCTCACTAACTTGCGTTAGGTCTCCTATTTTGCTAAGACCCATTCCTTCAAGTGAAATCAGCTCATCCCTCCCCCCCCCCCCCTTATGAAGCTGTCTCCTCTTGGTTTCTTCGTTTTATCCTGACTGCTTTTTCAGGCTCCAGCCTCGAGCATCCCGTGGTGAGACCGGACCCTGGGAAGCTTGTGTACAACCTCGCTCCCTGCCCCTGCCCCACCTCTGCCCCAAACCAGTGCCTCTTTTCAGCCCTCTAACACTGCTTCATGGAGCGCCAAGCCTCTGCCAACCACAGCCAAAGCCTTAGGATCATAAAGATCAACTTAAGCCATGAGTTTATACTTCGGAACAGCTAACTGTATGAATAAAATGAGATCAGAAAGGGGAAGTGACTTGTGGAAATTTCTCAGAAGAATTGGAATGAAACCCAAGTTTCCCAATTTCTCCTTTTAGTATCCTTTTCTCTCTACCCAAAAGAAAATCAAGCAAAAACAAAACAAAAAACACCTCTGATTTTCCTCTGCCTTTCTTCTTCCCACTAGCATAATTCCTAGACAAGGGATGGTCCTTGAGATATTCTCTTTAAAATAATGTATCTATTGTGGAAATTTTTAAAAATAGAGAAAGGCATGGGAAAGAAAAGAGATAATTCAAGTATAAGCTCGCCATCCAGAGGAAGTAGCAGCTAACATTTAAGTGTGGTTTCTTCAGGCCTGCTCCTAGACACGTTTATTGAGTCTCTTTTTAAAATGCATCTAATTTCAACTCCAAATGTACTCCATCAGAAAAATAAATAGAGTGGAAATCAGGAACCCTAGATTTTTATGCAGCTCTGCAGGAACTAGCCATATGACCTTGACTGAGTACTTTTTCCTCATCCTCAGGTTCCCCAGCTAGTTTGCTCGGCCTGGGTGGCTTCTATGCTCTCTAAATAACAGCCCATCAAGAATACTGGTCAAGTCAAGGCAAGAGAACAGACAACTCCAAGATCTGTTGCAACTCTAAAATTCAGAGAATCTAACCCATTATTGGAAAAATTAAGTAAAATCCACATTCAAAAATAAAAAGCTTGCTAGAGAAGAGGACTTTTCTCAAAGAATCTCATCCATCTATTTATTGCATTTCCTACTCTCTTATTTGTTCTAGCTACAAGCCCAGCAGGGAGGAGTCATCCTCAGGGTCCTCCCATGCAGTGATGGATATCGCCTTGCCTACTGGAATCAGCCCCAACGAAGACGACTTACGAGCTGCAAGTGTTTTCTTTTCCACGTGGCTAAGAATGCTTGGCTTTCTTTTCTGCATTATCTTATGAACAAGTTTTTATCCTTTCATTTTAATATGTCACTTTCACGCAATCACCCAAACTATTCTTTCCAAAACAGCAATCGACCTAAGTTTTTGTTTTTTGTTTTTTGTTTTTGTTTTTGTTTTTTTGTGGTTGGGGTTCCTGGAAGCCCTTCTACCTCCGGGCTACACTCCCAGACCTATTTTTACATTTTTATTTGGAAACAGTGTCTCCTAAACCAGCGCGCGCGGCTGGCTTCGAAC
The DNA here is from genome assembly GCF_963383645.1 of Muscardinus avellanarius. Taxonomy (NCBI): domain Eukaryota; kingdom Metazoa; phylum Chordata; class Mammalia; order Rodentia; family Gliridae; genus Muscardinus; species Muscardinus avellanarius. The sequence continues at coordinate 15,028,382 of NC_137799.1, forward strand.
CTGCGCGATCCTCCTGTCTCTGCCTCCCAAGCGCGGGGATTACAAGCGTGTGCCACCACGCCCGGCTCGGCCTAAGTTTTTGGTTTACCAAAGTGAAGCTGGAGCATATGCTTGTATTGTCAAAAAAAAAATTGTGTACTGACACGTTCAGACATGCTCAAGCAGAGACCTAGCCTGTGGATTAATATCCCGCCCTCAGGTGAATGCAACTAAACACAAAGGTGACAAAGGGATGTTCATGATTTGCTCTTTCCTCCCTCAGCTTGTGGAAGAGGTAGACCAACTCTTAACTGATTACCAAATCAAAGATGGACATGTGATCGTGCAACTGAACTCGGTAAGCATCATTTCCTTTTACCGTCTCTGTTCAAAGTGTATAGACTGAAATTATTGTCAATATCTTCTCTCCCATAATTTCTTTAAATCCTTGAATTTGTCTACCAGATTCCCTCCAATGAATTCCTATGTGTCCGATTCCGGGTATTTGAACTTTTTCAAGTTGGGTTTCTGAATCCTGCTACTTTCACGGTCTATGAATATCACAGACCAGGTAATCAACTCTACTCTAAAATTCCTTCAGAAGACTATTCTATATTCTTTGCATAGCCTTTAGAGAGCTACTAGAGGTGTGTACATTTATATATTACCTCTCCTAAGCCACTTCACAAAAGTCCCAATCTGAACATACAAACCATTGCATGCAAGTTTTTTTTTTATTAAACTTCTGTATTCAAACCCCTTCATGACCCTGAGCAAGTCGTTTTACATCTCAGTCCTCAGCCTCTTCATTTTTTAAAGTAACTGTGTTATATCCCTCCCGACTCTTGGCCTCAAATTTATCTATGGTGTCCACTGGCAATATTCATGGCATCTCCCCCCTTTTGAGAGAAGCCCATACTCCTCCTTTATCTTCAGTCCTCCCAGAACGACTCCTGCCCTCTCTGCAGTCTCACTACAGTTTGCAGATGGTTCTATTGGGGCTGCTGCCACATTGCCATGAAATAGTTTGTAAATCTTTCTCACCAATCTCCAAGTGTTTTTATCTTTTGTCTCTAGTCTCTAACCAGTGTCAGGTACATAGTGTGTACTCAATAAATGTTTGTTAAGTGAATGGTCCCATGTGTGACCACTCGTTCACTTTGGGGGATGTTAAGTGGCTGGAGAGCAAACTGGTTCACAAAACAGATGATTCTACCATGGGCAGTCTTATTCATTAGGAAATTCTTAAAGTGAACCAGGCTTACAACTCATTTATTCTAGTTTTAGCTTCTGAAATTACATAGAGTATATCTAGTCCCTCTTCCCCTTGATATATATATATATATATATATATATATATATATATATGCACATATATATATTTATACATATACACATATATATGTACATGGGTATATATCTAGTCCCTCTTCCTCTTAATATATATGTACATGTGTATATTTACATATACTAGATTATATATATAATATATATATATAATTGCAATTTTACTAGATCCTCATGTAAATTAATTTACTTTCTTCTCATTTACAGGAGCACAGATGCTTTTTATTCTAAAAGATAAATAACAAACAGTAAAAATTCAAGCACAGGCCGGGCGTGATGGCACATGCATGTAATCCCAGTACTTGGGAGGCTGAGACAGTAGCATCACAGGTTCACAGCCAGTCTCAGCTATTCAGTGAGACCTTGTTTCAAAATAAAAAGAATAAAAAATAGGCCTGGGAGTGTAGCTCAGAGGTAAATTCAGGCACAGAACTAAACCTACTAGGCGAGATCTTTTTGAGGATACAGGGGGCTCTTCCCTACAAGTCAATTCATAACTTAACGTCTCTGACCTTTACCCAGAAAAAAAATGCTTTGACCTAGGCGATCTCTGCAGCCCTTGGTCAGAGACTCGATCTGTACGTGTGTTACACATCAGTCAAACCGCTGCTCATCAACACTCTTCTGTTGCCACAGATAAACAGTGCACCATGTTTTACAGCACTTCTGACACCAAGCTTCAGAAAGTCTGCGAAGGAGCCACGTGCAAATGCGTAGAAGGTAAATGTCGCTTCCCATGTCTGGGCTCAGGGCTTGTTCAGAGCAGCCATTTAGCTGAATGATTCTGGGGGAAGCTGTTCGGCAGACTACCTTTTCTCAGAAGTAAAAGTATAATCTCAGTTGATTGAAAGCTAGCGATTCCTTACATTGTAAAGCTAGGGCCGGGACGTAGCTCAGTGGCAAAGCACCTGCTTTGCAGGTGTGACACTCTGAGATTGATCCCCAGTTCCAAAAAGACAAAAAAAAAAAAACTTTAAAAAATAAACTAAAAGCACTGTAAAGCTGCTTCACAACTCCTAAATGACCCAGTGGAATACCGTGGAAGAACCGAGACTCACCATCCAGATGGTTGGTGAGTACCATAGGGGTAACGTGATGCGAATATTTCACTTTGACCTGATCTTGTTAATATAGGATCCCAACGAAAGGGAGCAGAGACTCGGGGCTAAGCCACTAGCTCCTCTCTTTATCCCGCCCAGCTCAGAAAATGCTGTTTATTATCTAGTTCTGTTCAGTCTGTTGTAGATCTGAGACAGCCTGCTTGGCCAAGGAGATCTAGAACTCGTTAGTAATCAACCACTGGCTCCACGTGGGTCTGGGTTGGTTTTGGTTTGTTTTTCTTCCCAAATCCCTAATATCTACTTTATTTCCTAGTTTTTATCACACCATCTTGTAGCTAAAAAAAAAAAGTCATCATTTTATATCCTTCTAGGGATTTTGATTATATTCAAATTCCCCCTTTCTTCAAGGGAAGCACATACATTTCTAAAGAGCTAGATGTGGAATAAACTTATTCTGAGTATGTCTCATGTTCAAAAATTTGTTTTTGTTTGTGGGGGGTTTTTTGCTTCATATAATGTTTCACTCTATGAAAGAGATGAAAATAGACAGGTGTTAGGAATCTAGCATTTGTGAGATGACATCAGATTGTCTCGGGGCTCGTGAGAAACCATGTTTGCTCCCAAAGCACACCTGCACCTTCATCTGAACTGACCTGTGACCATTTTTCACACAATCCAGCTGACTGTGGACAAATGAAGGAAGAACTGGATCTGACCATCTCGGCAGATACTAGAAAAAAAACAGCATGTAAACCAGAGATTGCCTATGGTAAGTTCAAAAGTTCTGTAGAGTATCTTTAAAGGGGATAGGGTCTTTATTTTTTATTTATTTATTTATTTATTTTATTATTTTTTTTTTTTTTTTTTTTTTGTGTGTGTGTGTGTGTGTGTGTTTGGACTGGGGATCGAACCCAGGGCGGTGCACTTGCCAGGCAGGCGCTTTACCACTGAGCTACATCCCAGCCCCCGTAGAGTATCTTTAAACATGAAATTTCATGAACTCATCATCAATGAGAAAGTTGAAAAGCTTGATACAGTGATTACATGGATACAACATTCCATCTGTTCCCCGAAAGGAAAACATCGTCAGTTTTCAGGACCGACAGAGAGAGTCGTTTATTGTTCAGCAAAGAAATTTGAGTTTCATTATAAATAATGGAAGTGACAGGCATACCCAGTTAAGACATTTTAATAGGTCCTTTGGAATGACAAGGCACTAAAACCTATTCAAAGGGAACTTTTGGGATGCCACCGAGGTGTAAGGTTTCAGTTCTGGGTTCCAGTTGATTGCACAAAGGCACAGAGGCAAGAGTAGTTTTGAAGGCTTGGTTCTTTAAATTTTCCTCCAAGGTAAAAATAAAACTCCAATAATTTTAATATGTGCAGAATTGCAATCCATGTTTCCTAGAACTCAGAGCTAAATCAACGCCCAAGTACAGCTTGTCTGTGGTTTCTGATAGAATTTTCTCCTTTGTCTTCGATTCAAACTTTCCCGTGTTTATTTCTGGCAATTTTTGCTTCTTTTTCTTTTCTGAGAACGAGATAATATGATACACTATTTCAAATCTCTCTCTTTTTTTTTTTTTTTAGGTACAGCTGCTTTGGCACTTTGTACTTACCAACTACTTCCATAAAAGGTTTCTCACTGGAGTTCAGTGAGAACCCTTTGAGAAGCCAAGCATGGAAGACACGATTGTAATCCCAGTGATTTGGGAGGCTGAGGCAGGAGGATTGCAGCCTCAGCTACTTAGCAAGACCCTTGTCAAATGAAAAAAGGAAAAGATCTGGAAATCAGTGGTGTGGCTGAGCACTTGCCTATCATGTCCACAGAGCCCTGGGTTTAATCTCCAACAGAGCAAAACACAAAAACAAGCAAAAAAAAAAAAAAACCCTTTTGAGGCAACAGAGCATTATCACTATTTTACTAATAAATTTTACTGGGGCTTAGTTAGAAGGATTAAATAATTTGCTCAAGGCCATGCAGGAAGTAAGGTGAAGAACTAGAATGCATCCAGCATTATCACCATCAGAGTTTACTGAATTCTAATGGAAGAAAATGCAGCCACCAGAATAAATTTTATAGGATTTCGGGCATTTTTTCCCTTTGAATTCATCTTAATTTTAAAAAGAAAAAAAATATATAAAGCTGTCTGACTCAACCAAGAGCGGCTGCAGTTTTTAAAGGCCTTAAGACTTGAAGATACTATTGTATGGTTTTAGCAAACAAAAATGTCATTGAATTTTTGCTTCCCTTTATTTCAGAACTATTTTAAACTGGGAGTTATCAGGGACCTATTTTAATATAGAGAATAAATGCAATCTGGATTTATTGTATTGCTTCCAAGAAAAGACCTTAGCTGGCTTTTTCTGGAAACCACAGGCAGTTACTGGAATAAGACAATGGAAACCAAATAAAATAGTCACAGTCCCCTCTTTGACCTATATATTACATGCATTGCCTGTGTCTTGCAAAAACACTTATAATTCTGAAAACTGGGATATTGCTCATACATTTGAAGCCACCAATTGATAAAGCCTTTGATTCTGCCACATGAAGCTCACTATCGATCCTTTATCTATCCCTGAGAGAGACCAATAGACCGGCAGGATCTCAAATGTAGACAAAAGTTTTAGTTGTTTTTTTTTTTCCAACCCCATCCCCATCAAAACCAAAAAATAGCAAAAAGAGGTCCTGTGTAGGTGTGTGTGGTACTGGGGATTGAGCCCAGGGGTGTTCTATCTCTGAGCTACATCCTCAACCCTGTTTTATTTTTTTATTGTGAAGCAGAATCTCACTAAGTTGTCGAGAGAAAAAAGATACACCATGAGTCAAACGTTAATGCCTACATCTTTGAAAATAGGATTAAGGTGGCTCATGTCAGATAGTCACCAACCCAAGAAAGGATGAATAAGAAATCAGAATCCTATTAAGGACCAAACATCAAAGCCAGGGGAATTCAACAAGGAAGACAGGCAAGGAAACACCAGGGCCCACACGGTAACCAGTAGAAGGAATGGAAGAAATGTTCCAAAATGTGCCCGGGGGCAAAAATCCATAGTTTTTTTTTTTTTTTTTTTTTTTTTTTTTGGTGGTACTGGGGTTCCTGGAAACCCTTCTACATCCGGGCTACACTCCCAGACCTATTTTTATATTTTTATTTGGAAACAGGGTCTCTTAAGCCAGCGCGTCTGGCTTCGAACCTGCGCGATCCTTCTGTCTCCGCCTCCCAAGAGCGGGGATTACAAGCGTGCGCCACCACGCCCGGCTAACAAATCCACAATTTTAAAGGGCTCACAACTGACTTGTACATCTAACATCAATTCATCTTTGTTTTATGTGCTTCTGTTACCAAAAAGGGTATGGCTCTTATCCTAGTTAAAAAGGGACTGGGGAAGGCTCCTTGGGAGAAGTAAGCTCTACCGTAGGGTGCCCCTCCTAGCTCGCCATCCTTCATTTTTCATTAGTTTGGCAAATTCTGGTTTATATTGGGCATGGCATATTCAGCCTGAATTATTTCATTTTCATCCTGTTCTGTTTCATTACCAGCTTATAAAGTTAGCATCAAAGCCATCACTGAAGAAAATGTTTTTATCAAGTACACTGCGACTCTTCTGGACATCTTCAAAACAGGTGAGAATTCACCTTGTCTTTCTTTCATTCAATAGACATTTAGTACATCCTGTGTGCCATGCATTCTTTTATTTTTATTTTTTATTTTTTATTTTTGCAGTACGGGGGATGGAACCTGGGGCATTCTACCTTCGAGCTATACCCCCAGCCCTATTTTTATTCTTTATTTTGAAACAGGGTCTCGCTGCGTTGCAGAGGGCCTCACTAAGTAGCTGAGGCTGTCTGCAAACCTCGATCCTCCTGTCTCAGCCTCCCAAATGCTGGAATTACAAGCATGTGCCACCATCCCCGGCTCCGTACATTCTTCTAGACACAGAGGATACAACTAGTACAAGCCAGCTAGCTTCCTGCCCTTGTAAAGTTTTACATTGTTTTTAGGGAGCTGCATTTTTTTAAAGGTGCTCATGCAAAAATCTCTCTCGGTGAATCCTTTTTTCTCCAACCTTAACACAAGAGTTTGATATGTTGTTCGGTTCTTCTAGTACTGTGAGATCAACAAAAGCCAGGCGCTATCTTTAAAGTTCCAACTTTTCATTACAAGTTACTTGAGACACATGTATGTATGTATCTGTGTATGTATATATTTATTTATTTTTGTGGTACTGGAGATTGAATTCAGGGGCATTCTACCTCTGAACTATACTCCCGGCCCTTTTTTATTTTTTGTTGTGAAACAGGGTCTCACTAGGTTGCTGAGTGTCTCACTACATTGCTGAGGCTATCCTTGAACTTGCAATCCTCTTGTCTCAGCCACCCAAATACTGGGATTTATAGGCATGCCTGGCTACTTGAAACACGTCTTAAGTGAAACAATTGCTTTATTCAGTGTGATTAAAATTTATCTTACTGCCTTATTTATATCTTCCAAAAAGCTAATCTTTTCAGTTCAGCAGCAGTAGAAGTATAAGTCTATATTACAACAACGTATTTATATCAGTTTTTCTTGTTTGAAATTCTATTAAGTCTTTTTAAGTCTGAAAACCTTTGGCTATTTTTAATCCTACTTTAGATAGGGTAAAAATTCTTATAATACTTTCCAAATACTTATTTGCTGCAATAACATTGCAAAAAAGTTTTCCTACTTTTTATTATTTTATTTAATTTTATTTATTTTGTGGTACCAGGGTTGGAACCCAGGGGCATTGTCCCTCTGAGCTACACCCCTAGCCCTATTTTTTAGTTTAGTTTTGTTTTGGGGGGGTTTTTTGTTTTGTTTTGTTTTGTTTTTTTGGTGGTACTGGGGTTCCTGGAAACCCTTCTAACTCCAGGCTACATTCCTAGACCTATTTTTTTATATTTTTTATTTGGAAACAGGGTCTCTTAAGCCAGCAAGGCTGGCTTCGAACCTGCGAGATCTTCCTGTCTCCGCCTCCGAAGTGTGGGGATTACAAGCGTGCGCAACCACGCCTGGCGTATTTTTAATTTTTTGAAACAGGATCTCACTGAGTTGTGAAGGCCCTCACTAAGTAGCTGAGGCTGTCTGCGAACCTTGATCCTCCGTCTCCGCCTCCCGAATGCTGGGATTACAAGCGTGCGTGCACCACTATACCCAGCCTTTTTATTATTTTAAACAGTTCACTGTATAAAACTGACTTGTAATGTTATTTCACTTTTTCCTCATTGGTGGTCACAGATTTTTCTAATTTGAACCTGATTGCCATTCTGATGAAATAGGTGTTCTGAACTACGATCTTTCCATCATCCAACTCCCCCTCCTCCTCCCCCTCCTCCTCCCCCTCCTCCTCCCCCTCCTCCCCCTCCTCCCCCTCCTCCTCCTCCTCCTCCTCCTTTTCTTCCTGCTCCTTCTTTGTTGTACCCTTGCCATGATTTATTTTTGTTTTGAAACAGTCTCACTGAGTTGCTGAGAATCTCAGTCCTTTCTCAGGCTGTCCTCAAACCTGCAGTCCTCCTGTTTCAGTCTCCCTAGTCCTGGGATGTATAGACGGGCCCCACCTCATCCAGCTTCACCAACCAACTTTCCAGCACCACTGGCATCCAACGTTCACATCACCAGCAATAATAAGCCATTCCTTTCAATAAGGTGCTTTTCACTTAGGAAATAAAAGTTGTTTTATTTTGTACCAATTCCTGCATGGTATCAAAAAACATTTCAGACTGTTCTGAATTTTAGCAATATCAGATTATTCCAAGTTGCAGTCCTGCATTCGTGTCATTTCTTTAGAAATTAAATTTTATGACACTTAAAGAGAAATGTTAAACAATATTGGCATAGTGTATCTCTTTGTTCTGGGTGTTTCTTTTTTGTTTACCTGTTATACTTTTTTTTTTTTTTTTGGTGGTACTGGGGTTCCTGGAAACCCTTCTACCTCCGGGCTACACTCCCAGACCTATTTTATACTTTTTATTTGTGCCGACTCCGGGTTTGTTTTCCAGAGGTACTCTGGGCGAAGGACAGTCAGCTGAGTCCGAGATATTAATGTAGGGGAAAGCCTTAATGGCTCCCCACAACCTACGAAAACCAGCTGGAACTAAGGCATGTACGCTACAATTTATGTTACTAAGGAAAGCTTATCATCAGGTACACAGCTGCTAAATACTACATGCAGACAGGTTCAAAAATGTTTCAGGATTGAACCATTAGAATGACTCTGGCGGAGTTTAATGGTTGAATATCAGCCCTGAGTTCAACACACTCCCTGCCTCAAGAAGTATAGTCTAGCTGAAGAGACAGACTTGTGGGGCTAGAAGTCCAGGTATCAAAGAAGTAGGGGAGGGCTGGGTGTCGCTCAGCAGGCCCTGGGTTTGATCCCCGCTACTCTTAGGACAAAGAGAAAACAGAGAAGGTTTATTGGATACCGTGAGGATTGAAGATGAGTTTAAATATGGGTAAAATTCAACAGACGAACATGGGAATACATTCCAGAGAGGGGACCAGCTTCTAGGCTGGTCTGAGTCCTTGGGGAATCCTGTAGATACTCTCCTCAAAATCTCCCAAGTTTTCATGTCTTATACTTTCCACAAAGCTGGCCGTTACCAACTACCAAATACTTTTTTTTTTTTTTTTTTGCTATGAAACATGCGGAGATTATCGTTCAGCCACAGAATAATCATTCTGGGTCTACAAGAACAGTATTAATAAATGCTTATGTGAGTCTTGCTACGTTCTAAGCGTTTCTCCTGTATTAACCTACTTAATCCCACAACTGATCTGCAAAGTAGGCCGTATGATCATGCCCATTTTTCAGATGAGAGGACTGAGCCCTAATATAGAAAGCACAAATTATTTGCCCGGAGCCACACAGCCAGGAAATGGCACACTTGGGGTTTAACGCACATAGTCTGGCTCGGGAATCTGAAGTCTTGCCGGTCTCCAGTACCCTCACCCTCTTGGTAGCCGTGAGGACCTGGACAACTCCAGAGAATTTGCAGCTGTGATAATAAAACACGAATGTGGTCATCTCCCTTGTGCATCTCTCAGGAGAAGCTGCTGCTGAGAAAGACTCTGAAATCACCTTCATCAGAAAGACCACGTGTGCCAACGCTGACCTGGTCAAAGGACGGCAGTATTTAATCATGGGTAAAGAAGCCCTGCAGATAAAACACAACTTCAGCTTCAAGTAAGTCACGTCGTGTGGGGCCTCCAATCTTCCCCCCAAAACTAAATGCAATTTATTCTTAACTACACTACATCTTTCTTTCTTTCCTTTTATTTTTTTTTTGGGGGGGGGTTGAAACTAAGGGCATTCTACATCTGAGCTACACCGCTAGCCCTATTTTTTTTTGGTGGTGGTGGTACTGGGGTTCTGGAAACCCTTCTACCTCTGGGATATACTCCCAGACCTATTTTTATATTTTTATTTGGAAACAGGGTCTCTTAAGCCAGCACAGCTGGCTTCGAACCAGTGCGATCCTCCTGTCTCCGCCTCCCAAGCGCAGGGATTACAAGCGTGCGCCACCACACCAGGCGTGTACTAGCCCTATTTTTAATTCTTTATTTTTGAAACAGCATCTCACTAAGTTGCAGAGGGCCTCACCAAGTAGCTGAGGCGGTTGCAAACCTGCGATCCTCCTAACACAGCCTCCCAAGTACTAGGATCACAAGCGTGCGCTACCATGCCCAGTTTACACGACATATTTCTTACATAGCCTGCTGTTAACCAACAAACCATTACAAACATAAACAAAATCATGAGCTTCCAAGGAAGAGCTGTTGAAACCCATCATGGCAGCTGAGAACTTGGCTGTGTGAGAAGCCACCTGTATGACTGAACCTCATGATGAATCTGAGAGCTGATCCAGCCTCCACTCAATATGTCCTCAGACCATCCTGTTTGCAAAGAGGCTCATGTTTAAAAATATGCACCAACACACACTTATAATCCCAGGCTGAGACCGGAGGATCATGGTTTGCGGACAACCTCAGGTACTTAGTGAGGCCCTCTGCAACTCAGTGAGACCTGGTTTCAAAAATAAAGGATAAAAAATAGGGCAGTGGGTATAGCTCAGAGGTTGAATGCCCTTGGGTTCCATCCCCAGACCCACAATAAATAAATAAATAAATAAATAAATAAATAAACAAACAAACAAACACACCAAGCCAACATGGGGCACACAGTTGTGATCCTAGTACTTGGGAGGATGAGAAAAGAGGATCACAGGTTGGAGACCAGCCTCAGCAACTTAGAAAGACCCTGTGTCCAAATAAAAAAATAAAATAAGGCCAGGGGTATGGCTTGAAGGTAGAAAACCCCTAGGGTCAATTCCCAGTACCTCAATATATATATTACATATGCACCTTAATCCCCAGTACCTCAACACACACACACACACACACACACACACACACACACATATAATTCATATGCACCTTATTGTCTGTTTATAAAGAACAGAACTTGACATGTCATTCCCACCTTTGTCCATGGGAGCCCCAAGCAGCTCCACATCCTTCAAGGATTTGTGACTCTTCCCCAGGCTGATCCAGAAGAGTCTGGCTGACAGCCTGGGCCCTGGGGACCTGTCCACAGCTGGGCTCTTGCCAAGGAAATCAATAGGCCCTTTCCTCTCTGTGTGGGCATCACCGTGAACTCTTTGTTCGCAGGTACATCTACCCATTGGACTCCTCCACCTGGATTGAATCCTGGCCTACAAGCCCAGCATGCCCATCGTGTCAAGAATTCCTAGCTAATTTAGATGAGTTTGCTGAAGACATCTTTTTAAATGGCTGCGCAAATGTCTGAAGAAGCCTGCGGGTCGTTTTCACTTATGGACTCCTGCTGTCAAAGTTCCTCTTTTTCTCCTTTTTTTTTTTTTAACTGTCACAGCTGGTCTTATTTGGAAAGCTCACTTTCTTTAGAATCAGTGGCACTTGCTTTTATCAGAGAACAACTGTAAGAGCTGTAACTTTCTGAAATTACATGGCCGTAAGGAGGGGGCACGAAGACAGATCCTCCCAGTTTCCTGAACACCAGATACCATGAACGGACATCTCCTAAAACCTACCTCTCAGGAATGTTTCCTGGGGCCAAAAGGATACCCCTACTGAAATGGAATATCTTACAAAAACATGGCCCTCGCGTGAAATAAAATACCGAGGAACAGAAAACCGTTTGTGGAAGCTCCATTTTGCTTTCAAGATGTACTCAAAAGCATGTTGTTTCATGTGTCCACCACACGGAGATGGGCAGTTTGAGAGAGGGAAAGAAAGGTAAGACTAGAGAGACCCCTGACCCAGAGAAGGCCTCAGCTCAGAGCCCTGGCAGCGGCCCACCCAGAAGGTAGAGTTTGGCTGTGCCCCCTCCCCGTCAGCCCTCTCCACACCCCTGGCTGGCGGGCCATCTACCCTCCTCTCTTTCTTCCCCTCCCAGCACATATTCATTTCCCCAGGAACTTGCTCTTGCCAATAATTGCTCTAGCAGAAGGCAGGCCCCCAGCACAGTGACCTGAAAAGAAAGAGCGGGAAGCAGGAGACCTTTGTTCTAGCTCCAACCAGGTCCGCCTGCCTCTCTCCCTCCCTCTCCCTCTCTCTCTGTATGAGCTTTACAAAGAGGATTTATAAGGAGGTTAATTAATTAATTAATTTATTTATTTTGCGGGTCTGGGGATGGAACCCAGAGGCATTCGATCTCCAAGCTACACCCCCTGCCCTATTTTTTATTCTTTATTTTGAAACCGGGTCTCACTGAGTTGCAGAGGACCTCACTAAGTAGCTGAGGCTGTCCACGAACCACGATCCTCCAGGTCTCAGCCTCCAGAATGCTGGGATTACAAGTGTGCGCCACCACGCCCGGCTTCTAATTTTTATTTTTAAAGAGCGATAATATGCCACTTTTATTTAGTACTCTCAACATTCCAGACACAGCGTATCACGTTTTAATTTTAAACATTTAATAACTATAAATAAAGTATATAATATTATGGCTATTTTACACAGTAGAAAACCAAGGTAAAGAAGAGAACATAACTTCCAGATTCATGCAACTAATACTTGCAAATAAAGCTTTATACCTAGTCTAACTATAGAGTCAATCAACCAAATTGCTCAAAATTTGTTATGGCCTTGAAAGTAATCAACTAATGTGAAGAGAAATTTTTAAAAAAATAAAATCCTTTACTCAGAAATTAAAGTAGAAGCACTTTAGATCTCATCAAAGGGTTCTCACACATATTCACACTTAATATCTTGAGAATTTCACCAGATCCAGGAATTATTACCATCCCCCATGGTAGAGATACAGACATCGAGGCTCAGAAACGCCAGACAGTTTTCCCAGCCAAGTAAGAGGCAAAACTCGGAGATCACACCCCAGGAGATCACACCCCAGGAGATCACACCCCAGGAGATCACACCCCAGGAGGTCACACCCCAGGAGGTCACACCCAAGGAGGTCACACCCCAGGAGATCACACCCAAGGAGGTCACACCCAAGGAGGTCACACCCCAGGAGATCACACCCAAGGAGGTCACACCCCAGGAGATCACACCCAAGGAGATCACACCCCAGGAGATCACACCCAAGGAGGTCACACCCAAGGAGATCACACCCAAGGAGATCACACCCAAGGAGGTCACACCCCAGGAGATCACACCCAAGGAGGTCACACCCCAGGAGATCACACCCCAGGAGATCACACCCCAGGAGGTCACACCCCAGGAGATCACACCCCAGGAGGTCACACCCCAGGAGGTCACACCAAAGGAGGTCACACCCCAGGAGATCACACCCAAGGAGGTCACACCCCAGGAGATCACACCCAAGGAGATCACACCCCAGGAGATCACACCCAAGGAGGTCACACCCCAGGAGATCACACCCAAGGAGGTCACACCCCAGGAGGTCACACCCAAGGAGGTCACACCCAAGGAGATCACACCCCAGGAGATCACACCCAAGGAGGTCACACCCCAGGAGATCACACCCAAGGCGTCTCTCAGTCTAAACACAATCCCTGTGCCATATCACCACACATCACACTGCTTGGCAGGTTTCATTTTCTAGGAGGAAGGCAGGATGTGCTTGGAGTTTCTTTGACAGAGGTGAAACAGTCCTACTAAACTATCACAAGGAAATGCACAGATAAGCTCCAGATACCGTGGTCACAGACGAAAACGCAACCCTTGCTGAAGAACCTGCATTTTACCAGTTAAGCAAAATTGCCCGAGGATTTGCGGTGTGACGTGGTGTAAAAGTGTTCCACTTCCAAGAAGTAAAGACTTTGTGTGTGTGGTGCTGGAGATCGAACCCAAGGGCGTTCTGCCTCCGAGCTGCAACCCCAGCCCCGATTTTTTATTCTTTATTTTTTATTTATTTTATATGCCATTTTATTTAATTTTGGTGGTACTGGGGGTGGATCCCAGGGGATTTTCTACCTCCGGGCTATACTCCCAGACCTATTTTATAATTTACTTGGAAACAGGGTCTCACTAAGTTGCTGAGAGCCTCACTCAGTAGCTGAGGCTGGCTTCGAACCTGTGCGATCCTCCTGTCTCAGCCTCCCAAGCGCAGGGATTACAAGTGTGCACCACCACGCCCAGCCTTATTCTTTATTTTTGATACAGGGTCTCACTAAGTTGCAGAGGGCCTAAGTCGCGGAGGCCAGCCTCAGCAATTTAGCAAGGCTCTCAGCAATTTTAGGGAGACGCTGTTTCAAAATTTAAAAAATAAATAAATAAAAGGACCGGGAATGTAGCTTGGAGGTAGAATGATACTAGGTACAACAGAAGAAGAAAAAAAGAAGTTTCCCACAAAAGGAAGCAAAGAAATAAGTTGGGGACGTAGAGTGAAGAGGAAAAGGATAGGAAGGAAAAAATAACACATTTGTGCGTGAAGGGAATGATTCAGAAAAGAGTAAACAGGAGGGAGAAGGGAACCTGCTAGAAGTTTCCTCAGAGAGATTAGAACCTGGAGCCCAAGAGGAGCGCTGACTTTAAGAAAGTGCATTCCCCGCTAGCTCTTCCGGGCCAGGGGTCAGTAAACTTCTTCCATAATGGGCCCTGCTTTAAATGTCCTAAGCATGTTAGGCTCAGCTCTCTCATTGTAACACAAATGCAGCTGCAGATGCTGCACTGAGCAGGTGCGGCAGGTGCGAGCTGGTCGGCTCGGGCCGCAGTGTGCCCATCCCTGCAGCAATAGGCAGGGAGCAAGGGAGAGGGCGGGGCAGACCCTGGCAGGTGGGTGGGAGCACTGAAGAGCCTGTGGAAGCTCCTTCTGCAGGGGGGTGAGATGTGCAAGGGAGGAGGAGCAATCGGATAAGGAGACTGAATGGACAAAGGACTTGTGATGCCATCGCCTCTCAGGTGTGGGGGTCTGCTTGAGGTTGCTAGATAAGAATCTCAAGTGGGCCTGGGCAGCGTGGGTTGTGGGGTTTTCCTCCGGTCCCATGCAGATCTTTTCCAGAATCTAATGCAAGTTCTAGACTTATCAGATCCCCGCAGCCAAGAAAACCCGGAACAAGGCTACATTTATTAATGGCAGCAAAGGAGAACCAGAAGGGGTCTCGACTGCAGGGTGTTAGAAAAGACTGCTTGTAGGATTTGGTGGTAGATCATTTGGGAGAAGCTTCAAGGACGTGAGCTTTGCCCTGGCTGTCAGGACATGGGGCAAGCCTGTTAGGAAGCATCCCTGATTCTTCACTAGCTGAGGGAGGGAAGTGGCGTTCACACTGACTGGGAAAGGGAGTCGCGTGATCATTTTTGTGGTTTGGACAACGCTGTTTTTTTTTTTCCTCTGCTCACACATGATGATGATGGAGCGCATACCTCCTGATGCTCTCGCTCTGTGACAGGAGGAACAGAGAACACCACAGCCCCGCTGAGGGCCAGGCCAGCTCCCAAGACACCGGGCTGCCTCCCTGCCCAGGGCTGCTCTTCTCTCCCTCAAAACCCCCCTCCCGGAAAAATGCACGTTCAAATGCAAAACACACCTGTGCATGCTGTTTCCAAGACCCCCAGAAGTCCACACGGGGACTCATGACTGCAAAGCCCAGTCTCCAGAGCCAGGAATTTGGCAGCCAAATCTGTAAGTTCTCAGAGACACAGAACAACTCTGGATTGTGCTTCTGCGGGTTTCTCCCAACTCCCAAAAAGAGATTGGTTCTATGTTTAATGTGATAAGAGAAATGCAGATCTTTAACCTCAACTGGGAGATTTAAATGTTTCTTTATGCCTCTGAATCAGAAACAAAAAAGGGAGGGAGGGAGGGAGGGAGGGAGAAAGGAAAGAATGAGTGAGAGGAGGAGAAAGGAGGGGAAAGAAGAGGGAGAACAGGGAGGGATTTGGTGTTAAGAGGAGAGCTCCGTTTCTAAGAACCTTCTGGATTCTTCTCAGCTGGCAAGCTCGTCACCCTCACAGACATGTTGGCAGACACGGATTCGTTCCTTGGAACGTGGTGTTCACTCCGTCACTGTTTCCATCATTATAATCACATGTGTGCATGCTGCCTACACAGTCCTGAGTCACATAATCCAGACCGGAAGGACATGTGCTCATGTCATCCACACCCTTCATTTCACCTGGGGAAACTGAGGCCCAAAGGAGCCACTAGCCTGCGGTTGTGGTCCTGCTGAGCAGAAGGGCTGGGACACAGGCTCAAGCCTCTCTCAGCCCAGCAGCCTTCCTACTGCCACAGATAAGCAGAAGTAGAGAAAAGGATTTGGGCAACCAATGAAGAAGCATTTTCTTATTGTCAGAACTGTTCAAAGATAGAGTAGGGCGCAGGAGGAGGACCAAGTTCCCCAGCGGAACTGGGGGACAGCCAAGCAGAATCCAGATGTCCTCTTCCGGAAACATGGTAGGAGCGACTCAAGCGCGGAACTGACCCTGGTAGCGGTCTATGTGAGAGTACATAACATTTGAAAAACACCTCCTTTACTTCTTTAAGCCTCAGATATCACATCTGAAAACTGGAAGTACTAAGAAGTCCCAAGTCAGAGGATTTCTCTAAGACATAAGGGATGGCACAGATAAAGCGGTAAGAACATGACCCCCGCATGTAGGGGATGAATTCCCGAGGATTGCAGGTTCGCGGCCAGCCTCGGCAACTTAGTGAGATGCTGTTTGAAAATAAAGAAATAAAATAAAATAGGCCTGAGGGGTGTAGCTCACAGGTAGAATAACCCTTGGTTCAATTCCCAGTACCCCCCCCCCCAAAAAAAATCAGGTCCTTGAGTTCCTAGAGGCTTATATACAGGGGCACCTTAATGTTAATGTTCACCTAGAATGATGAACATCCTGGGTAAAGACACCTAGAGCTCTCACCACACAGTCTTCTGATGGCTCATTCGTGTCCCCTCATCCCTCTGTGAGCCCCTCCAGGACAGGGACTGTATCTTATTCCTTTCTGTATCCTAATGAATATTAAGTGTCATTTAATGTTCAGACTCTATGTCCTAGGCAGGGTAGCTCCAATCGAGAAGAGCCTCTGCAAATGGGGCCTCAATTTGCACCTTCTCCTGTCTTCCTTAGTGGTATAAATCTGCAGTAACTTGAGCTATGGATCCATGTATAATCCTTGACTTCTGCTTTCAGAACCCCCAGGCCAGTTTCTTCAGCAAATCCTGCAGCCCCAGCTCCAAAGTTATCCTCAGCCCATCCATTTCTCTTCATCTCCAGAATGCTGAGCAGATAAATCTTTCTTCCTCTAAGTTGTGGTGGTCAGGTGTTTTGGGTCATAGCAGTGAGGCTGCTGACTGAAATAATAAAGTAATACACTGTACTTTAAGTGATGTTTTAAAATATGACATATAAAGTGATATTCTACAAGGAAGAAATAAATAAGTGATGGAACAAAGATCCCAAGAAATATGCCACCTCTTAAAAAAAAAAAACCTTTACAAAGACAGTAGTTGTGACTATATAATCACTGTATGATGAATGAGAAGCAATTATCAAATTGTTTGGGTTCCAATCACAATTCCAACTCTTCTGCCTTCTAAGAATTATGTGTCAGCATCCTGCAGGTTATATTTGTTCCATAGATTTGCAGCAGGCAGGTAAATGGGCAGAAGGCTGAGATGCAAAGTGCTGAGATTGGCAGAATCAAGAAGCTGTCAGAGCAGAAACAGAGTTAAGCAAGGAAGACTTTATGAAATTGCTGAGCTTTACAAAAGAAGTGCATGGCCTGAGGTAGGTCCACCAGACTCTGTGGTGGACTCTGAGAAGAGACTCAGTAAAGGCTCAGAAAAGCATTCTAGGTGAACACACCTAGAGCTCTCGCCACACAGTCTTCTGATGGCGTATTTGTGTCCCCTCATCCCTCTGTGAGCCTCTCCAAGACAGGGATTGTATCTTATTCCTTTCTGTATCCTAAGCACAAAGCAAGGTACAGGTATAAACTACAGACAGTGACATTTACATGGACATCAAAATCAGAATGTGATTGTCATATAAGAGCTTATCACAAAGGCACATTGATACCCAGTTCCTCACCCTGAGGACATGAGGATCTACAGAAGGCAGGAATTGGAAGCCTGAGGTACCAATGAACTTTCTGGTGGTGGTTCAGTGGCCTTATCTGAGGTGAGCACAATGCCCTAATTACATGGGAGAAGTGATAGAAACAATCCGTACTGAAAAAATATAAGGAAAAATAAGATCCCATTTTACAATAGCAAATATAATTTTACATCAAGTAAATAAGACTCACTGTGTGTACTCATAAATGAACTTTATTTTCTTCTCTAACTCCCTACAAAAATTTTTTCAGAGGAAAGGGAAAGAAATCATGTTTCTGGCCTTTACTAAAAACTCATCCATCATATAGCCGTTCTAATCTCCCTTACGAAGCAAAATGTCCTAGGATCACGTGAGTCACCAAACAACTCTATTCATAAATTAAATTTTCAGTCCCATTCAAAAGTAAAATCCCAACCCTGGTTTAGAATTCAGTCCTCTCACCTTTCCCAACCAGGGTTTGCTGCAGGCAGGACTCCTGTAGCTGAGAAAGGGACCAGCTACTCCTCTCCCTAGACCTCTTTCCTTTCTTTTCTAACTGTACCTTCTTCTTTATTTTTTTTAATTGTGGAAATCAATGAAAACAAATAACATAAAATTTACCATCTTAGCCACTTCCAAGTGTACCGGTCAGTAGTGTTAAGTACATTCACATTATTGTGCAAGCTAACAGTGACTTCTGTCCTGTCGAGGGAGAGAGGGACGGGGTAGGGGAAGATGTGAAGCAATCGGAACAGGAGAGCTCTTACTTGACCAAAACTATTATAGGATGGCTACAAAAGACTTCTTAAAGTTTTCTTATACTTTTATTGGTACTTGATAGTGCCTTGCATCATAATGTAAATCAGAGTGACAGTGGCATGCATGCACACTGCACTTGCCGGACTCTCCCCGGCTCCCTCTGCACTCCCTCGTCCCCACACAGGAGACTGAGGTTGACATTGGCATTCTCACATGGGTACCTAACGTCAATGGACGTGATTCCTTCATTGATCCTCCTTCCCCAGGCCACCTCCCTGGCTCCACTGAGGTTTCTCCTCCATTATCTGAAGTCTTCTGGTATCTCAATTATGTCCTAGCTTCCGCATATGAGAGGAAGCAAATGACCCTTCATTGCTGTGACTGGCTGATCTCCCTTACCATGATGTCCTCCGGGCCCACCCACTTTCTGGCAAATGACATCATTTCGTTCTTCTCTCTTGCTGTGCTAAGTAGAATTGTATTGTATGTCTATCCCATAATTTTAGAATCCATTTATCTGTTGGTGGACACCTAGGTTGGTTCCATAATTTGGCTATTGTGAATTGTGCTGCTACAAACATGGATGCTTCTATTACTATAGTATTCTGATTTCAGTCAGAGAACTTTAAAACTGATTCCTGTTGGACATGTCGGTAGCTTTTTAGGCATCCCTTGCCCATTACTAAAGATCTCTCATCTTGATGTGAGCATCACACTCCCATATATCCCACTGCTCATTTCTTCAGAATCCCTAGGAGTCCACTGGTGCCTTCAGTTTATCCCCCATTGAAGAGGCCTAAGAGGCCCTCTCCTTGGCTCTCCTTGTGCAGGACTGCTTCCAGTTCTCAGGATCAGCATTCTTTGCCCAAACCAAGTTTGGAAGTCCAGGCTGATCGCATCAGAACCCGCGTTCCCCTATCTTGTTTGTCTGTGATGGTGCCTATCTCCCATCCTTTAGATTTCTCAAGCGGCATCAGATGCTACTGCGAAACAGAATCCACCCTGTCTCTGCTCCTTAAGCTCCATTGGCATGTATTAAGTAAGCTCCATGAAGCCCCTCTTCTTAATTCAAGAAGGAAGAGAGAAACACGCCTTATCACCAGCCCTCTCCACCAAAATCTTCATTCAGCTCTAGTCTTATAATGACAGAGCGAAGGATCTCCAGGATTTTTTTCTTCCTTTGGTGGTACTGGGGTTCCTGGAAACCCTTCTACCTCCGGGCTACACTCCCAGACATCTACTTTTATATATTTTTATTTGGAAACAGAGTCTCTTAAGCCAGTGTGGCTGGCTTCGAACCTACGCGATCCTCCTGTCTCAGGCTCCCAAGCGCGGGGATTACAAGCGTGCGCCACCACGCCCGGCTCCAGGCTCTTTAAACACCCTGTATATAGGAGGTCAAAGATGAATCCAGCAATTTCTCAAGAGATTCAATCTATCAGTATAACTAGAACACGCACTGGTGAGATGAATGCACGGCAGAATAGTTCCTCCTAGGAGCGAGGGAGAAAGCTTCACGGAGAAAATAACCCCTGAGGTGGGTCTTAAAGAATGGCCAAGCCAGGCGCAGTGTCACACGCCTATAATCCCAGTACTTGGGAGGCTGAGATAGGAGGATCACAGGTCTGAAGACAGCCTTGGCAATCCAGCGAGACTCTCAACAACCTAGCAAGACCCTGTTTCAAAACAAAGTAAATAAATAAATAAATAAATAAATAAAAGAGGGCTACGGGTGTAGCTTGGAGGTAGCACATCCCTGGTTTTAATCTCTGGTATCACTAAAGAAAAAAAGTAGATTCTAAGATTCGGATACACTGAAATGAAACCATTTCAGAGAGAGGAAATTGATAAGTAAAATAAAAAATTAAATGCGAGTAAAATAAAAATAAGTGAGTACGGCGGAGTGTGAAAAACACGAGAGAGGTCCGGTACACATGGCATGTAAAGTTTTAATGGCACGGCTCTCCCGGGGATCAGGGCGAGGCACCGTGGGGCCCGCGCGCCTGTCCGAATCTAGAGGACGCGGGCTCTCCTTTTCAAGGCATGCGTCTCGCGAGATGGGGGTTTACTCGTGGGAATGCCCAATTCTCGCGGGGGTTTCAGCCCCTCCCTTGCCCTGCAGAGGTCATGTGACACAAAGTCACATGAGTGCAGGACCCAACTTAACAGAAATGACATGAGCAAAGCCCAGGGATGGGAATGAAGTTAGGTATGGACAGTCTTTAGGATATTTGTTTAAATGTGACAAGTGGAAGAGGAGGCCAAGCAGGACCAATAACAAGAGGTGTGGGTCCCTCCTCCTCCTCCTCCTCCTCCTCCTCCTCCTCCTCCTCCTCCTCCTCCTCCTCCTCCTCAGTGAGAAGTTCTGAGCATTTTCAAAAAGGAGCAGGATGGAGATAGGATAGGAGAGGCAGGGATTAACTCTTAGTGAAACCTGTTCATTTCCTCCAGTCATTAACTGGGGTTCTATTAAGAAGGAAAACACAACAAAAGCCTACCCACACCTGCTTTCTTTCCCAGAAAAACTCCTGCCCCGCAGAGCCTCTCGGTTTATACGGCTTCGGTTTATAAAGACCTGCGATCCTCCTGTCCCTGTGCTGAGGGGCCTTGGCGCCCAGAGCCCAGGGATGAGCTCCCAGCTCGGAGGCCCCTCGCTCCAGAGCCATATGGGGCTGCGGCTCCAGGGTGTGAACAGGGTCCCTGGAGAGTCCGCAGGGAGGGGCTTCTCTTTCTGAGCAGCGGGACAGGGAAGCCCAGGGTCTCCTGCCACGGACTCTGTCCTGGGTCATGCTGAATTCAGACCTGAAGCCAAGGGCCAAAAGTCCAGGAGGCGGCAAAGCCAAGAAAACAGGAGGATTAAATTCAAATCCCAACTCTTCTCCCTTCCCTTTCTGCCTTAATCTGTGAGACAAAAGCAAAAGCGCCCCCCCCCCAAGAAGGTTGCTTTTCAAGATAAAGACGTGCAGCTGTCGCTAGAAAAGATAAAGATGTGCGCGCATAGCTAGCGTGCAGCAGATACTCAGTAAAGATTCCTCCTGCCCCTTCCCCCAATATCTGTCTGCTACAAGGTGTGGAATCAAGGATAAAACCGAATCAGGTGCTGTCTCCAAATCGCTGTCATCGGCCCTGCGCAGGGACCCTGGGAACTATTTCTTCAATTATTTTCAATAATGAAAAAAAATCACAAAACACCACATACATTGTCACACACTCGGAATGAACCTATATCCCCTAGGATCCCCGTACTCTCAACCTCCCTCTGACTCGGTTTCCCCATCCCTAAAGCAGCCCGAAGGAGGTCTTCCCCTCTGCAAATGCCCGAGAGGTTGGGAGGATGGCGCCCAGCAGAGGGCGCTCCAAGTGCAACTTCCTGGCCAAGGCCCCGGGGGGAAAGGCGATGGGCCAAGGAAAATTCTAGTGGAAAAAATGAAGAAAGGATTCCAGGTTCATGAGGCCCAGGCTTTGAAAAACAAAACTGCTGAGTTGTCTCTTGAGTTAGGGGAAAAGAACACCACAGCTGCCTGGAGATTTCCAGGAAACTATTTTGAAGGCTTTGAGCAAGGTTGGCAGGGCGCTGGGGCTGGGAGGAGGGGAACTGGGGGCGGCGGTGGCGATGGCGAGGCCGCGGGCCTGCAGGAGCGTGGGTGTGCGCAGGTGCTCCGGCACTGTGCGGTTACATACGCATCATGCCTGTGCCTGTGTTTGTGCGCACCCGAGGGGACAATCCACCACTTTATTCAACAGTTTCTATTTTCTACAGGGCACAGTGGATTAATGATGGAGCCCCAATAACAAATAAGACATAGTTTTCCGACTTAGCTAGTGAGGAATGCAGAATAGCAGGCAGTTTTCATTCAGAGCGGGGCGGGGGTGCCTCTGTGTCCTGTGTCTTCTGGAGACCTGTGTCCTGGTTTAGAACTTTGGCTTCGTGTTACAGCAACCTGGGAGTCTGGTCCAACCACCCCCTAGCTACATGACCTGGGAGATCTGTCTGACATTCAGTCCCTGTCAGTGGGTAATGCAAACACCATATCCTACCTGGGCATCGGTTTTGCCCACATCTGGATGAACGCACGTGGGACGTGTGCAGTCGGGTTCCACGCGGGCACATTCACACGTCTGCTTGTGGTGTGCTATGGAACACCAAGTTCTACCAGAGATCGCGAATCCTGGCCCACAGACGTGGTTTGTGGAGAACATCTCATGTGGTTTGGGTTTCTTTTTTCGGCTCGGGGAATGCTCTAAAAATCAAAAGACTTCACGTAAGAATCCAGATTTCCACTTTCTCTTGAAACCTTCGAAGATCCAGCCACCCTGCCAATGTGCATGTGAATGCCTGCCTGCCACCATCCCTGCTTCCTGAGAGATGCGCCCTTCCCGGCCACCCTCCCTCCTGGCCAGTCTCCAGAGCTATACTTGGAGGGCTTCCAAGGCGGCTCAGAAGAGCTTGTGTGCAGACATGTTCTGTATGAAAGAAAAAGCAGGACGGGGCAGGAGCTGGTGCCAGGCCTCCCCCCACCAAAGCAGCTCTGGTTTCAGCCATCAGAGGGGCCAGAGGGAGCCGCAGGCCCCACCCAAGGTTCTCTGGCTCTCAGCAGCTGGACACTGGTTACAGATGGGGATGACTGAGGATGGCAATTAGAACAAATATAGATATAGATATATTACTGCTAAGATACTGTTCTAATACTGATACTCAAAAAATAATACCAATACTGATAAAATACTGTTCTAATACTGATAAAAGTATATATAGTTTTATCAGTATAATGTAATCATACAGACTAGTGAGATTCAGAGTTTTACAATCATACATTCATACATCATCTAATGCACTTTCCTCTGTACACCAGCCCTCAATTCATCCTCCTCCTCCGCCGCCCATACCTGTGAGTGAGATTGGTAGTGAGACCTTCGTGTATGGACATTACAGTACTTGAATCATTCCTTTCCTCAGCCTCGGCTTTCCCCTCCCACCTCCCTTCTCCAGTCCCCTTCCCCTAACTCTGCTGGTTTCTCTTTTCATTTGACTGAATTCTCTTTCACTTCCTATTTTGAGAAATATTCCAGCTTCCACATATGAGGAAAATATTCCACTCCTGACTCTGAGACTGGCTGATCTCACTTAACATCACATTCTCTATTTCCATCCATTTCCTGCAAATGACATGTTTTTTTCTTTTTGTTCTTCTTTATGGCTGAATAAAACTCTATCAGGTGCATATTACACATTTTCTTTTTTTTATGGTGGTACTGATTACATATATATATATATATATATATATATATATTTTTTTTTTTTTTTTTAAACAGGGTCTCTTAAGCCAGAGAAGCTGGTTTCAAACCAGTGCGATCCTCCTGTCTTCGCCTCCCAAGCGCGGGGATTACAAGCGTGCGCCACCACGCCCGGCCATGTTACACATTTTCATTCACCATCCTTCATGGATACCTAGGTTGGTTCCATAATTTGGCTATCACTTTTTTTTTTTTTTTTTTTTTTTTTGCTGTACTGGGCATTCAGCCTCTGAGCTACACCCCCAGCCCTATTTTTTTTTTTATCCTTTATTTTGAAACGGGGTTTCACTGAGTTGCAAAGGGCCTCACTAAGTAGCTGAAGCTGTCTGCAAATCCAGATCTCCCTGTCTCAGCCTCTCAAATGCTAGTGAATTCTTGTCTACTCGATTTTACATTTAAAAGATGTTTTAAATATAGATCTGACGTGAATAAGACAATGATCTCCCCCAGAAAGTGTTGCTATAGGTTTATGCAAGGGTTCCTTTAAAAATGAGCAAAAGGGCTTATGGCAGAAGCTAAAAATATTTTTGTCAAATCTATTTTGGGAACTCACAAGTATGAAAGGTTAGACTGGCATTCTCCTAGTATCACTGGGTCCTCTTAGGATAGCAGGTCTATCCTCTTCATAAATATTGACTGGGCCTCCCTGTGTGCAGGACGTAGACTGGGCCTCGCGGGGGCTGGGGGGTCCTGCAAAGACCTACGTGCCTGCTCCTTGGCCCTCAGGAAGCTCAGCGAGGTGGGGGATACTCAAGGGGATATTAACAGCAACCAAAGGACAGGGTATTGCTGAGACATTTGGGGACAGAGGGCAGCAGGATAGAGAGGAAGGCGCTTCTGGCCCTCTGTGAAGGCTGGTTTTCCTCTCTGGGTTCCTATTTCCCTGTCTTGTAGAATAAGGAGGTTGGAGGGATGAGCAACAGTGAGCCCACTTTCACAACCCTGGCCCCAGCTCGGGAGGTCTTTGAGGATCAAGAGCTGCAGTCCTGGTTCTTAGCATCTCTTTCCCACCCCGCATTCCTGCTCCCAAGTCTTGGCTTGTACTGGTAATTTCTCTGGCTTGAACTCTGAAAGAAATCTGTCAGAGGCAGTTTTTCACACAGCTCCCTTTAAAAAGAAGTCTGGAGTCCAAACAGACCAGGAAGCCTCCGGCATCTCTAACTGGGGTTCCTGGTGCTACCCCAAATCCAGATGAGAAAAGCAGACGGAAGAGTATAAGACCCTTCCCCACCACCAGAGTTTGAATGATCAAAGTTTAAAGGACGAGAGGATTTATGATCCAAGATTCCTCTAAGGTCATTCTCCCACTTGGCAGGTGAGAAAAATACAGCCCAAGGAGGGAAGAGACTTTTCCCCACAGCCCCATAGCTGACACCGAAACAGAGCCTCTGATTTCTGAGTCAGAGCTCTCCTGCTTCCTTGGTTTTTTCCTTTCTTAGGCTGGGTCCTCGAGATGGAGTGGCATGAGGATCACCAGGCTGCATCGCTCTTCAACCAGATGTTGACTGCTGTTGATTTCGAGCACATGTGTTCTCATTCCGCACTAGTCAACAGCCAGGGAAATCGAGCCTCACAAAGGTAAACGTAAAGGAGGAGCAGGAATTCCCAGCCCAGGAGAAGGCCCTGGTCCGGCATGCTCACCCTCGGAACAGCCTCTGCTTCCACTTTCCATGAAAGAGGAAACTGACGCAGTGGCAAACCAGACGCTTAGAACAGGACGCATGGAGGCCAGAGATGGTCAGACGTGAGCTAGTCCTAAAGCCTTCTGCATCATGGTCATCTTGGAGCTTGGCCTTATCGAAGGGTCCATCTGCCAAGCCTTCCCTCTGGACCACATCCTTTAGGCCTGAGTGTCAGTGGCTTCCCCTCTGTGAGCTGAAACCCCTGCTGCCTCATTAAAAGTAGCCTGTCCCACAGGCTATTGGGAAAACCCCAGGGACAACTTAGCACCTATAAGTCAAAGAACTTCAGAGATTTTTTTCCCCCCTTAAAATCTGTTGAGATAGGGAAACTTAGCACGCATAGAAACTCCCTTCAACAAATAATCCCAGATTTCTCTTCAAAAGTTCACTAGAATGGTGTGTGTGTGTGTGTGTGTGTGTGTGTGTGTGTGTGTGTGTTACTAGAGACTGAACTCAGGAACATTCTACCTCCAAGCTATACCGCCCCAGCCCTATTTTATTCTTTATTTTGCAACAGAGTCTCACTAAGTTGTGGAGGGCCTCAGAAGTTGCTGAGGCTGGCCACAAACCTGCAATCCTCCTGTCTCAGCCTCCCAGGTACTGGGATTATAAACTTTGACCACCACGCCTGGCTTAGAATGCTATTTCTAATTTCACAACATCCAGAAAAGAGAACAAGTCGAAGAGATACTTAATAAATATTTCCTGATATTGGTAAAATCATCCTTGGTTATTATTACCTGAAGCAAAAAATTTTTATGAATATTAGCCATTCATGGAACACATGTTTATTTAATGTCTCCTAGGCGCTAAGCCAAGGGACAGCTTTACCTCAGCCCAGCCCCTCGCCCCTCATGGACCAGTCTCTTGATAAATGTTGAGCATCAGGAGGCTGGGGGGCTGCTGTGCCGGACTGGGGTAGGGAATCGGGTGGCCCCAGTGCTCCTAGCCGGACCATGCTCCCCACACACCTCCCCAGGATTTTGTATATACAATGTGTATTTTTATTTATGCAATAAAAGCAGATATATACTTTTATTGGTGTGTTGTAATTATACATCATAATGAGGTTCAGAGAAGTAGAAACATCCCATGAACACAGCCCTGACCACATTACTTAACTCTGAATTCAAGCCTTAGTTTTCCCACCTGGTAAAGAAAAATTGTTTCCTCACCATTTCTTGGTGGTGTTATTAAAGACTAAATAAAGCGATGTGTGTCGTGTACTGGAACAGCGTGTGACATTTCATTTCTTTTCTACAGCCGGGTATGGTGGCGCATGCCTGTGATCTCAGTACTTGGGAGGCTGAGACAGAAGGATCACAGGTTGGAGGACCGCCTTGGCAACTTTGTGAGACCCTGTTTTAAATTAAAAAAAAAAATAGGGTTGGGGGTAAAGCTCAAGGATAGAATGCCTCTGAGTTCAATCCTCAGTAACACACACACACACACACACACACACACACACACACACACACAACAGTAGTCACTGTTGTTATTGTTGTTGCTATTATTTTCACAACCAGAGACCCTGATTGTCCAGATGACTGGGTTCAGGTGGAGGGCTGATGACCCGGGCCAGTGTCATGTCTCCCTTCTCTCATGACTTTGGCTACCAGAGTTCTGAGCTGTGAGACAAGCGTGCCATGGAGACGGTCCCAGTTTCTACACGTGAGACCTGAGAACATAAAACGTGGATGCGAAATGTTTGCATCATGTGGTTCTGTGGGGACCTAGGACCCAGAGAGGAGGGAAGCCAGCGCACAGGTGCCCCACCCCCTGTGGGCTCATCAGAGCCTCCCTGCTTCTGTCTGGCCTGTGTCTTCCAGGTCCATGGGAGACAGTGGTTGAAGACGAGGTCTTGCACATCACACAGAGTTTGGAAAATCCAGTGCAAACCAGGCATGGTGGTACATGCCTGCAGTCCCTGCAAGTTGGGCAGCTAAGTCAGAAGGATTGTAAGATGGAGACCAGCCAGGCAACTTAGTGAGACCCATAAAAGGGGCTGGGGATGCAGCTCAGTGGTAGAGAACCTTGGAGTTCAATCCCCAGTATCTAAAGAACCCCATTAAAAAAAAATTCTATGAAGCCAGGCGTGGTAGCGCACTCTTGTAATCCCCGCACTTGGGAGGCAGAGACAGGAGGATCGCGCAGGTTCGAAGCCAGCCTCACTGGCTTAAGAGACCCTGTTTCCAAATAAAATATAAAATAGGTCTGGGAGTGTAGGCCAGAGATAGAAGGGTTCCATCCCCAGTACCACCAAAATAAATAAATAAATAATAATTCTATGATCTTTAAGGTCACCTTCTCCTAAATAAATACAATCTATGGACTATTACATTTTTATTTATTTATTTTTATTGGTACACCCCCCAGACTTTTTATTTTATATTTTGTAACAGGGTCTCGCTAAGTTGCTGAGGCTGACCTCTAACCTATGATCCTCTTGTCTCAGCCTCCCTAGTACTGGGATTACATGCATGTGCCCCAAGGTACTGTCTTTGCTGTACTATTTCTACATCATGGCCCCATGTTCAGACCACCAGTTCGGAGGCCTTAGCCAGAGGGACTATTTCTCTTTTTAAACTTATTTTTAGAAAAAAAAAATTCTACTGGGTAGAGATGAGTGGTCTCCAAAAAGTTTTATTTCCTTTCTGAATCAGGCTCTGCCTCCTGGGGTTCCTGCAGCCTCACTGCTCCAAGGGCTGAGTACCCCGATGTCCTCCGGTGGCGCCCCCTCTATATCAAGAGCCCCCAAATGAAGCCGAGTGGCTACAAATAAGTTTTTGGTACTTTCCAAAATTAAACTATTTCCCTTGGTAAATTTCCAGCGAATGAGCTCACTCATCTGAAAACAGGATGTGGCACCTGAAGGCCGGCCGGCCGGCTGCCCCCTCCACGCACAGTGGCTGGCTCAGGGCAGAGGGGAACAGCGGGGAGAGGCAGGACCGGGGCTTGGTCCTTATACACACCAGGTCCCTGAGAAACTTTGCTTTATGCATTAGACTAAGACTTAATAATTTTGTGAGCCGGGCGCAGTGGGCACGCTTGTAATCCCAGCATTCGGGAGGCTGAGACCTGGAGGATCGCGGTTCGCGGACAGCCTCAGCTACTTAGTGAGGCCCCCTGCAACTCAGTGAGACCCGGTTTCAAAATAAAGAAAAAGATAGGGCAGGGGGTGTAGCTCGGAGGTCAAATGCCCCTGGATTCCATCCCCAGACCCGCAAAAAAAAAAAAAAAAAAAAAAAATAATGTGTACTGGGGATTGAATCCAGCGACATTCTACCTCTGAGCTACACATCCTGCCCTGTTCTTTTTTCTTTTCTTTTTTTTTTTTTTTAAACAGGGACTTACTAAATTGAACCTGTTGGCCTTGAACCTGTAATCCTCCTGTCTAAGCTTCCTGAGTACTGGGATTACAGGTGTGTGGCTCCACACCCTGCTGAATCAATGAATTTTTAAATCAGAGATGTAAAGAACTCTTTTAATTCTTTGCTCTAGGAAAAGGCCACTTCTGGTCAATCCCCTACAGATTGCAAGATGGGGGTCTCTTTTGGAACCTCCTCAACCCCGTTTGTCCCTTCCAGGTACGAGTTTGTTTGTTTGTGGTACTGGGGCTGGAACCAAGGGGCTTTTCTACTCCGGACTACACTCCCAGACCTATTTTATACTCTATTTGGAAACAGGGGCTCACTAAGTTGCTGAGAGCCTCACTGAGTAGCTGAGGCTGGCTTTGAACCTGTGATATCCTCCTGTCTCAGCCTCCCAAGTGCTGGGATTACAAACCTGCACCACCAGGTCTGTCTCCTTCCAGGTAGGACTTTGAGGTCCTCCTTTCACCAGAGTCTCTCTGCCTCTCTGATTGATGGCTCACAAAAATGTAAGTTGTTTTACCTTTTAGACTATAATTTCCCTCCAACACTAAGTTTCATAACTGTTTTGTTTCTTTTTTAGTACTGGGAATTGAATCCGGATCAAAGCTACCCCCCCCCCGGCTTATTTATTTTGAAACAGGGTCTCCTTATGTTGCTGAGAGTTTCACTAAGTTCCTGAGGCTGGCTTCCAACCTGAGAGCCTCCTGTCTCAGCCTCCCAAGTACTAGGATTACAGGCATGCACCAGGCAGGAAGCTTTCCATAACTCTTTTAATTAATATATACAACATTGGACTGATATACACAAATTCATGAGACTATATATGAGAGCACATGCAGTGTTTAGATTAAAAAGCAAAAAACTGTTTCACAAAACACCCAGCACCCTGGCGTCGGAGCTCACTCGGGGACCCGGCTGCGTGCTGGGCTCTGCAGGAGCCCACTGGGTAGGGCCCCACTGTGCGGGATTTCCAGCAGGCGGGACCCGAGGGGGTTCAGATGCGTGGTGTCTATTCCAGCAGCTTTGTACAGAGAACTGAGTGCGCCCGCGGAAGTTGCGCTGGGTCCAGGCACGACTCTGGGGGAGGAGATTTGCAAGCCTAGCAGCTGATGACCCGAGCACAGTGCTTGGGCGCGGGAGACCCAGCCCCTGGCCTCAGTTTCCCCACCTGGGCCGTACTCGCTCCGCCCCCGGGGCAGCTTCGGGAGCAAGCCCGGGCTGCGAGGACCGGCCCCCGGCCTTCTCGGCTTCCGCCGGGCCTGCCACGTCCTCGCTCCCCGCCGGAAGCGCCCTGCGGGCGGCGGCGCAGAGGTCTGTAGCCCCGCGCCCCCGCCCCCGGCCGGGGGGTGGCCCCCCCGCGCCCCCGCCGCGCAGCCCCGGCTCGCACTGCGGGACCCCCAAGTGCCGCCCCGGGACCCGTACCCACGGCCGGGGGGCCGGCCCGCGACGCTCTGCCCCCCCAGGCATCCCTGGGGCTCATTCGTCCTCACGCAGGGTCGAGATGCGCCGCCATTCGCGCACCTGGAGAGGTGGCTGTGGCGACATCTGCCCTGGCCCGCGCGGGCAAGGCCATCCTACGGCACCGAAAGCCGGGCGCCCAACCCCATCTCCAGGGTGGCCCGCCGAGACCCCCCCCCCCAAGGGAAGTGGATCTGGTCCCCGTTCCGCCCGGAGCCGGGAAGATAGGGCCCGCAGAGGTTCAAAAAAAGAGAGGGATCAGAGAGAGAGAGACAGACCCGGGGTCCAGAATCAGGCTGGCAGGGGCTGGGAGGAGAGAGGCTAGGACACGCCCGGGCATCTGGCAAGCTGGACTCCGGTAACTCCGGAAAGATGGTCTCTGGGGATGCAGGCACCTGTGCAATCGTTTCTAGAAGTTCTGCCGAGGAAGGACCGCTCGCTGATGTGGGAGGGGACATTGGAATGAGAGTGGAGAGCAGTTTGAAAGCTGAGATGAGCGCACAGGCATCCCCCAGACCCCGAGCGAGGCTTTCAACCTCCCTGCCTCAGTTCCCGCGTCTGTTAGTAAAGTGAGGGGGATTGTGGCAATATCTGCCTTCAGGGGATCATGTTAAAGTTAGATGAGATGCTGTCTGTAAAAGTACTTAACAAAAAAGCCGGACTTGGTGGCCTATGCTTGTAATCCCAGCATTCCGGAGGCTGAGACAGGAGGATCGCAGTTCACCGCCAGCCTCTGCTACTTAGTGAGGTCCTTTGCAACTCGGTGAGACCCTGTTTCAAAACAGAGAATAAAAAAATAAGGCAGGGGGTGTAGCTCGAAGGTAGAATGCCCCTGGGTTCTATCCCCAGTGCCGGGGGGGGGGGGGAGTACTTAACACAGCACTAAAAAGTAATGCTTATTATTTTTTTTTTTATTAGAGCAGCTTGGGCATATTTTAGTGTTACTAGGAGGGAGCTGATAGAGGATATCAATGAAGACAGACGTGAGAAAAAGAGAACTAGAGAAAAATATCTGGATGGGGAGATGAGTCTTGGGGGCCTCCCTTTCCCCAGTCCAGGGCAGGGAGGGAATAGCTGAGGATGCAGGGAGGGCGCCTGTTGAGGTACGCATGCAGCTGCATTTCTGGTAGTCTTAAAGTGGGCCTCCCTGTGGTTTGCTGAGAGGGCCGAGCAGGCGCAGGCCGGGGTGGAGGCCCTGGTTTATGCCGCCATAGGAGGCAGTGACCTCTTTGCCAACAGCCCTGGAAGCCCTGGGATGGTTCCAGGGAAGGTAGGCAGCTGAGTTTATCCAGGGTCACATGGCAACATCCAACCTGCTCTGCTCTCTTAGGAGGCTCAGATTAGGTTTATAGGTGTGAAAACACTTTGCAAATGTAATTTGATATTATAATTCTCTTCCCTGGTTTTGAGGAGCCGCGGGCTGTAGCCATCATCTGAGTAAGATGTCGAGTCACTCGGGCCATGAACCACGCCCCAGTTTCACCCTACATTCTCATTTGGTCATCGCAGAGGTTGAGTGATACAGGAGCTGAGGTTCGGAGACGTTAAGGACCTTGTCCCAGGACCTTTATCCCCAGAATCCCAACTCAGATCTATCTGACCTCAAAGCCCAAGATTTGAAACCACTGTCTGCAAAGCCCCTGTTGCAACTCAGCTGGGTAAAGATGTGCACGGGTCAGGAGACGAGCTGAATGTTCTCACCTTCCCGGGCTCCCAAGCTCCACCAAACTGCCTTGTCAACAACAGTTTCCTCTGTGGTTGATGGGAGAACACAGAACCCGGCACCCCGAGGCCCTGCCTATGGCCCACGTTGCCACCTCTCCACTTCAGAGCACGACTCTTGCTTCTCTGCGCCTGTGTATGGCCGCGGATCCCAGCAGCTCACTGGGAAGACTGGAGG
Organism: Muscardinus avellanarius; assembly: GCF_963383645.1. Lineage (NCBI taxonomy): Eukaryota > Metazoa > Chordata > Mammalia > Rodentia > Gliridae > Muscardinus > Muscardinus avellanarius. The sequence goes on from NC_137799.1 coordinate 15,060,761, forward strand.
GAAAGTTGCCCACTCAGTACCCAGGCGCCTGGCCAGGAGCCCTGGTTCCCACAGTTCCCCCGTCCCCCGTGTGGCTCTCCGTCCCACTGGGCTGCTGAGCCCAGCTCCCCCGGGCGGTCTTGTGTGTGTGCAGTGCTTTGTTCTCAGGCAGGGAAGTGGTGGCGCCCGACCCAGTCGTGTCGCCATCTATGACTTCCTGAGTGGTGCTGTGGAGAGGGGGCCCCGCTTGGGCTTCAAGGGGGGGGGGGGCTGCATGTGTCACCTTCATGACTAATGCGGAATGCCGCAGGCAGGGTGGGGTCACTGGGCCCCTTCCTGCCACCTCCGGTCGCCTCTGTCATAGGGTTCCAGAATTGCAGGGCCCAGAGACTGACCACCTGTTGCCACTCGCTTTTCTACAGATGGGGTAACCAAGTCCCTTTTACCTGAACTCACCCAGCCATTTTGGACAGGGAGGAGCTCACGGACTTAGAACTTGAATTTTTGGACCAGCTTCTGGGACCCTGGGGATTTCCACCAGAAGGTGAGCACCCCCCCCCCTCTCTGCTGAGGATGCACTGCTCTGAGGTCCCAGGGGATGCCCCCAGGGGCCAGCTGTGGCTGCTACCGATGCACCTCCCACCCCGGACAGGAGGAGGTGGAAGCGGGGAGTAGCCTGTGTTTCTCGGATGGGAACTCTGCCTGTGACACACTGCTTTTTCTCTGACTCTTTCTCACTCTAAAAAAAAAAAAAAAAATGACTGGACACTCCTAAGGCCTGCAGTCACCATCCAGGGGATTTTTTTCACTGCAGAGGGTAATTCCTGCCCCATCCCTGCTGTGACTCAGCTGTGACGTTGAACCACACAAGCCAGAGAGGAGAAGATAAAGTCACCAGAGACTCCTGCTCACGAGAGAGGGTGGCTCGGGCCAGAGCCCACGTCTCCTCTCCCCACAGAGTCCACGGGGCTGTTCCTGCTGTTCTGGAGCAGCGCCGACAGGCCCTGTGGTTAGCCTGGGACCCCGAGATGACCTCCAGCTTGGCCAACAGCCCTCGCCCGGCCCCTGATGAGAACGAGTTTCCCTTTGGGTGCCCTCCCACTGTCTGCCAGGACCCATCAGAGCCCAAGGCCCACTGCTGCACAGCCTGTCTCTCTGAAAACCCAAGGTGAGGGGACAGGAGCAAGGGGTGGGCGGGAAGCAGGTGCCGGGGAGGGATCCCGGCAGGAGGTGAGGCCAAGAGGAGCCAGGAACTTTGAGCAGAGGGCTTCTCCTCTCTGGGCCTCAGTTTCCACCCTACTTTCCCTGATGCTGCTCCTCTGGTGCATTTGGGGGAAGTAACCACAGAAAGATGGACACAGAAAGGTGTCCATCCCACAGTACTCATCTTCTGCCAAAGGAGATCCCTTAGGCCCAGCTTGGCTACTTGCTTACTGTGCAGCCTGGTGCACACTGCTGGTGTCTCGGAGTCTCAGCTCTCTTGTCTGTGATGCTGTTTCCTGCCTGGAAGAATTGTTACAAGGCCCAGTGAATAATATTCAAAAAAGTTCTTATCATAGTAAATATAATCCCCCCCGCCTTGGTTAGTGATGTTAAATTGTGGACTGGGAGTCCTTTTCATGGGGACAAGGGTATAGAGATAAAAATTTATTGATGGTGCACACTCGTAATCTCAATACTTGGGAGGCTGAGACAAGAGAATCGCACAGGTTCGAAGCCAGCCTCAGTTACTTAGTGAGACTCTCAGCAACTTAGTGAGACCCTGTTTCCAAATAAAAATACAAAAATAGGTCTGAGAGTATAGCCTGGAGGTAGAGGCCTCTGGGTTCCATTCCCAGTACCGTTTAAAAAAAAAAAAAAGTATATTTATGAGCTGGGCATGGTGGTACACGCCAGTAATCTCAGTACTTGGGAGGCTGAGACAGGAAGTCTCCAAGTTCAAGGCCAGCCTCGGCCTTGTAGGGAAGCCTTCAGCAACCTAGTAAGACCCTCTTTCAAAATAAAAAATACAAAAAGAAAAAAGGGCTGGGAGTATAGCTTAGAGGTAGAATGCATCTGGGTTCATTTCCCCGGGACCAAGAACAGAACAAAACAAAACAAAATAATATATTCGTGTAGATATTTGCAATTAAAATGTAAATAACATGGAAATGCGTGTCATCAGTAGTAACATCATCATCCAGCCTTAAGCAACTATTATGCATCTTCTGTGTGCCGAGTACTCTTTCCTATTTGATATCCTCTGAACAGCCTACAGAGGTGGGTACTATTACTATCCCATTTTACAGATGAGGACAGGAAGGCCTTCTAGAGAGACAGGCCTGGGTCAGTTTCCTGGCGAATGTGCCCTTAAATGATCATGGGCCACAAGTATGACCTTTTGGGTTTTACCACTTTGGGGCTTTACAGCTTAAGGAGGCGGGAAAACTGAATCGGGCAAGTGAGAAGTTCAGATGTGGTGACGGAGGGGAGGAGCGTGGGAGAGGGCAGGAAAGGCCAGGGTGGTGCTAGAGGAGCCAGGGCCTCTTCCTTTCCCGTCAAGCTGCTGCTCTGGTTCTGCTGGGGCTTATGTTGTAGGTCTCTGGGCTCCCCTCTCCAATCCTCCAAACCTAGCAGAGAAGGAAGAAAGGGCTGGTTCGAGCGGGGCCGGGACTCAGCCTGAAGGGCCTCAGGCCTGCTCTGCTCTGGACTCTCTCTACCTTGGCCCATCCACAGGCCTCTGGGCCTCAGTTTCTTCATCTAGAAAATGGGTTGGGTCAGTAGCATTTACTGTGGGTCGGATGGCTTAGGAGCTTTGTAAAAACACAAATACAGAACCAGGTGTGGTGGTGCACGCTTGTAATCTCAGCATTTGGGAGGCTAAGGCAGGAGGATTGTGGTTTGAAGACAGCCTCAGCTACTTAGTGAGGCCCTTTGCGAATCAGTGAGACCGTTTCAAAAGAAAGGATAAAAAATAGGACTGGGGGTGTAGCTTGGAGATAGAAGATCCCTGGATTACATCCTCAGTACTGCAAATAAATAAATAAATAAATAAATAAATAAATAAATAAATAATAAAACAAAAAAACACGGGCACCCATGTTTCCCCCAGCCAACCTGACCCTGTCTTAAACCTCTAGGCTCGAAGGTATCAGAGGCCCCTGCTTTTCTCATAGACCATGATCACCTGTCATTACCAAAAAGAAGTCAAAACCAAACAGAAGATGCTGAGAAGAACAAATAGAGTTACACGTCCACAATCCCTTGCCTGAACCCCTAGGGTCGGAAGGAAACTTTGTCAGGTTTTTTAGAAAATAAGCCAGCACATGATGTAATTCTCACAGCTGCAACGTGGCCGCAGCCTCTGTTGAGCGCTTCAGTGTTTCTGCGGCGAAATTTACAAATATTCCCCCGAGGCAAGACGAGTAAAGGCCAGATCACGTCGGGTTTGGTTGCCAAAGAAGCTCACTGCCAACTACAGAAAAACTCCAATGCCCTGCACTTTTGCGGTTTGGGAACAGGGGCTCCGGGATTGTGACCTGTGGGGTCGCAGGCATCAGCTACCACGCTGGGCAAGGCCCAGGCTTTGGGGGTTGTCGGAAGAGTGGGTGGTGCCAGGGAGTGAGTGTCTCGCCTCAGGGGGAACTTGTTCATGTCTCCCCAGGAACCGTGAGGATCAGATCTGCCTCAAATGCAGAGCCAAGGGCATCCACTCTGAAAGCCCGGGAGGCCTTCCGCCGCAGGAGAAGGTATGTTGTTACAACTGGGAAAGTTGTCACTTTTTTGATTGATCCAGGTCTAGGCAACTGACTGGCAGGCGCCTCCCTCCTTTGCCTTGGGCGTGGACCAGATTCACTTTCTAAGTGGTGAGGAGTCTGACTTTCACAGTGGTGAAGCCTTTTGCCCAAAGCCACCCAATTGGTCTCTGACAAATTTCGAGTGAGAACCACTGTCTAGACCACGTGTCCACAAACTGTGGTTCTTGTAGCAAATGTAGCCCGCCACCTGTTTATCTGTCCAGCCCACAAACTAAGAATGGCTTTTATATTTTAAAATGATTGAAAAAAAGTCAAGCCGAGCATGGTGGCGCATGCTTGTAATCCCCGCGCTTGGGAGGCAGAGACGGGAGGATCGCGCAGGTTTGAAGCCAGCCGCGCTGGCTTAAGAGACCCTGTTTCCAAATAAAATATAAAATAGGTCTGGGAGTATAGCCCAGAGGTAGAAAGGTTCCATCCCCAGTACCACCAAAAAGAAAAAAAAAAAGAAAGAAAAAAGCCAAAAGTATTTTGGGGACACATGAAAAGTATATGAAATTCAAATTACTGTGCCCATAAATAAAGTTTTCTTGATACATGCCACACTCGTTTGTTTATGTGGTGTCTATCTCCCAGCAGAGTTGAGTGCTTGTAACAGACCCTTTGAAACTCAAAATATTTACTCTCTGGCCCTTTACAAAAACAAACCAAACAGCTAGCTCCTAGTTTTGCAGAGATAGACTGTGATCAGCTCCCTCTTTAGTTCTGCCAAGCTGTCTTCTAGAAGTAAGAGACGCCTTTGGAAGTGTGAGGGCCCAACAAGCCACTCTCAGACACCAGTTTAGAACTCTGTCCCACCTGAGCTGGAAGGGCCCTCGTTGGGTATCTGCCTAACCCTGATGTTCCCACATCCCACCCGTTAAGATTTTAAAACATGATGAAAATAAGTGAACTTCTTATGAAGCTAAATTATTTTCATTTATAGAATCAACTTCACTCTTCTTTCTTTAAGCTTCAAGATGTCCTTCCCACGTATCACTTTGTAGAAACAAAATGGTGTGATAGTAGATGATAGAATTTGTGGTAAAGCCTTTGTATTATTATACTAGGAACAGTAAAAAGATGGCAATCCTTAGGTTAATTTTCCAACTTAAAAAAAAATATATAAAAATGTGTATGGGCCCATGAACCCGTACATGTAGGAATCACTGCTCAGATTCTAACCCCCAGTGTAGGGCCCAAGATGCACGGGGAATCTCAGTGCCAAAGCTCCCCAAGGACCAGGGTCTCGCTGCTCGGCCACTGTCCCCACAATGACAGACATCTGGCTGATTTCAACCAAAGCTCCCCTCTGGCAACAGCAGTGTCCCCCATATCAGGAGCCTGGCATCCAGAGGTAGTTTTGTTTTGTTTGTTTGTTTGTTTGTTTGTTTTTGGTGGTACTGGGGTTCCTGGAAGCCCTTCTAACCGCCGGGCTACACTCCCAGACCTATTTTATATTTTTTTATATTTGGAAACAGGGTCTCTTAAGCCAGCGAGGCTGGCTCCGAACCAGCGCGATCCTCCTGTCTCTGCCTCCCAAGCGCGGGGATTATAAGCGTGTGCCACCACGCCCGGCCTCAGAGGTAGTTTTGTATAATTCACTGCACGGCCACAGGAAAATCCCAGGCTCTTTGTCTCCCTCTATAAAGGAGATGATAAGTTGGTTCCGCACGGCCTCTCTGTGATGTGCAGGATACTGACCATGGCTGCCAGGCAGCGCTTCCTCCCACCTGCTGAACCAGAGGCATCAGGGGAGCCTCCTTCTCCCTCCTCCTGGCTGGTTTGGGTGGGTGGGAAGGGCTTTCCCTTCCCTTTCTCAGCAGCCCCCACCCCACCTGCAGGCCCTCGAGAACCGTAACAAGGATCAAGTGCCTATTCTTAGAATCTGACACTCTGCCGTGCATTAAGAGTTAATCCCGTACACAGATCCATTTAAGGACCTCGGAGCCGCCCTGCTTGGCAGTGCTTGTGACCTGCTGTGCCATGGGAACAGCTCCCAGCATGCATGGCTTGGGAGGGTGGACTGCGCACTCTCGGACCCTGCCTGCTGCGTGCTCCAGGGCCACTGTTTCCGACGTGATGTATTCTTTGCTCTTAACAACATCAATACACAATCACTGTATAGCTTTTAGATGTTGTAGATAAAGTATATTTACTATGTCTTCATCCAATGGTTTTAATTTTTTTCACTTTTGTCAAAGTAAAAATCTAATATAAATAGAAGCTTTCTGCTAGAAGAGAGCCAGGAGCCCCATCTGTTAGGTACCCCATTCCTTTCTCCTGTTCCTGCCCCTGACAGACTCTGCCTCTGACCTGCAGGGCATGGTCAAAACATGCTGTCTTAAGCCAAAAGCAGTGACTTTTATGATGGACTTACAGGCGTTCCAACAGGCTGGGAGGTGGGAGAGGACGCTGCTGTGTGTAGGGGCAGGAGCCTCTTGATGCAGGCAAACCTGTCAGCCCCTCTCCCTCACTAGCCTCACCACCTGATACAGCTGGCACTGCGCCCCCAGGGACAAGAGGGGCTGGGCAAGTCAGTGGTCTGATCACCTGCACAAAGGCACGTGGTGGAAAAACTGGGGACTCTTCTGACTCCTGCCAGATGATGGGAACTTTGGGGGACTTTTTTTGCGGTACTGGGGATGGAACCCAGGGACATTCTGCCTCTGAGTTATATCCCCAGCCCTATATTTTATTCTTTGTTTTGAAACAAGGTCTCACTGAACTGAGTTGCAAAGGTCCTCACTAAGTAGTAGCTGAGGTGTCCACAAACTGCGATCCTCCCATCTCAGCCTCCTGAATGCTGGGATTACAAGCATGCGCCACCACACCTGGGTTTTGGGGGACTTTTTTGTGGGTCTGGGGATGGAACCCAGGGGCATTCAACCTCCGAGCTATACCCCCTGCCCTATTTTTTATTCTTTATTTTGAAAAAAGGTCTCACTAAGTTGCGGAGGGCCTCACTAAGTAGCTGAAGCTGTTTACGAACCACGATCCTCCAGTCTCAGCCTCCGGAATGCTGGGATTACAAGCGTGCGCCACCACGCCCGGGCTTTGGGGGGACTTTTGACCAAAGAAAAGCAGCTGGCTAGAAGCCAGCACTTTGCATATGTGGTCATCCTAAATTGGTGCATCTGAGGTAGCCTGGGAAATGGAGGCAGACTGGAGAGGCTGGGCCAGAAATCAGAAGAATAAAACCCAAAGGTGCCGGTCCTCGCAGACTCCCAGTGCCACCGGTCTGTCTCTTTGTCCTCCTCCCCTGACTTCATTAGATTCCGTTCTCCCCAATGGGCCCAGAGCTACCTAAGGTGAGAAGCGCTACTACAGCGTTGATGTTGACCTAGTCGGCCACTTGGTTCTTGCCTGGAATGATCTTCCTGAAGAAAAACAGGAGACAAACCAGTGGCAAAAGGAACAAAAAAAAAAAAAGGTCAATCCTGTTTGCCCAGCCGCACAAACTGGATTGTTTCCCACTCTCTTCCCTGTGGGACCCACTCAGGAAGGTCAAAGCCAGCATCAGTGGCTCACAAGAATGCCATAACGTTTTCTAGAATCCAAAAATGATGGGAGTTTAAGCTTTCTAGTCCAGTTTCTGTGCTGCGCTGGATTCCTGTTACATGGCTTTAGGTGCTTCCAAAGACAGGGAGCTCGTTGCTCAGAACACCTCAATGTGTTACGTAACGAGGCTGCATTCATTTGCCAGGCCTGCCAAAACTAAGTTACACTACCAACGAGGTAGTGCAAACAACGAAAATTTGTTTCCTCTGAGTTCTAGAGACTGTAAGTCTGGCAGAGCTGGTTTCTTCCAAGGCCTTTCTCTCGGGTTTGCAGATGCCATCTTTTTCCTGTCTTCATATAGTCTCCTTTGTCCAAATTTCTTCTTCTTGGGAGGACACAAGTCATATTAAATTAGAACCCACCCATTGTGACATCATTTTAACTGAAGCTCTTTAGAGGTCCTGTCCTCAACTTTTAAATTTATTTTTTTTTATATTTTGGTACTGGAGATTGAACTCAGGGGTGTTCTACCTCTGACCTACACTCTAAATCCTTTCTCTCTCTCTCTCTCTCTCTCTCTCTCTCTCTCTCTCTCTCTCTCTCTCTCTTTTATAGTTTTTTTTTTTTTGGATAAGGTTTCACTAAGTCACTGTGCAGTTCGCTACATTGCTGAGACTAGCCTCAGACCTGCAATCCTCCTAAGTACTCGGCCTCCTAAATACTGGGATTGCAGGCACGCACCACTGTACCCAGCTCCTAGCTCTGAGATGGGCTTAGAATTTCAATATGTGGCCGGGCGTGGTGGCGCACGCTTGTTATCCCCGCGCTTGGGAGGCTGAAACAAGAGGATCGCACGGGTTCGAAGCCAGCCTCAGCTACTCAGTGAGGCTTTCAGCAACTTAGTGAGACCCTGTTTCCAAATAAAATATAAAAAAGGTCTGGGAGTATAGCCCGGAGGTAGAAAGCCTCTGGGTTCCATTTCCAATAACACACACACACACACACACACACACACACACACACACACACACACAGAATTTCAATATGTGAGTCAGCAGGAACACACTGTGCCTATAACATGGCAAAAGAGACTCTGTAGATGTGATTAAATGCAAGATCTTGAGATGGGACCTGAAGCATGTGTGCGAACACAGTAAAATCACAAGAGTCCTTATAAGGGGAAGACAGAGCGTCAGCAAGACATGGAAGATGCTGCACGCTAGCTGGGGAGGTGGAGTGAGGGACCCCAGGCCAAGGGAGGCAGGTAGCTGCCAGGAGCTAGAAAAAGAAGGAAACAGATTGTCCCTTCAGGCTCCAGAGAGAACAGGGCCCTGCTAACACCTTGACGCTAGGACTCCTGGAGCAGGGTCTGTATGTTAACAAATCTGTGTTGTTTAAACCGTTATGTTGCCGGGCGTGGTGGCGCACGCTTGTAATCCCCGCACTTGGGAGGCAGAGACAGGAGGATCGCGCAGGTTTGAAGCCAGCGTGCTGGCTTAAGAGACCCTGTTTCCAAATTTTTAAAAAAGTATAAAATGGGTCTGGGAGCGTAGCCCAGAGGCAGAAGGGCTTCCAGGAACCCCAGTACCACCAAAAATAAATAAATAACAAATAAAAAATAAACCGTTATGTTTATAGGATTTTGTGGCAACAACAATAGGTAACTAATACTGGCAGCTGCAGGTATTATCTCATATGAGCTTCACAATAACTCTAAAAGGTGGTACCACTATCCCCATTTCGCCCATGGGGAAACTTAATGACTCTTTCAGGGCTACCCAGCTAGTATTTGAATTGACAGAAATGGGCTTCAAACCTTGACGGGCTGGCTCCAGAGCCCCTGCCCTATAAACTCTAAGGGGTGAGTGACTACCGACAAGACCAGACCAATGGCTGAGCCCCAGAAGGCCTCTCCAGCCACTCCAGCCTGACCACATCCGCATTCAAGGCTGGTCACAGCCCAGCCTGTGCACACATCATAGTAAGGACGACACAGACATCCGTGGGACATCTCCCCCCGCAGCAGGTTTTTACATTCACACAACACAGGAAGGCGCCACTGCCGGAGACGCCGCAGCTCCAGGCAGGGGGAGCCTGGAGGCCTCTGCCAACGTGGCCACTTCCACCTCTGTGCCCTCTGATGCTTCTTACTTCAAGCACTGGCCCTCAGAGCTGCAGAGGATTTGAGTTGCAGATGTGTAGAAGTTGCTTGACCAGAGAGGTCCCTCGGGTCCATTTTCCCGGACCCCAAGTGTCCCCCAACCCCCATAAGGCTCCCACGTTATCATCCAAAGCTACCTGTCCAGAGAGGCTTTGTCACACAGACTCCCCAGAGCCAGGCTGTCTCCTGCCAAAGCCGCCCTCTGCCCGTCCTCTCGTGAAACATCTGTTTTCTATTTTTTGTTGGGAACAACTTGTCCCAGAAGCCTAGGGCAGTGGGGTGAGGCGGGGGTGGGCCTCTGCCGGGCTGCGCTCTGTGTCCCAAGACAACTGTGTTCATTAAGCTTTCTGCTTATTTTACTTTTAGAGAGGAGTGGCTTTGCCTCTTTTCAGCCCAATCCAAATCCCCTTTCCCTTCGCCCTACCAGATCCTTCTTCCAAAACAAAATAACGAAGTGTTTGTAAAACCAATATTATGATTTGCATGCAATAAAATTCCCTCTTTTTAAGAGTACAGCTTGAGGACTCTTGGTTAAAGTAATAAATGTGTGACCACTACTACAGTCAGGATGGCAAATGTTTCTGCTCTGGAAAAAGCTGCTCTGGAAAAACCTCCTACCCACAGGGCTGATATACTTGCTATCTCTATAGTATTGCCTCATCTAGAATCTCTTAAGAATGGAATCATGGAGCTGGGTGTGATGGTGCATGCTGGTAATCCCACCTACTCAGAAGGCTGGGGCAGGTAGACCATAAGGTTGAGGCCACCCTGGGTAATTTAGCAAAACCCTAATAATAAATACTACTACTACTACAAATAATAATGATAATAATAAAAACAATAACAATAATAATGGTTGAGTGTGTAGTTTATTGGTAGAGAATCCCAGGACACAATCCCCCAGTACTTAAAAAATTTTGAGCCGGGCGTGGTGGTGCATGCTTGTAATCCCCGTGCTTGGGAGGCAGAGACAGGAGGATCGTGCAGGTTCAAAGCCAGCCGCACTGGCTTAAGAGACCCTGTTTCCAAATAAAAAGTTATGAAATAGGTTTGGGAGTGTAGCCCCGAGGTAGAAGGGCTTCCAGGAACCCCAGTACCACCCAAAAAAAATTTTTTTTGAAAAATGGATTCATAGAGTATGTAATCTTTTGTGTTTGATTTCTTCCATTTAGCAAAATGTTTTCAAGAAAGGTTAGTCATGCTATTGCGTCTATTAGTACTTAACTCCATTTGACTGCTGAGTGGGTTCTGAATGGACGTACCACAGTTTATCCATTCACCACCTGATCACATCTGAATTGCACGCAGTGTGCATCTGCAATGAGTTAAGCCACTCTGAACACTCATACACACTTCTCAGTGTGGACAGATATTGGAATTTCTCTTGGAGAAATCCCCAGCAGTAGAGTGTGGGTTGTATGGGGACTGTGTAAGTACAGCTTACAAGTTCTTTTAGGGGGATGCCTTAACTTTATAAAAGGCTTCTACAGATTCTCCTACAGTGTTTGAACCGTTGTGCACCCCACCAGCAACACAGGAGAGCGTGTGCTGCCTCCCGCCCTCACCAACACTTGATTATGGTCCCTCTTTTTAATTTTACCTGCTCTAGCAAGTGGAGAATGGCATTCTGTTGTGGTTGTAACTTACATTTCTCTGATGATGGGCGACGCTATCTTTTCATGCGTCACCTCGCATGCAGTATCCGTTCAATATTTGCTCCCAGACTGGTGGCAGCCATAGTGAATAGAGGTTACAGAGCCGCGTGGCAGGTGTCCTGATAGGAGTAGTAGCAGCGCTGCTCAGGATGACAGCAGGGGCCCTGGTCCTGTTTCGTAGGAAGGTCATAAGAGAGCTACAGCTCAAAGGGTGGGGAGGAGTTGTCCACGCAGAGGGAACAGCATGTGCAAAGCTCCATGCCTAGCCCGACTCCCGCCCTGCTGGATCCTGGAGCTTTGCAGAGAGCCCTGCGGGGTGGCCACAAGGATCCCCAGTGACATGGTTATCATTTCCAGGTCGCCCCCAAGGTGACAGAGGCTGGAGTTGTGTGCCCCTTTTCAGGCGCTGGCTGTTCCTTCAAGGTAAGCATCTGGGAGCAAGAAAGGAGATTTGTCTAGTCTCCTTTGACTAGACATCCGGGTCTCCCCTCTCCGGCCCTTGGGCTGCTCCTCTAATATGCCTTATACTAATGACTTTCCAAGCAAGAAATCCCACTATTAAGTCTTCTAGTACTTAGGGAAGTTCTCAATGCCTTACCTAAGCCTGGGCCTGGGTCATTAAAATGCCCCCGTGCCTCTCTCCATGGTCCTGAATCACAACTAGGGGGAGGGGAGTCAGAAGGCACAGCTCACTGCGGGCATGTCTGACGCCAGGGTCCTCCCAAGTCCCTTCCACTATACAGGGAGCCACTTATTCTGTTGGGGAACAGGTCTGACTTTCCTTGGTGGCCTGTTTTGTGTTTTTTTTTTTCTTCCCTTTATGGTGCTGGGTGTTCTACCACTGAGCTACATCCCCAGCCCTTTTTATTTTTTGTTCTTGAAACACAGACTCAGTAGGTTTCTGAGGGTCTCACTATGCTGCTGCGGCTGACCTCAAACCTGCAATCTTTCTATCTCAGCTTCCTGAGTATTGGAATTACAGGCGTGTGTCATCACACCCGGCTCCTTGGTGGCCTCTGATGCTAGGACTCGCCACTGCTCCTGGCTCCTCCACCCAACTCTCTTTTCACCAGTGACCCCTCTCTCTCTGCAGGGGAGCCCCCAGTCCATGCAGGAGCATGAAGCTGCCTCCCAAGCCTGCCACCTGAACCTGCTGCTGGAGCTCCTGCAGCACTGGAAGACCCAGCTGGGCTCTGGCCTGGAGGCTGGGCCCACGGCCCTGGAGCAGAACTTGTCAGACCTGCAGTTGCAAGCAGCCGTGGAGGTGGCTGGAGACCTGGAGGTGGACTGCTACCGGGACCCCTGCTCCAAGAGCCAGGAGGAGCTGGCCCTGCAGCACTTCATGAAGGAAAAGCTGCTAGCCGAGCTGCAGGAGAAGCTGCGCGTGTTTGAGAACATTGTGGCGGTCCTCAATAAGGAGGTGGAAGGCTCCCAGATGATCCTGGCCGCCTCCATCCACCAGAGCCAGCTGGACCGCGAGCACATCCTGAGCTTGGAACAGAAGGTGAGATCAGCCCCACTGCCCCCTCTCTCCCCACGGCTGTTCACCAGCCTCTTTCCTAATCATTCGTCTTGCTCAGAGTGGCTGGGTTCCCACCAAAACCTAGCTCCCTGTGTCCCCGGGGCTTCCAGGAAGAGCCTTGCCTGGGTCAGAAGCTCTAATCCAGTCAAGCCCCACCCCAGAGCCAGTGCCTGAGTTCCCTTGACCTTCAGGATCCTCCTTTCTGGGCAGGTCAATTCATTGCTAGACATTTTTTTTTTTTTTTTTTTTTTTTTTGCAGTACTGGGGATGGAGCCCAGGGGCATTCTACCTCCAAGTGACACCCCCAGGCCTATTTTTTTATTCTTTATTTTGAAACAGGGTCTCACTGATTTGCAAAGGGCCTCACTAAGTAGTAGCTGAGGCTGTCTGCGAACCGTGATCCTCCTGTCTCAGCCTCCCGAGTGCTGGGATTACAGCGTGCGCCACTACGCCTGGCTTTGCTGGACATTTTTCACTACTAGAAAGTTCTTCCTACTAAACTAAACCCCCGTCTCTGTGTCTCCTCTGCAACCTTCCTAGCCCCGCCCCCTTAGGTTCCACCAAACAAATCTGCCTCGGAGTCCCCACGGTGGCTCTTCAGAGATGGATGGTCAGTAAACATGCTCCATTTCCATCTTGAGAACGGCGGTCCAGCGCCTGTGCCATTCTTCCCAACATGTTGTCTTGTGTTGTCCTCAAAACATCTGGCTGTAAGGAGTCTGTGTGCTTGGAGTGTGCCCCAGATGGACTCCAAATAATCCACTTGGCTAACAGTTCTTGGTCCATCAGAAGGTCCCCTCCTTTATTCCAGAGCTTAGACTTGCCCTACCACAGCCAGTTATATGCTAATGTTGCTTTTGTCTCTTACTGACGGGGACCTGGATTCTAGTTTTAGATCCACTGGTAACTTGCTGAGTGGGTCTGAGCAAGTCACTTTCTTTCTGAGGACCTCAACTTACCAGTGAACTCAAGGGTGAATTGTTCCTTAAGGACCCTCACTCCCATTCCCGGCTCCCCTTACCTGAGAACACCCGAGATGAAAGTTGTGTTCTTCAAATTTCATTGGAGAAACCTCCTAGAAGGGCCAGGCACTGGCTGACTCAAGCCTTTATTTATGCACCTCTCCCCAATTTAAAACGTGGGACCCCTGAGGCAGCGACCATGTCTTCATCTCGCCAACAAACTTTATAGCTATTCTCTTTCAGGCCAGGTACCTATGGACACAGGTATCTGGACACAGAAATAAAATGAGCCTGGACCCAGCCCGTAGTGGAGACCAGAGGGCAAGAAAGGCAGAAAAATGTATCTCAAAAACCATCATAAAGGGCTCAGCAGCAGTGGCTGGAGGCTTCCCCCAAGAAGGGCCATATGAGCTGGGTTCCTGATGGATGAATAGGAGTTGGCCAGTAGAAAAGGAAGGAAAATTCCTGGCAGGGGCAGCACGTGCAAGCACAGGTGTGTGCACACCTGGGTGAGGCATGGTCAGGAACACATAGCTGGGCAGATCCATCTCCTTGTCCTGCATGCCCATCTCATCCCCAGGCTGGGTTCTGATGTCCTGGCTGAACGGGCTTCCTTGCAGGTGGTGGAGTTGCAGCAGACTCTGGCTCAGAAAGACCAGGCCCTGGGCAAGCTGGAACAGAGCCTGCGCCTCATGGAGGAGGCGTCCTTCGATGGTACCTTCCTGTGGAAGATCACCAATGTCAACAGGCGGTGCCACGAGTCAGCCTGTGGCAGGACCATCAGCCTCTTCTCCCCAGGTAACACCTGGAGGGTGCAGGGAGCAGGTGGGGAGGCCGGGCCCGCAGGGCCAGGAGACCAGCAGTGAGAACTGTCAACTCTGAGACAGCGCCTGGGTTCAGTTAGGCCAGGTCCATCCAGGCCTCTACAGCCAACAGCTGGGTGGGACCCGGGGTGCTGTGGGTGAGTCGTGATCTGACCTGAGGCCCCCAGCCACACCAGCAGTGGGTGCTGGGCCCTGGCCAGACCCGTTCTCCACTCGGAATGTCATTGCCCTCATGTAAATAGGAATAAGAGTTATCCACTTTAGCTGAGAGTGGTGGTGCACACCCATAATCCCAGTACTCAGGAGGCCGGGACAGGAGGATCACAGGTCCTAGGCCTGTATATGGTGACTTAGCAGGACCCTGTTTCAAAAGAAAACAGAAAAAATAAGAAAAGGCTAAGGATATAGCTCAGAGGCAGAATGCCCCTGGACTCAGTCCCTAGTACTCCCCCCAAAAATAACAATGCGCATTTCTGTGTATACCATGCCTGTACATGTGTATCTATGGCTGCGGCTCCTTTTAAATGGCACAGTGCACTGGAGACTGGGCCGCCACTGAGCCTGAGTCTTGAAGCCTCAACAAGTGTCGCTTCGACAGTTGCGGATGAGTAAACTGAGGCCCAGGAAGGCTGGTCCCCAGGCAAGCCCACATGGTGGCCAGCTGTGGAGCTCGCATCACTCACCCGTGTCCAGGGGTGGGGGGAGGGCATGAAGGATGTGTCGGGGTTTAGGGCCTGCACTTGTCTGAGCTGCACATCTCCTGTTTGTGAGCGCTCTGAGCAGCCCCAGAGGTGGCACCCAGCAAGGTGGTGGAGTCTGCCCACACCCACAGCAGGGCTGGGCCCCAAGATTGTCCCTTCTGTGAGGGTGGCCCTGTAGACTTTTCCTTCTCCATTCTTTCCAAAGAGGGGAAGTGTGAACAGCGCCTCTAGCTTCCGGTCCCAACACTCAACAGGCAGAGATGAGTCAGACGGCCAGCCTGACCCCAACCCCCACCCACCCCTTCCCGCCTGTATGCTCCTGTGCTCAGGCACCAGGGACCATCCGCCCACAGGGGTCTTGGCCATGGGTGGCTGCAAAACTATTAGCTTCCCTGCTCGCCCCAGACTCCAAGGAAGCTCAACTGTGGGCCTGGGGCAGCAGAAAGGACCAGTGCTGCGGGTGGCAGGACTGGCCTCTAATCCTGACCGTGACCGGCCACTTCCCTTCCTGGGCTCAGTTCTCAGATGAAAATGTGGGTCAGTGAAAGCCGTGGTTTTCAAAGTGGGCTCCCAGGCCCAGCAGTACCAACATCTCCAGAGAAATTGTTACACATGTGAATTATTGGGACTTGCCCAGCATCCCTGAATCAGAACACTGAGGGAGGTCCCGTGTCTGTGATGGGAAGGTCGGGGATAACCACTGGGCCGGTGATGTCCAAGATCCCATCTCATATTGACACACTCATGCTGAAGAAGCCGGGCTCTGACCCAGCCGTTCTGAGCCGGGACCGTGGGCGCGCCCAACTGCAGCGACCTGGTCTCCTCTTCTGCAAAGCCCAGCACCTGCAGCCGCCTGCAGGCTCTGCTGACTCTGGCTCCACACTGCAGCTTTCTACACCGCCAAGTATGGCTATAAGCTGTGCTTGCGGCTGTACCTGAACGGCGACGGCACAGGCAAGAGGACCCACCTGTCGCTCTTCATCGTAATCATGAGGGGGGAGTACGACGCCCTGCTGCCGTGGCCTTTCCGGAACAAGGTATGGGCTCCCGGGATGATGGAGAGGGAGGGAAGTCTGGGAACCTGAGTCCTAGTCCGGGTTTAGCCAGGAGCCGGCCGTATGACCTGGCCATTCCCTGCATGATCAGTGTCTTCTTTTTAATAAAACAAGAAGCCGAGTTCAGATCCAGTAGCTAAGGCGCCCTCCAGCTCCCTGAGCCCGGGAGCTAATATATCAGGATCAGGGCCCTCCCAAAGGGCTGGTAGAAATGGAGTTCACAAGTGGGGCGAAGGAAGGCTTTCTGGAGAAGATGCTGAGCCGGCAGGACTTCCATAAGAAAGAAAGGAGGCGGATAACACTGTACCCCATGGAAATGCCCCAAACCCAGAACACACAACACCGCACGCTGGCGAGGACACGGAGAAACAAGAGCTCTGGTCCATAGCTGGGGGGATTCAACACAACACGGTACAGCTGCTTTGGAAAAGAATTTGGTAGTTTCTTAACAAAACTGGACATGCCCTTACCATACATCCCAGCAGTCACATTCCTTGGTATTTTCCAGAGGAGCTGAAAACATATATCCACCCCAAAACCTGCACATGGATGTTTATAGCACCTTTATACATAACTGCCCAAACTTGGAAGCAATTACAATGTCCTTCAATAGCCGAATAGATGAACTGTGGTATAACCAGATGATGAAATATTATTCAGTGCTAAAAAAGAAGCCATTGAAAAGACGTAGAACTGTACACACTTATTACTAAGTAAAAGAAGCCAGTCTGAAAAGCCAATCACACATATCATGATTTCAGTCACATGTCATTCTGAAAAAGGAAGGCTTTGGAGACAGTAAAAAGATCTGTGGTTTCTAGGGGGAAGGGAAAGGGTGGAGCACAGAAGACTTTAAGGGCAGTGAAATTCTTCTGTAGGATTCTTTAATGGTGAGCACACGTCCTTAGTCATTTCTCAGAACCCACAGGATGTACGGCACCAAGGGTGAACCCCAACGTAAGCCATGGACTTGGGTAAGAGATGTGGTAACATCAGGCGCCAGATGTTGACATGAGGAGGTGCGTAGAGAGGACAGGAGACTGCAAAATCTGCATTTTCTCTCAATTTGGTTGTGAACCTAAAACTACTTTAAAAAATAAAGTCTAATGCCGGGCGTGGTGGCGCACGCTTGTAATCCCCGCGCTTGGGAGGTGGAGACTGGAGGATGGCAGTTTGTGGACAGCCTCAGCTACTTAGTGAGGCCCTTTGCAACTCTGTGAGACCCTGTTTCAAAAGTAAAAAGACAAAAAAATAGGGCTGGGGGTGTAGCTCAGAGGTACAATGTCCCTGGGTTCCATCCCTATTACAATAATAATAATAATAATAATAATAATAATAATAAAGTTTATTAACAATTTTCAAGGAGGATGGGGGGATCTGGGGAGCAGCACCAAGTGAGGGGGCTAGCTCAGGATGACAGACCCCAGCTGGGGTGGGGAATGGGCAGTTGGGGCAGGCCAGGTGGGCCTGGGTAGGTCATGAGGCAGTGGTTCTCAGAGATACTGGGGACATTTAAAAAACACCAGTGGCCAAAGCTTAGCTCTATAAGTAGCAGTAAGTGTTCAGGCCAGAGCATCAGGACTTTTAGGCCTCCCCTGGAAATTCTAATGTTTAGCCAAGTTGAAGAATGGCATCGGGAGGAGATGGGAAGCAGTTTCAGTTCCTGGCCAGCACTGGGGCCAGTGCCGGGGAAGAGGGCTTGCGTCACGTTTACATCATTGGCTTCTTCAGGACACATATGTCTGCTCTGTGCATACCAGAAGTGGACTGCAGGTCTCAAAGCATTGTGTGACAGCCCCCAAGTAGAAGGCCTGCCTGACTCTGCCCCTCTGTCTGGTCCCAGGAGGGCCCGGCTGTAGTTGAATGAGAAATTTCCAAGCCAGAGAGCACATTTGGGACCCTGAGGCTAGCCTGCTTGTTAGTGATCGATCCCACCTTTAGCCCCAAGACCCAGGTAAAGTTGACTGTGGCATAATGCCCCTCAGCCTGCTTGCTGGGCTGACAGCTGCTGCTAACCTTAGGACAGCCCTGCGCCCACTTGGAACACGGTTTACCAAGGTCAGGCCACGCCCCAGGTGCGGTCTTATGTTGCTGTGACTCCTAGTGAAACTGAGCTAAGAGTCGGGGAAGGGGGCAAATAGGCAATGCAGGGAGCCCCCCAGCCACTCACTGGGTCCCTGAGCCTCGGGGCTGCTGCCCAGGCCTAATCCCACCTGCCCCTGGGCCGCACACAGGTCACCTTCATGCTGCTGGACCAGAACAACCGTGAGCACGCCATCGACGCCTTCCGGCCCGACCTGAGCTCGGCCTCCTTCCAGCGGCCTCAGAGTGAGACCAACGTGGCCAGCGGCTGCCCGCTCTTCTTCCCCCTCAGCCGGCTGCACTCGCCCAAGCACGCCTACGTGAAGGATGACACCATGTTCCTCAAGTGTATTGTGGAGACCGGGGCTTAGGGCCGGCTGAGACTGTGATGGCCTGGCCTTGGCGCCCACGGGCTCGGGGCCACAAGGAGGGGCTGCAGCTGGCGCCATCTGAGCAGGACCAACAGGTTGACTGTGGCTGCTGTCAGGATGGTGCGACCTAGGGTAGAGAGCACCAAGACAGAGGCCCAAAGGAGGCGGGCAGAAGAGCTCCCCCTACCTAGGCGCCGGACCTAGGAGACCGGGAGCCTCTCCGCCCTGAATGTTGAGGCTGACTTCAATCGGGGAGGATGGGGGGGCTGGATTCAGCCTGAGGTATGGACGGTGAGCCCAGAGCTCCAGGGCCTGAGCAGAGAGAGGCTCTCAGGATAGGAGGTTCTCTACAGCGCCCCATTTGAGGCCTCCTTTTCCGTAGAGTGGCCCTGTGGATTTCCTTGTTTACTACTGGTGATGGAAAGCTCACTCCAGGCACAGAGGGACTGAGCTCACATTTACCTTGGCCCGAGGAGGGGCGCAGCATTTGAAGACTTTCGTGTCCCTTACAGCCAAGAAGTTCTCTAATAACAGGCCACAGGTCCCTGCCACCTCCAGGAGCAGCCTTGGAGGAGGAAAAGGAGGAGGAGGAGGAGGAGAGGGAGGAGGAGAAAGAGGAGGAGGGGAAGGAGGGGAGGAGACAAGGGCCCAGACTTTGCTGCTGCACTGAATCTCCTGTCACATAACTAACCAGGGGACTCTCTTCTTTTGGTTGGTTAACCAGGGCCTTGGAGCCACTGGGCAGAGGCTGTCCTTTTAAATACGCACAAAACCAAACAAAGTATTGTTTTACAATCTCTTTCGAAGCTTTCATGAACTGTGTGGGGGTGGGGGTTGGTGGCCCTGAGCCACCTCTGAAAAGGCCATCGCTGAGTTCAAGGTGGCCCCGCTGAGTTCAAGGTGGCCTTGGGGGCGGCTGGGCTGGCAGGTGGATCCCCTCTTGGCCTCAGTCTTTGCTTTTCTAGATC
This sequence comes from Muscardinus avellanarius, assembly GCF_963383645.1. Classification (NCBI taxonomy): domain Eukaryota; kingdom Metazoa; phylum Chordata; class Mammalia; order Rodentia; family Gliridae; genus Muscardinus; species Muscardinus avellanarius. The sequence goes on from NC_137799.1 coordinate 15,080,315, forward strand.
AAAGAGCCCCACCCTGGCCTGCCCCCCACACTGGTTCTGCGACCCTTAAGGAAGACACGGAGGGGAGACAGAGGGAGAAACGCCCTCACCCCGCACCATCGCCTGCCTGGCATGGCTGCCCAGTGCCCTGTGCTTGTCTTTCCCCGTGGAGATGCACGCCACATTCCCCATGGGACCCTCACCAACCTCCGGGACCCTGAGGCTCCCCAGTGCCCCTCAGGGCGGCAGGTCAGGGCCTGGCCTCTCTCCTGTCCAGCCTGCCCAGCCGCCCACTCTCCTCTACTTGCCTGTGGTGCTGAGGTTTACCTCACTCCTCAGACCTTGGGGTTTTCGTCTGTGCAATGGGCCAGCAACCTCCCTGTGCCCTAGCGTAGCATTTGGGGGGGGGTCAAGGAGGTGAGGGAGCAGCGTGGTGCAACGGGCCCAAGAGATCCAAAGACCCAGGTCCAGCCTGGCTCCACCTGCACCCGCCTCGCGCCTCGGCCTCCATCTCAAGAGCGGGGAAGCTTCTCCCCGGGCCGCGGAGCCCACTGTGGTGACGTGCTCCGCATGAGGGTGGCGTGGTGACAGGAAACAGGCAGGCCTCGGCTGCTTTTTCTTGTTCCTGCTCCTGACAGCTTCTCAGTCATGGAAACTGACAGCTTCCCCGACAGATGAGCGAACCCAGGGCAGGTCTGGCCTCCTCGCCAGGGGTTGCGCCTCAGCGGGTGTCCTAGTGATGACTAGGGTGCCCAGCCAACAGGGATGGCAGGACGTGCTCCTGAACTCCTAGGGGACTCCTCTCACCCCAGAGCGGGTGTGTGTGTGTGTGTGTGTGTGTGTGTGTGTGTGTGTGTGTGTTGCTGGAGATTGAACTCACATTCCTTTTTATTTCGAGGCAGTATCTCACTCATCTGCCCAGGCTGGCCTCAAACTTGTGATCCTCCCTCCTCTGCCTCCAGGGTCACTGGGATGACAGGCACATACCTCTGTGTCCTGTCTCCAGCTGCACATCCTTTCTTCCTTCCTTCCTTCCTTTTTTTTTGTGGTACTGGGGGTTGAAATTAGGGGCCCTCTACCTCCAAGGTAGCCCTTTGTGTTTTCTATTTTGAAACAAGGTCTAACACGCCATTACACATACGCAGAAGCTGACCTTGTACCTGCGCTCCAAGTACTAGGATTACAGGCATGTGCCACCATGCTTGGCACTTTTTTTATTTTTATTTTTATTTTTTTTTTAATTTTATTTTATTGGTGCACTGTATTCATACATCATAGTGGGATACAAACTTTTGTAGACATACATGCACACATCGCCCAGTCAGCCCCCACCCGATCCCCACCCCATTCTCTCCCCATCCCTCCTTCCCATGCTTGGCTTAGTGGTTGACATCTAGTATTATAGCAATTTATCCAAAATTAAAAATGATAATCTCACATAACAGTTTCATTTGTCTGATACCAAGCGTTTGATGATTTAAAGATAGCATTTCAATATTTCTTTTTGCTTTCTTTCTTACTAGAGCATATTTTTTTCTGTTTTTTTAGGTGAAACTATCATATATTTATATATTTATTTTTCAGAAAAAAATCTATCCTAATATGGAATATGAATTCTAGATACCCAAAACGATCTTGAAAAAGAACAAAGCTAGCAGATATATATTTTCTGATTTCAAACCATATAAAGCTACAATAATTGAAACAGTGTAGTACTGTTCTAAAGGCAGATATATAGACCATTGGAGTTAAATACAAGCCTAGAGCTAAATTCTTCCCTATATTGTCAAGTTATTTTTGACAAGGTTTCCACGAACATTTGGTGGTGGAAATAATAATCTTTTAACTAAATATTGTTGAAAAATAATAATTACATGGAAAGGAATAAAATTGGACCTTTACCTAATCCCATATACAAGTATTAACTCAAACTAGATAAAAGACCTAAATATAAATCTTAAGACTATAAACTTTTAGGAGAAAATCTGGGTCATAAAACCTCACAACATTGAAATTGGCAGTGATTTCTTGGATATGATTTCAATGGCACAGGCAACAGAGGAGTATACAGACTCCCTAAAAAATAAAATAAAATATTGTATATCCAAAGACAATGTAAACAGAGTTAAAAGTTACTAATAGTATTGGATAAAATATTTCCAAATGCTATATCTGAAGGTATATTAATATTCCAACTAGAAATCCTAAAAATTAACAACAATAAAGGCAAACAATACCATTTAGAGATAGGTAAAAGACTAACATAAATAATGAATCTCCACAGATAACCAATCTTAGTTGTCTGTTGGATGGAAACTCTTGTTTCTCTGGTTCTGGTGAGTGTTACCTATTTCTTCTTTGTAGTTAATCTCTTTGAGTATTTTCTCTAGCGCTGGTTTTGAAGACATAAATTCCTTCAGTTTCTGTTTGTCATGGAAGCTTCTTATTTCTCCATCTAATTTGATAGAAAGTTTTGCTGGATAGGAAATTTTTGGCTGGAAGTTGTTTTCTTTCAGAGTTTGGAATATGTTACTCCAAGCCCTTCTGGCTCTCATGACTTGGTTTGGGAAGTCTGGAGTGATTCTAATTGGTTTGCCTCTGAATGTCAGTTGGCCCTTTGTTTTTGTTGCCTTTAAGATTCTCTGCTTGGCTTCCACATTGGTCATTTTGACAATTATATGGCGTGGGGATCCTCTTCTCCGATCCTGTCTAAAGGGAGTTCTATAAGTTTCCTGGATCTGTGTATCAACCTCTTGCTCTATATTTGGAAAATTTTCTGCTATTACTTCCTTGAAGAGATTGTTGAATCCTTTGGTATCACTTTCTTTTCCCTCCTCTATTCCAATTATTCTTAGGTTAGCTCTCTTAAGATGGGCCCATATTTCTTCAATGTCAGATTCCTGCTGTTGGATATCTTTTTCTCGATTAGAAACTATGCATTCATTTTTGGATTGCTCATCTTCTAAGAGCGAGATTCTGTTCTCCATGTGGTCTAATCGGTTGTTTGTGCTTTGAATTGAGGCCTTTACTTCATTAATTGCATCCTTTATCTCTTTTTGGCTCTCTCTGAGTTCTTTTCGAAGCACCTCTATTATTTCTACAGTTATTTTCCTGATTTGATCTTCTAGAAATCTCTGATTTTCTGTTTTATCAGGTTCTGATGTTGTGGGGTTGTGCACATTCATTACTCCAGTGTTATTCCTCTTTCCCATGATTTCGGAGGTTTGTGCCTTCTCTGGGTTCTTCCCTTGGGTCACTATGGCTTCACTTAAGGTGCTCTGGATCTCGAGTCTGTATTATCTCAGACCCTACTACTCCTTTACTGGGTTTTATCACAGAGTCTCCGACCCAGGGAGTTGATAGAGGCTGCTTTAAACTATGGGGGGTGCCAGGTTGCACGTTCTCCTATGGTGTGATATCTCTGCCACCACCACTCCCTCACTGGGTCAAGTCCCAGGAGGCCCAATACTGCGATTTCTCCTCTGTGGCCCACAATTTGACTCACTGTTCTTGAGTACGCAGATGTAGCTGTACTGGACTCGGTGAATTCACTGCTGCTGCCGCCGCCAGTGGCAATATGGTGCCTCTGCCACGCCCTCGGCCATGAGGCTGGCGTATTTTTTCTTCTCTGGTTTTGATTTCCACTCTGAATCCCTGCAGCGTGTGCTGAGCTCAGCCACTGGGAGCTTTAAATGCTGTCTGCGCCGAGAAATCCCGCCTGGCTGTTCCGCAGCGGCTCACCTGGCTTGCTGTAGCCGTCCGTTGAGTTCGCCGCTGCCGCCGGCAGTATGGCGCTGCTGCCGCGTCCTCGGGTGCGTGTGTCTCCTCTGTGGCCCTGAGCTCTGTTCTCAGTCCACTTTCTCTCTGGAGCCTGGTGGTTTTTTTTGTTTTTCTGGTGATGGTGTTTTCTGGCTATGAAAGGCGCTCTTTTTGTGGTAATGGAGATTGGTTGTTAGCGGGACTCTTAAGCCCCGCTTTTCTCGGTCGCCATCTTCCCGGAAGTGACCTTTTTATTTTTTATCTTCTTTTTTGTTTTGTTATTTTTTTATTATTTAGTTTTATTTATTTTATATTTATTTATTTATTTATTTATTTTGGCACCAGAGGTTAAACCCGGGGTATTCTACCTCTAAGCTACATCCTTAGCCCCATTTTATTTTATTTTTTATTTTGAAACAGGGTCTCACTAAGTTGCCAAAGGCCTCGCTAAGTTGCTGAGTCTGCCTCTTAACTGCAATCCTCCTGTCTCAGCCTCCCACGTATGGGGATTACAGGTGTGAGCCACCATGTGGTTCCCGGGCTGATTGCCCATTTCAGTGGGAGGAGACACCCGTCTCTTCACACTGTGAGAGTCACCCAGCAAAGCTTCGTTGGTGCCTCCGCATCCTCTTCTGTGCTGGGCGTGATGGCAGATCCCTGTGCCTGAGGGTAGGAGACGCTCAGAGAAAGCACAGCGTCCACTGGGCAGAGCGGGACGGCTTTGTGGAAAAGGCAGCCTGACAACCCGGCCTGAAATACTTTGAAATACAGAGGAAGAAGATCTGGGCAGATGGGAAGCAGCCTTGGCTGTATTTTGAAATACAGATGAAGGGAATCAGGGTGTTGGTTGCGGAAGGACAGAGGAGACAACACAGGGTAGGGTATGCTGGGTGACCTTCAGCCTGTAACAGCATGGTGAGACAGTGAGTTAAGGTGTTTGGTAATATACCTTTCCACAGAGCCTTGTGTTGAATGCACCAAAGACCTGCCATCCCATCTCTCCCAGGTGATTCAAGGGTGGGGAGGCAAGTCGCAGGCACAGCCAGTTTCACGGAGTCCTCCCAACCCCCCAGTGAGGCAGGCACTCTTAATTATTTCCTTTTACAGTTAAGAAATGGAGGCCCGAGGATTCGTCAACTTTTCATCACTGTGGCCAAATTTCCTGGCAACTTAGAGGAAGAAAGGTTTATTTGGCTCGTGGTTTCAGAGGTTCAGTCTATGGTGGGCTGGCTCCAAGGCAAAGGATGTGGCAGAGAAAAGATGCTCAGCTCATAGCAGCTGGGAGCAGAAAGAGAGAGGGGAAGCAACCAGGGACACACATACTGCACAAGGCCATGCCCCCAGTAACCCACCATCCCAGCCACCTGCCTGTGGGTACCACCAGGAAATCCATTATGGGCTCCACTGATGAGGTTAGAGCCGTCATGATTCAATGACTTCACCTCTGAATGCTGCATTGCCCCACATGAGCTTTAATGGGGGACATTCCAAATCTAAATCCTAATAGACAGGGAGGCCTGGCGCCCGCCTGGTGTGAAAGAGGAGCTGCCATTGGAGGCCAGAGCCTTTGCTTCAGGCACCTTCCGCTTCAGGTGTCCCTGTGCGTGAAGTCTTCAGCCACAGCAAGGTCAAGTCTTCATGGCAGGTCTTGGAAGGCAATGGCTCCTCCAGAAATATATAATACACACACACACACACACACACACATACACACACACACATACACACTCATACACATATACATACACATATACATATATACACACATACATGTATATATATACACACACACATATACACACACATACATACACATATACATACACATATACATATATACACACATACATGTATATATATATATATATATATATAAAATATTTGTTTGTTTTTGCGGTACTAGGGATGGAACCCAGGGGTATTCTACCTCCAAGCTGTACCCCCAGCCCTATTTTTTTTTTTTTTTTTGGTGGTACTGGGGTTCCTGGAAGCCCTTCTACCTCCGGGCTACACTCCCAGACCTATTTTAACTTTTTTTTTTTTTAATTTTGAAACAGGGTCTCCTAAGCCAGCGCGCGCGGCTGGCTTCGAACCTGCGCGATCCTCCTGTCTCTGCCTCCCAAGCACGGGGATTACAAGCGTGCGCCACCACGCCCAGCTCCCAGCCCTATTTTTTATTCCTTATTTTGAATCAAAATCTCACTGAGTTGTAAAGGACCTCACTAAATAGCTGAGGCTGAACCGGAGGATTGCAGTTCACGGACAGCCTCAGCTACTTAGTGAGGCCCTTTGCAACTCAGTGAGACCCGGTTTCCAAATAAAGAATAAAAAAAAAAAAAAGGACATGAGGTGTAGCTCAGAGGTCGAATGCCCCTGGGTTCCATCCCCAGACCACACACACACACACACACACACACACACACACACACACACAAATAGCTGAGGCTGTCCACAAACCGTGATCCTCCTGTCTCAGCCTCCCAAATACCAGGATTACAAGCATGCACCACCAAGCCCGGCTCTCAGCCCTATATTTTTGAAACAGGGTCTCAGTATATTGAGGAGGGCCTCACGAAGAAGCTGAGGCTGGCTGCAAACTAGCAATCCTTCTGTCTCAGCCTTCCAAGTACTAGGATTACAAGCATGTACCACTGAGCCCAGCTTCTTACTTTTTTAAACAATACACACACACACACACACACACACACACACACATGTAGGCTTTTTTATTTGTTTTTTGTTTTGTTTTGTTTTTGGTGGTACTGGGGTTCCTGGAAGCCCTTCTACATCCGGGCTACACTCCCAGACCTATTTTATATTTTTATTTGGAAACAGGGTCTCTTAAGCCAGCGCGGCAGGCTTCGAACCTGCGCGATCCTCCTGTCTCCGCCTCCCAAGCGCAGGGATTACAAGCGTGCGCCACCACACCCAGCGCTCACGTAGGCTTTTTAAAATGCAGCTAGAATTATACTAATTAACAGGCTTATGCTCTCCTTCCCCCCCCCCTTACAATCCTAGTATCATGAGCTGGGTGTGGTGGTGCACACCTGTGATTTCAGTAGATAGGAAGATCATAGGTTCGAGGCTAACCTCAGCAACTTACCAAGATCCTAAACAACTTAGCAAAACCCTGTTTTATTTTTATTTATTTATTTATTTATTTTTTTTGCGGGTCTGGAGATGGAACCCAGGGAGATTTGACCTCCGAGCTACACCCCCTGCCCAATTTTGTATTCTTTAATTTGAAACAGGGTCTCACTGAGTTGCAGAGGGCCTCACTAAGTAGCTGAGGCTGTCTGTGAACCGCGATCCTCCAGTCTCTGCCTCCCAAATGCTGGGATTATAAGCGTGAGCCACCATGCCCGGCTCCCTGTTTAAAATTAAAAAAAAAAAAAAAAAAAGGGCTGATAGTGTAGCTGAGAGTTAGAATGCCCAGAGTTTAACCCTTTGTACAAAAAAAAAAAAAAAAATCTGTTACTAGATTCTGTCACTAGCCTGTTCTTCCAAACACACAAACTAATTCAGGTGAGTTGCTCAGGGTCACTGCAAATATGGAAGCAGGATTCACGCTGAGGCCTTTTAACCCCACAGCCAGGGCCAAGGTCATCGTGGCTATTTTCTAATGGAGAAACTGAGGCACAGAAGGAAAGTGATGTGCCTAGGATCACATGGCCAGCTCCTGGGCCACCTTGGGTCACATGGCCAGCTCCTGGGCCACCTTGGGTCTCTAGGACTCAGTCCTGCATCCGGGGTCAGGTGGGTCAGTGGAAGGGACTGAGGAGAGACTTTATCTTGTGGGAGAAGAGGGATCCGGAGCCCGTGAGCAGGACGCAGCTCAGCCTGTGCCGGGCAGAGTGACCGTGCTGCTTTCATTCAGTAGGCTGAGCTCCAGAGCAAACGGGATCACCCCGCTCACAAGGCCTTGGTTTCCACTTCGCCAAGGGGTGAACATCCTAACCTCATCATCCATGGTGGGGAAGCCAAGGGTGCCTTATCCTCCGGTGGGCTCCGTCTAGGAATAGTGGAATCAAAGAACCACGGATACTTAGCTAAGGGCAATACACTGTGCTCAGGCTCTACCCCCATCATATGAAAACCTACCAGTGAGCTGAGCTCATTCTCATCTGTTACAGAGAAGGAAATCAGGCTTGAAAGGGTGAGAGCTCACACCAGGGCCAGCAGCCAGGAATTGAAGCAAGATTAGTCAATGTGCCGTTCAAAGCCCAGTCCAGGGATTTGATCAGGACAGGAAGCAGCCTAATGTTGTGGGAACAGTATGAACAAAGTTATCAGCTTGGGATCTCAGTTTTAGTTCTGCACAGACTACAGATTGATTTTTAAACGGCCCTAACAAAATAATGATAGGTGTCATTTACTGATAACGAACGGGGTGTGCTGACTCACACTTCTGACCCCTGTACTTGGCAGGCTGAGACAGGAAGATTGAAGGCTCCCGGCCAGCCTCAGCAACTTAGTGAGGTCCTGTTTCAAAATAAAAGAATAAAACAGGATTGAAGTGTAGCCCAGAGGTAGAATGTCCCTGGGTCCGATCCCCAGTACCGCCCCCCCCCCAACAAACACACACACAATCATTTAACATGCCTCCAATAGGAGCTGTCACAGTTCTGATAGCAGACCCAAGGGGAAGGGTTGTCCTCACTTTATAGATGAGAAAACAAGCTCAGAGGGGGTAGGCAGTTTTCCCAAGGTCACACAACCAATAGCAGGCCTCTGCCTCCACAGCCAGAAGCTTTACCCACTGTACTGTCCTCTCCTGCGATTTGGGTGAGTGGGAATTGAATGAGATGTGATGCACAGTCTGGACTAGCTGCCAGCCTTTCTCCTCCAGGACCCCCACTCTAGAAGAGAGCTCTGCCCCAGGGGAGGGGCCCTGGGTGGGCTGCTGCCGCCTCAGGGAAGGGGTAGGTAAGTGAGGTCTCAGCTGCCACCCCAGCATTGGGATGTGCGTGTTTAAGCAACACGCACTCACCTGGCCAAGCCAGGGTTTGGGGACCACTCCATGGGCACTGGACATTACACTCACCTGGGCCGATGGCATCCTCTTTGTTGAGTCCTCTCTTCGACCCGCAACTGTCTCAAAGCATTTTCCTCCTTGGAGAACCTGGGGTGTGCGGTGCTAATGTCCCCAGCACTGTCCTAACTGACCATTGCACAAGGAGACCAAAGACCAGAGAGGGGCAGACACTGGGAAAGGCTGTCCGGTCGGTTGATGGCTTGGCCTCCCCTCTCTGATGGGATGGAGGTCAGCTGATCCGTCATCCCAGCCCTCCCTGTTGCCCTCCTCTCCTCTCTGGGATAGGTCCACTCTTTCAGCATCAGGAACTCTGATCCTTTGTACAGATGAACAGCAGGCGCTCAGAGAAGAGGAGGGACCTGCGTAGGCACAGCCTGCCGCCAAGGGGCAGAGCTGCCTTGGGTCTTCCGTCCATGGTGCACCCCCCTTCCCGATGCACCCGGGAACTTGTTGGTAGCGACACTGTATTGAAGATTCTTTTTATGGCCAGAATTGATTTCTCTCCACATTCCCAGCTCCAAGCACAGTCCATCTATGGAATCCCCAGGCCAGCAGTAGAATGGAATCCACTCTCCCACAAGTGCCTGGGACTGTGGGGAAAGGGCCTCTCTGCTGCCCCATTCTCCCTGGGGAATTACCCGCCCCCATGCACAGCTCGTGGGCATAGGGCAGGGGGTGGGGAGGCGCCTCCCAGCAGTGAGGCCACTGGGTGTCTGGTGTCTCTCTGCTGTGCTGTCTCTGAGCTCCGCACAGTGGACAGATGGGTGGTGACAGACACAGGCCTGCAGCCCTGACCATGTCAGAGTCTGGGCACTGAGCTGTGCTGAGGGAGGCCTCTGCCCATGGGAGTAGCAGCTGGTCTCTGCTCAGCCCAGGCCCTGCTTCTTGAGAAAGGGAGAATCTGGCCCCACCAGCCCTCACAGGGGCGCTGGTCAGCATCTCCACAGCCTAGGACCGTGTCATCGTGTGTATGTGTGTGTGTGGTACTAGGGATGGAACTCAGGGGCATTTTACCTCTGAGCTATACCCCCAGCCCTATTTTATTCTTTATTTTGAAACAGGGTCTCACTGAGTTGCAAAGGGCCTCACTAAGTAGTAACTGAGGCTGTCCTCGAACCGCGATCCTCCTGTCTCAGCCTCCCAAATGCTGGAATTACAAGTATGCACCACCATACCTGGTTTCCCTGGGTCTTTTGAGAGAGTATCCACACCCTCGCCCTGGCTCTTAGTAGGGAGTGAGTGTGTCGGGCCCAGCAGTCCAATTCCAGCCATGGTTCTGTTACTTGAACATTTTAGCTTATAATGTCTCTGGGCCTCAGTCTCCCCATCTGTAAAGTGGTGATATAACTTCCCCTGTGTCTGCAGAGGAGGGGACTAAAGCTCGGAGGGGACAGGCAGTGGGGCCTAGGGGCACAGTGTTCCAACAAGCCCCCTTCCCAGATGGACTGTTGAGTCACTAGAAACCTCTGACCTGCTCTTCCTCATGCTGGGCCTCAGTTTCCCCATGGGTGAAACGAGGAAGCCGAAGCCTGCAGTCTCCAACACCCCTCCTAGGACTGAGGACTCCTACCACAGGCGGCAGCGCCCCAGCCTGCCGGCAGAGCCCCGTGCAGATGAATAAGCACTTCCACCGGGTCACCTGGGAGTCTTTACCTGGCGCGGGTCATTCACCTCGACTCACACGCAGGCAGGTAGAGTGAGCCAGGGATCCGGAGAGACTCGCCCACGGTGACCCGGAAGGGGAAGATGGTGAACTCTGATGACGGAAGAAGGGGCCACGGGCCAGGGGCTGCAGCTGGAAAGAATTCTTCCCCAGACCCCGGAAGGAGACGCAGCCCTGCACACACCTCGGTTTTAGCCCCATAAGTCTCACTTAAACTGAAGCTACCCCAGTGGGCTGAGCTGTAAATCCAAAATACATACTAGAGTTTGAAGACTTCATATCAAAGATAATTTGTTTACTTCTATATTGGTGACATGCTGACGTGATGGAATTTTTGATAGATTAATTATATCCTTAAAATTAACATCACTTATCACTTTTTTTTTTTTTTTTTGCGGTACTGTGAATGGAACTCACTCAGGGGCATTCTACCTCCGAGCTATATCCCCAGTCTTATTTTTTACACTTTTTTTTTTTTTTTTTTTGTCTGAAACAGTTTCTCACTGAGTTGCGGAGGGCCTCACTAAGTAGCTGAGGCTGTTCACGAACCACAATCCTCTGGTCTCCGCCTCCCAAGTGCTGGGATTACAAGCGTGTACCACCATGCCCGGCTTATTCTTTATTTTGAAACAGGGTCTCAGTGAGTTGCAAAGGGGCCTCAGTAAGTAGCTGAGGCTGTCCACGAACCGCAATTTTTCCGTCTCAGCCTCCCAAATGCTGGGATTACAAGTGTGCGCCACCATGCTTGGCACCTTTTTCTTTTCTTTTCTTTTCTTTTTTTTTGGAGGTTCTGGGGTTCCTGGAAGCCCTTCTACCTTCGGGCTACACTCCCAGACCTATTTTATTTTTGGAAACAGGGTCTCTTAAGCCAGCACGGCTGGCTTCGAACCTACGCGATCCTCCTGTCTCTGCCTCCCAAGCGCGGGGATTACAAGCGTGCGCCACCACGCCCGGCTGGCACCTTTTTTTTTTTTTTTTTTAATATGCCTCTTACACAGGTCATGGTGGTGCACGCCTATAATCCCAGTACTTGGGAGGCTAAGAAAGGAGGATTACAGGTTGGAGGCTGGCTTCAGCAACTTAGTGAGACCCTTAGCAGCTTAGATAGACCCCATTTCAAAATTAAAATAAAAAAATAAAAAGCCGGGAGTGTAGCTCAGAGGTTAAATGCACCTGGGTTCAACCCCCAGCATCAAAAAAAAAAAAAAATTAATATGCCTCCTAGAAAAACAGAATTACATCTGTAGCTCACATTATATCTCCGCTGGACAGCCCTCAAGGGCTTTTGAGTTGCTTCAGCTGGAAGAACGGTGGACCGCGGCCAGCTGTTGGAGCTGGAACTTTTGCTGGGTAAAGGAATCACCCTCCCCCATATGCTGCAGGTGGGAGGCCTGGTGTTGAGTGATGTCTCAGCCTCTCCTCTGCTCCCATCTGCTCCTGGGCCTTCCCTGAAACATGGTTATATTTAGGTGCCTCAGCACAGCTGCCCGGAAGCCCACTGGGTGGGGGCCAGCCTGGGACCACCATCTCGCTGCCAATGGGGGTCTCAGGAGAACCCGATGCTGCGGCTGTGGGGCTCTTCACGGCTTGTGAGTAAGCTCCCTGCAGCCCTGGCGAGGAAAGATGGTCGTAACCCACATGTTCTCAAATGATGAAACTGAGTCGGAGACAGCTGTGCAAGAGAGGAGGGACCGAGCCAGCCTTGGAATCTCCCACAGCCCGGACTGGGAAGCCACCATCTAGGCCACAGGTCACCAAAGTGGGGAATAGCATTCCCCGGGGGGGAACATAATACAGATTCATAAAGGAACACACATTTGTCACTGTGTCTTTCTGTTTATTAAAGAAGGTAGACTTCCAGAGAGGCGCTGAGTATTTTTTTTTCTCTGAAAAAAAGGCAATAAGCCAAATAAGTCTGGGAACCTCTGGTCTGGACTGAGCCTGCCTCCTGAGGTGCTGGACACTTCACAGGGGCTGGAGCTGTGGGTCCTGCCCACTTAATGCCCAGCAGTTGCCAGGTGTCAGGCAGGCTTTCTGAGGTAGTGTTTTATACCTTGGGAAGTTTCGTTTCCTTCCTTCCTTCCTTTATTCCTCCCTTCCTTCTTTCCTCCTTCCCTCTTTTCTTTCCTTCCTTCTTTCCTTTCTTCCTCTCTTTACTCTGTGTGTGTGTGCGTGTGTGTGTGTGTGTGTGTGTGTGTGTGTGTGTGTGTGTGTGTGTGTATGATGCTGGGGATGGAACCCAGGGCCTCGCACATGATAAACACATGCTTTACACACTGAGTTACACCCTCAGCCTTGGGAAAGTTGCTCTAAGCAAAGCAAAAGTCACCCATTCATTTGGAAGGAGGTGGGTAGGTAGAAGAAATTTAGCTCCAGCGTGTGCAGCCCAACGTCTCCAAATGAAGTGGATCAGAATTCTAAAAAAAAGAAAAAATCCATAAAAATTACACAACAAGCTGGGTGTGGTGGTGCACACTTATAATCCCAGCATTTGAGAGGCTGAGGCAGGAGGATCGTGGTCATGGACAGTCTCAACTACTTAGGCCCTTTACAACTCAGTAAGACCCTGTTTCAAAATAAAGAATAAAAAATAGAGCTGGGGGTGTAGCTCAGAGATAAAATGGCCTGGGTTCCATCCCTAGTACCAATAAATAAATAAATAAATATAAATAAATAAATAAATAAATAAATAAATAAATAAGGACTAGGGGTGTCACTCCGAGGTAGAATACTCCTGGGTTCAAGCTGTGCATGGAGGAGCACACTTGTAATCCCAGCATTTTGGAGGCTGAGACTGGAGGATTGTGGCTCTCGGACAGCCTCAGCTACTTAATGAGGCCCTTTGCAACTCATTAAGACCCTGTTTCAAAATAAAGAATAAAAAAAGAGGGTTGGGAGTGTTGCTCAGAGGTAGAATGCCCCTAGGTTCATCCTCAGAACCGCAAAAGAAAAAAACCAAAACACTACGTAACAACCAGACCACCATGAGGCTCGGAACCCGAGACGTGGCACCAGGAAGAGCTCGGTTCCCAGCCTGCTTCATTCTCTGCGCTCTCAGCGTGGCCCTCCCTGAGCCCAGGGTGAGACCTGGCCGGCCCTTTTTAACTACCTTTCAAATGGCAAACCTCAGCTCGCATCCAAGTCCCCTGCTTGGCTGAGGCTGCGATGCTCAGTAGCTTCAGATCACAGTGGACTGAGGACGTAGAAACTTCATCCACGTGACAACTACGTTTCTGTGTTAACTTGGCTAGGTATGTATGATGCCGTTATTCAATCCAGTAGTCATCTAGGTGTTGCTGTGCTATTTTGTAGCTGTAATGAACGTTTGTAATCAGTCAGCTTTAGGTAAAGGAGATTACCCTGGTTGTTCCTGGTGAAGCTGATTCAGTCGACAGGCATGAAGAGCAGAGCAGAGTCAGACACGGTGGCAAACACCTGTAATCCCAGCTACTCAGGAGGTTGGGGCAGGAGGATGGTACGTTTGAGACCATCCCGGGCAACTTAGTGATATCCTGTCTCAAAATAAAATTAAAAAATGGCCGGGCGTGGTGGCGCACTCTTGTAATCCCCACGCTTGGGAGGCAAAGACAGGAGGATCATGCAGGTTCGTAGTCAGCCTCGCTGGCTTAAGAGACCCTGTTTCCAAATAAATAAAACATATAAAATAGGGTTGGGAGTGTAGCCCGGAGGTAGAAGGGCTTCCAGGAACCCCAGTGCCACCAAAAAAAAAAAAAAAAAAAAATTTAAAAAATGATCGGAAACTGGGTGTGGTGGTGCACACCTGTAATCCTAGTCCTGGGGAGGCTGAGGCAAGAGGTTTGTAGCTTAAAGGCCAGCCTCAGCAATGGAACAAAACCCTGAGAAACTTAGTAAGACCCTGTTACAAAATGAAAAATAAAATTGTGCCAGTACATCCCTGGGTTCAACTCCCAGTACCACAAAAATGGGGTTGGGGTGGGATGACACTCTGGTGGAGCCCTTGCTTAGCATGTATAAGGCCCTGGGTTCAATCCCCAGTAACTCATCTCCCCCAGAAAGAGCAATGAAATAAGGTTTCCCTAAAGAAGGAAGTCTTCTGTGGATATATAATAATTTAGAATAAGGGAAAGGAGAGGTACATTTTATGGCAGTAAGTTGTACTTCAACAAAGCCATTCAAATACCTACATTACAGTGCCACTGTAAGCCAGGCACGGCACATACCTGTCATCCCAGTACTTGGGAGGCTGAGACAGGAGGATCACAGGTTCGAGGACAGCCTCAGCAACTTAGCAACACTCTCAGCAATCTACTGAGAGCCTGTTTCAAAAAATAAAATAAAATAAAATAAAAAGGGCAAGGGGTGCAGCACAGAGGTAGAATGTCTCTGGCTTCATTCCTAGTACCAAAAAAAAAAAAAAAAAGTGCCATTGTAACTATTATATAAAAACTACATGGAGCCAGGTGTGGTGGCACATGCTTGTAATCCCCACGCTTGGAAGGCTGAGACAGGATGATCGTTCAGGTTCGAAGCCAGCCGTGCTGGCTTAAGAGACCCTATTTCCAAATAAAAAATATAAAATAGGTCTGGGAGTGTAGCCTGGAGGTAGAAGGCCCCTGGGTTCCACCCTGAGTACCACCAAAAAAAAAAAAAAAAAAAAAAAACCAAACAAACAAACAAAAAACAACATGGAAACCACAGGTCCTGCTTAAGGCCATCATGTTCTCTTCAACTGGAAGCTCAAAGGCGTCTGAACAGCAGGGGAGAGTTTGCTGGCGGGTTTTAGTGCTTTGTTGTTGTTCTGTTTTGTTTTTGTGGTACTAGGGATTGAACACTGGGGGTTCTACCTCTCAGCTCCATCCTGAGCCCTATTTATTATTATTTTTTTTTATTTTAAAACAGGGTCTCACTAAATTGCTGAGGCTGGCTGAGAACCTGTGATCCTCCTGTCTCAGCCTCTCAAGTGCTGGGATGACAGGCGTGCGCCACCACACCCGGCTACTTCTTTAGGGGAAAATGCTTTGCTTCATGAGCCTTAGGAACTCTGAGATCCCAGGGAGGAAAATCTCTTGTAGGAACCCAGGGTAGGCTCCAGCTTAGGCAGGGGCTCCCTCCCTCTGTGGACTGGCATAGGAAGAGCACCAGGCCTGGAGCTCTTCGTCCTAGATTCAGATCCTGGCCTGATCCTTGCTAGCTGCATGACCTTGGGTGAGTCACATCACCAGCTCTGGCTGGACCCCTTTTCATCTTGGGCAAAGTTCCCCATCAGCGGGACGGTGAGGGCAGCTGCGATCACATTTATAAGGAAGAAGTCCTCACTCATGGAAGGCTGGTCCAGGTCCCTCTGGGCCTCCGCAGCCATATGGAAGGCATCACATTCCTGCTCTGGATCGCATGGGCTGCCGCTGACAGCAGGCCCTCTGCACCTACACCCGATGAAAGGGCCCCTACAGCTCTCTGCACTCAGCCCCCAAACCGCCACCACCAGCTAGGGAGGGCGGAGGGCATCAGGGAAGCTCACCATGCCCGAGGGAAGAGCCTGGAGAGAAGGGGCCAGGTGACCCCCTGGGATGGGTGAACTCCAAGGATCCCACTGCTTTGTTGAAGAAAAGTAACGGAAACATGTAAGGCTCAATCACAGGCAGAAGAAAAGGCCTAAGGTTGGCATTCAAGGTCCCAAGCTAACTTGACAGCCCCAGAGCAGCACCCGTGGTGGCTGACCCTCAGCAGCTAGTTGGAGGAGCGGCCACAAGTGGTGGCTCAGCACCAGCAACGTGCCAGGCAGGACCCTCGCTCCACCTCACATCCCTTGCAGAAGGCACTGCCTCAAAGTGTCCCCGTTCACAGATGACGTGACTGAGGCTCAAACCGAGATCCACTGGAGGGTCCGGTGATCCACAAACGAACATCTGATCACCCAAGCCCAAAGGGCTGGGTCCTCCCCCAGACGGCTCGGTTCACAGCCCCAGAGAATTCGCACTATGTCAGGCTCCCGGTCGATGATGTTCTTGGCCTGGGACCATGCTCTGAGAATCTCTGTCCTTTATAACAGCGCCTGTTCTGAGCACATTTCTGGCATGTAGGCAGACCCCAGATTCACCAGAGACCCCTGTTGGTGGCAAGGATCTCTGCTGAGTTTCCTTCCCTCTAACAATATTAGAGGGCTCTGTTCCTGGATGTCCATCTAGTGTCCTGGCCTCAGAGGAGGGACCCCTACACTGCACTCAATCATTTAAAAAAAAAAATAGGGTCTTGCTAAGTTGCTGAGGCTGACCTTGAACTTGCAATTCTCCTGCCTCGGCTTCCTAAGTACTGAGATTACAGGTGTGTGTCACCATGCCTGGATAACATGCAATCATTTCTTTATTTTTTTCATGGATTTTTTTAATTTGGTGCATACACACAATAATTTCTAAATGCTCACTCTATGTAGCATAAGACACATACTTTTTTTGTGTGTGTGGTACTGGGGATGAAACCCAGGGGCATTTAACCTCTGAGCAATACCCCTAGCCCTACTTTTTTTTTTTTAATTCTTTATTTTGAAACAGGGTCTCACTGGGTTGCAAAGGGCCTCACTCGCTAAGTAGCTGAAGGTGTCAGCCAACCGCAATCTTCAGGTGTCAGCCTCCTGAATGCTGGGATTACACGCGTGCACCACAACCCTTGGCGACACGTATTTCTGAAGCATGTATGCATCCATCAAGCCAGAAGGTCAAGTTACTGCTGGGATGAACTGGCCTACTTCAGGGCCAGGAAAGGGACAGAAAGCTTAAAAAAACCTGCAAGCTGGATGTGGTGGTGCACGCTTGTAATCCCAGCATTTGGGAGGCTGAGATAGTAGAATCGCAGTTCACAGAGAGCCTCAGATATTTGGTGAGGCCCTCTGAAACTCATTGAGACCCTGTTTCAAAATAAAGAATAAAAAATAAGGCTGGGTGTGCAGCTTGGAGATAGAATGCCCCTGGGTTCCATCTCCAGTACCATACACACACACACACCACACACACACACACACACACACACACACACACACACACACACACACAACCTGCCAGAAGATTTCAGAAAAGCTATATGAGCAAGATGGGGTGCTGGGCAGGTGGGGAGGGTCTTGCTGGGAGACGCCATCTATTGTCACTGCCATACCCAGGCAAGCCCTGGACACGGTAAGCAGAAACCTGGGACTAGGAGCCAAGGCGATTGAACCATCTGGGGCTTCCTTGTCGCACTCTAGCCAGCTTCAGTAGAAGGAGTGTCCTCAGTCAGAGCACACACCAAACTTTTCAGTTATTAAATAATGACATTCAGCCGGGCCTGGTGGCACACACATGTGATCCCTGTACTTGGAAGGCTGAGACAGAAGGATCACAGATTCAAAGCCAGCCTCAGCAATTTAACAAGACCCTGTTTCAGAATAAAAAGGGCTGGGGGGTGCAGCTCAGAGGTAGAATATCCCTAGGTTCAACCCCTCCAGTACCAAAAAAAAAAAAGTAAGAATAATGATATTCAGATACCACAGTGTACTTATATTAAAACAATTACAACCCCCACTTCTTAGGTGCCTATTATGTAGCAGGCAATTTACATATACTATCACACTCAAACCTCCAATGACTCCCATAGGGAGCTGCTAAGATCATCCCCATCGCGCTGAGACACCGAGGCTCAGAGAGGTTAAACGGTGCGGCGGGATCCTAGTCTCTGGGAAATGATGGGGCAGTTATCTCCTGGCTTTAAACGGCCTCTTTTCACTCCGTCATCCTGCCTCTCATTTCCTGAACACCTGCTCTGTGCAAAGTCCCGGGTGGGACCGCCAAGTGACTCATTCCAGTAGTCCTTTTCAATCACCTTTTTTTTTTTTTTTTTTTGAGCACTTACTATTTTTATGGGCTTATTTATTTATAGCATGCGTTCTTCCAGAAAGCACTCAACTTCTTTAGTTGCTCTACAAGAGAATAAAATTTTACAGGAGTGGCCATGTGACACACGCCAAATAGAAAACAGAAGTTGGAAAGATCAGAAAGACCCAGGAGCAATACAGGCACGCAAAGTGTACCTGGGGTCTCATCACAATGGGGACTGAGCTTTCTAGCAGCTGGAACTTGATCCTGTGCATTTTCACACTGTGTACGAGACGCCCATACACCAATTGTCCCTGAGACCAGAGGGGTCTTGGTCTAGGAATCTGGCATGAAGAGCGCACTGTGGAACGAACGTAAGAAGCAATGTCCCCAAACAGCCCTCTGATAGCACGAACAACACAAGTCTCGGCTATTTCCTGGGCCACTCTCCATGCGGGCTCACATCCCAGGGAGAAAAGGCTGCTCGGAGGAGAGTCTAAGACTGCACAAGGTGGGCCAGACCCTCTCTGGTTAATCCACTGCTCTGTTTATGGCAAACCTTTGTACATTTGTAGCAAGCTACTGCTAAATGCCATCTGCAGGTGAGCTTTCTTTGGCCTGAGCTTTGTTTTTTGTTTTTTGGTTTGTTTTTTTTTGTTTTCTTGCAGGTCTGGGGATGGAACCCAGGAACATTCGACCTCTGAGCTACACCCCCTGCCCTATTTTTTTATTCTTTATTTTGAAACCGGGTCTCACTGAGTTGCAGAGGGCCTCACTAAGTAGCTGAGGCTGTCCGCGAACCGCGATCCTCCAGGTCTCAGCCTCCCGAATGCTGGGATTACAAGCATGCACCAACACACTCGGCTTGAGCTTTGTATTTTAAATGGTTTGAATTAGCTGTCAGCTTTAAGCAGTTAGGAAATCACACACACACACACACACACACACACACACACACACACACACACAGATTTTTGTTGATCTCTTTAAAAAAAAAAAAGAGAGAGCCGGGCATGGTGGCACACACTTGTAATCCCAGCATTTGGGAGACTGAGACAGGAGGGTCGTGGTTCGAGGACAGCCTCAGCTACTTAGTGAGGCCCTCTGTGACTTAGTGAGACCCTGTTTCAAAATAAATAATTAAAAGCCAGGCGTGGGGGCGCATACTTGCAATCCCAGCATTCGGGAGGCTGAGATCGGAGGATTGTGGTTCACGGGCAGCCTCAGTTACTTAGCAAGGCCCTCCGCAACTTAGTGAGCCCCTGTTTCAAAATAAAAAATAGGGCAGGGGGTGTAGCTCGGAGGTCGAATGTCCCTGGGTTCCATCACTAGACCCGCAAAAATAATTAATTAATTAAAAATAGGGCTGGGGTGCAGCTCGGAGGTAGAATACCCCTGGGTTCCAGTACTGCAATAAATAAATAAATAAATGTTTAAAATTAAAAATTAAAAAATGAAACTGGGAGTGGTGGTGAAGGCCTATAATCTTAATACTTGGGAGGCTAAGAAAGGAGGATCCCAGGTTTGAGACCAACCTCAGCAACTTAGTGAAACCTTCAGCCACTTAGCAAGACCCTGTTTCAAAATAAAAAATAAGCTGGGCATGGTGACACACACTTGTAATCCCAGTACTTGAGAGGCTAAGACAGGAGGATCACGCTGGTTCGAAGCCAGCCTCAGCCACTTAGTGAGGCTCTCAGCAACATAGTGAGACCCTGTTTCCAAATAAAATATTTTAAAAAATAGGTCTGGGAGTGTAACCCGGAGGTAGAAAGCCCCTGGGTTTCATCCCCAATACCATCTCATACACACACACACACACACACACACACACACACACACATAATAATATAATATATAATATTATAATAACATATAAATCTAATATATAAAAATATAATATAAAATAATTATTATTATAAAAGAGGCCTGGAGTGTGGCTCAGAGGTAGAATGCCCCTAAATTCAATCTCCAGTACACACACACACACACACACACACACACACACACACACGCCACACACACACAGAGTTGAGCAGCCTTCTCGAGGCTGAGTCAGGTGTCTACTGTGGCTGAGCCATCGATGAGCAAACCTCCCAGGAGCGGGGAGCAGCCAAGGCAGGTGATCACAGGGACTGTTAAAATGAGCTGAGCGTGGAGTCCGCAAACTCCAGGGGCCCCAAGCAGGAGCACTTACCCCAGCCTGGGGACCCCAGCCCCCCCCGGGGCAAGCTTGGGCTGAGGTTAAGGCATAAATACCAACCAGCCACGTCAAGAAGGGGGAGGACAGTCCCAGGCAAGGTGAGAATCCAGTCCCAGCTCTGAGGCCCAAATGCAGGGGGCGGGGTGGGGAGTGTGGAAATAGACCAGGGAGACCATGTCACAAAGGGCCTAGCTAAGGGGCTTGAACTTGACCTTGAACCTAGGAAGACCCTCTGAAGGGCTTCAAGCTAAAGAGCCTTATGAATGTGCAAACCCTTTTGGGGCGTGCGGGGTGGGGGGTTACCAAGGAGAAGGACTTCCCCAGAGGGTCCAGCTTGAGGTGACAAGGGAGAGGACCCAGAAAGCCAGCCAGCCAGCCAGAGGTTTGGGGGTTTGGGGGTTTCGGATCAGACTCTGCAGTTAAAGCTGCAGAAACCCTTCCCTCCCCCGTGCCTTTTGAAACAGTTTGAATCACAGACTGCCTGCGTTAAAGATGTGTTTGTCTGTTATTTGAAAGCTGCGGTTTCTCTTTAACAGATTCTGGGCCCTGTCTTTTGACAAGGAACCAGGAAGGAATGAAGCCTGCATCCTCTTGCAGAAAGGAGAGAGAAAGAGAGAACGAGCTAATTACTGAAATACGGTGGGGCCCCGCCAAGTTCTACAGCGTCACCGACGCTTCCTCCAGCAGCCCCTGATCTTAAATGGTCAGAGCTTTCCGTACATTTTTATGGGCCGCCCCAAAGCCAGCTGGAAGCTCTTTTTCCATAAACTCTTTCTGAGACAAGTAGCCAGGTTTCACATATTAAAATGAAAATGTCAAGAAGGCAAAAAAAAAAAAAAAAAAAAGCTGTGGGTTCAGCGCAGAGGCCTCAGCTCAGGAAGCCTGTGTCAGGATTCATGGCGTCTGCCCACTTGGTTGGGTTTTATTTACTTTTCTTTGCAAAAGCTGACAGGCAAGTTAGATTGAAGATGATAATCACTTGTTTATGGGGTCACTCGAAAAACACTTCTCTACTGGGCATGGACTGGGTGCCAGGCCTTAAACTGGGCACCAAGATGAGAAGCCAGGACTTGGGAGGCTGAGACAAGAGGGTCACAGGTTCAAAGCCAGACTCCGCAACTTAGCAATACCCTTAGCAACCAAGCAAGACTCTGTTTCAAAACAAAAAGTAAATAAAAATAAAAATGTCTGAGGGCGTAGCTCGGAGGTAAAATGGCCCTAGGTTCAGACCCCACTACCAAAAAAAAAGATGAAACCAGGTATGGTTGCCCCAGCCCACTGCCCCCCAGGCTCAAAATGCTCTTCCCGCAATTGCATTTTTCATGGGCAAGTTGTGATCTGCCTGGGCTATTCTTACCTCATCTTTCAGAGGATGAAATTGAGGCCCTTAGAGATTAGCTGTCTTGCCCAGAGCTGCAATGCAAACAAGTGGTGGGACCTGACCTGGGGTCATCCGAAGCACAGCCATGTCCTGCCCACTCTCTCTTGCTCCTTCTTAGCAATACCACCTCTCTGTTATTGGCTTTAGTTGGGCCACAGCTCCAAGAGGTTTAGCAGTCACTTGCAATCTGCCCAACATCTAGCCCTGCCTTCAAACTCAGGTTTTCCTTTTGGGGGAAATTCCCCTATTTTGAAGAAGAAAAAACTAAGCACCACCCCACCATCACTATAAAGCCCAAATCTTTTCTCACCATGTCTTCCTGTCTGGAGAGTACACAGGCATATGTGAAATACAAGCCCAGCCAATCAGACATTTTTGGAACTGACTCTGTAGTAAATGGTGAAGGGACCCTTGGAGAGGATGCTGGATCAGACTGTGCCTGTAGCCCTATCTTACCGGAGTTCCTGCAGCTCTCTGGGCTCTGCACTTTGTCCAAGACTGTCCTCTAGCTTCTTGGTTCTGTGGGCCCTTGCTGTCCTCCAGTAAGTTACCCTCTTTGCTTACGACAGACAGAGTCCATCCCAACTGCTTGTGACCCAGAATCCTGATGGACAGAAAGAAGGTCATGGCTCCTCATCCTGTTTACAGAGCTGGCAGGAAGGAGCCACCTCCCCTGGTGCTGTGGGCACGTTGGGAGACTACAAAATGTTGGCCTGGGAAACAATCACAGCAGAGAGGCCAGGTGTCCAGACCGCTGCCTGGTCCCTGGGAGGCCAGGTGAATCTCCTGCTCGTGTCTGGCTGCGGGGCTCCAAACCTCTTGGTTCCTCCAGCGACCACCTCCGCACCATTTGGGCCCTTCTCTACAACCTGGGCCTTTCTGGCCTCTTAAGGGCCATGTGTGTGGAGAAGGAGGTGGAAGCAAATGCCGGGGGTGTGGTCTGCTGAGGGAGGGACCTGCTGGCTCCATGCATCAGGGCAGGAAGCACTAGGAATACGCAGGTCTGCAACCTGCAACGCGTCAAGGGACAGCTGTGAGGGGCTGTGCTCTGTTCCCGAGGACTGTGAAAGAAAAAGTTGCAATCTCTGGAGAAATAGAAGCCATAGTAGATACACACACACACACACACACACACACACACACACACACACACACCTCTCTATTATTTATAAGACATGTATTTAAGGAATTAGCTCATGTGATCCTGAGGGCTGGCAAATCTAGAATTTATAGAGCCTAGAAATTTTCTTCTGAGAGCAGCAAAAATGAAGGTTATCTTCAAAGAACCATGGAATTCTGGTGGCAGAATTACAGCCTCTTCAAGCAGAAAGAGGTCCTGAGGGTCACTGAGACATTCCCTTGCCTAGGCAGGGATTCCCTCCCTCTGAAATTCAAGAAAATGTCGCATGTCACAGAACACTTAACCGGAAGGGCATTTAAATAAACGTTAGCACTAGAAAAACTCAAGAGGACCTTGGATGGATGACATCTCTGAGCGGGAAAAGGGGGACTTTGATCAAATTATACCTCCTCTGATTTCCCGACTGACCTTGAACAGGACTCTCCTGCTCTCCAGGGACGAATTCCCCCATCTGAAAATGAGGAGGTGGGGACCATTGGGAGGAAGCTTTCCAGTGAGCTCCCTGACCCTGAGTCTGTGTCCCACATTTCCTAGCCGTGTGACCTTGGGTATTTCACACAGCCTCCTTCAATCTCACCATCTTCCAAATGAGGGACTCATGTCCCCTCCCTTTCCCAGCTTGCAGAATCACCCTGGGAGCTAGTCATATTATAGGAAGATGAAATATCACTGTACAATACCTAGGGTGTCTTCAGCTAGGTAAGGTTCTGCAGCACCAAACAGTGCCCCATGAATGTGGGGGCTAATGGCTGGGGAGGCAGAGCCACCTGGGCTCAGGGCTGAGCTCTGCTGCAGCACCCATTTCTGCATGCACAGTGAGACCCGTACTTGACAGTACCTGGCAGTACCTGGCATGCAGCCCCCTCTCTGTGCACGCTGAGGATCATCAGGATTGTCCTTCAATCTTGACACAGGAAGGCAGAGTGGGGCAAGGGGTGGACAATGGATTTTGAACACACCAGTCCAACTGAGTTCAAGCATCAACGGCTTCATTCCCAGCTGAATCCTACAAACAGGCACAAAGCGTCCCCATCCTCTCGTTTGCTTTCCCCTGATTGTGTCTTGAGCAGTTACCCATAGACTGTCTCCTTCATGGAATGTCCAGCCAGGGCACGTGGCTCCCAGGACCATTCTCCAGTGTTTCTTTTGCCTCCTGTGCGTCCAGCCTGGGCTGGGAGCTCAGCTGCTTTGCCGCCATGGATTCATGGATGGCTTGATCCCAGGAAAGAAGCTTTGTCAGTGCTGGAGTTTGCTAATAAAATTATTCCTCTGTATTTGAACATGGGGATAGTTTGAAAGATAGTTTCAACCCTTTCTGGAAGTATCTGTTATAAAATAGCACATAAATGAGCCTCAGTAACTTAGCAAGACCCTGTTTCAAAATTTAAAAGGGTGGTGCTGGGGGTGTATCTCAGAGGTAGAATGACCTTGGGTATAATCCCCAATACAAAAACACCAAAACAAACAAACAAAAAACCAAAAAAAAAAACACAGCTGAACAGAATACCCAGTGTTCCTAGGCTAGGAATCAATCGATCTATCTAGAAATCAATCTATCTATTATCTAATTCAGTATTTTGGGGGGAGGCATCTGGGAATTGCATCCAGGAGGATTCTACCTCCAAGCTATGACCCTAGCCCTTTTTATTTTAAAACAGAGTCTTGCTAAGTTGCTGAGGTTGACCTGGAACCTGCGATCCTCCTGTCTCAACCACCCAAGGACTGGGATTACAGGTGTGTACCACCATGTCCAACCTAATTCCATCTGTTGCAATCACATCACTTTTATTTTATCTGGTTGAATGCAATACGTAGACCAAATTAAAAAAAAAAGGAGACAAAATAACTCTCAAATTTATAAATGTAATGTTTTGGTGGGTCAAATCTTTACATAAGGCCCTTTATAAAGACTGATGGGGAACTTCTGGCCAGTGAGGAAATCTGAAGCCCTGATTACAGAAGTGGCTTGCTGGCAGTTGCCCAAGGAGGGAGAAACAAGCCTTGAATGAAATTCACAGAATCAAATAAGTTTGTCACCAGAGGGATCTTAGAGATCATCAGAGTATGCTTAGAGCTGACTGCTCCTTGTTTGATGCCATCTCTTAACACTTTTGATGCGTCTGTCTGGCTCTGAACCCGTGTGGTGGGAGGCTGGGTCTTCCTCATCTT
The DNA here is from genome assembly GCF_963383645.1 of Muscardinus avellanarius. NCBI lineage: Eukaryota > Metazoa > Chordata > Mammalia > Rodentia > Gliridae > Muscardinus > Muscardinus avellanarius. The sequence continues at coordinate 15,105,468 of NC_137799.1, forward strand.
TGTACTACACCCTAGCCCGCCCCCATGCCCAGCAGAGTGCTGCCCACAGCAGGTTCCCTAAACAGCTGCTGAACATTGAAAATGTGGATAAGGGACACTTAAAAAAAAAGAAGAAGAAGAAGAAGGGGAAACTAAAATTCAAAGAAAAGAGCCGGGCGTGGTGGCGCACGCTTGTAATCCCCGCGCTTGGGAGGCAGAGACAGGAGGATCGCGCAGGTTCGAAGCCAGCCGCGCACGCTGGCTTAGGAGACCCTTTTTCCAAAATGAAAATGTAAAAAATAGGTCTGGGAGTGTAGCCCAGAGGTAGAAGGGCTTCCAGGAACCCCAGTACCACCAAAAAATAAATAAATAAATAAATAAATAAATAAATAAATAAATAAATAAAATTCAAAGAAAGGAAGGAGCCGGGCATGGTGGCACAATGCCTGTGATTCCAGCACTTGGGAAGTTGAAACAGAAGGATCACAGGTTCAAGGCCAAGTTCAGCAACTTAGCAAGAGCCTGTTCTAAAATCTAAAGCAAAAAATATTAAAAAGGGCTGGGAGTGTGGCTCAGAGATGAAATAACCCTGGGTTCAATCCCCACTATATACATACACACATACATATAGATACATACATATATACACACATAGGTGTATGTGTTTCTTTTTAAAGGTCAGGCATGGTGGGACACACCTGTAATCACAGTACTTGGGAGGCTGTGACAGGAAGATTGAGAGTTTGAGGCCAGCTTCAGCAATTTATTGAGACCCTCAGCAACTTAATTAGATCCTATTTCAAATTTTAAAAATAGCCAGGCATGGTGGCGCATGCTTGTAATCCCCACGCTTGGGAGGCAGAGACAGGAAGATCGCGCAGGTTCAAAGCCAGCCGAGCTGCCTTATGAGACCCTGTTTCCAAATAAAAATATAAAATAATAGGTCTGAGAGTCTGGGAGTGTAGCCCAGAGGTAGAAGGCTTCCAGGAACTCCAGTACCACCAAAAAATTTTTTTAATAATAATTAAAATAATAATAATAATAGGGCTAGGATTGTAAATTGGAGGCATACTGACCCTGGGTTCAATTCCCAGTCTAAATACATACATACATACATACATACATGCATACATACATACATAGCCGGGCATGATGACGCACACTTGTAATCCCCGCACTTGGGAGGCTGAGACAGGAGGATTGCGTGGGTTCGAAGCCAGCCTCACTGGCTTAAGAGACCCTGTTTCCAAGTAAAAATATAAAATAGGTCAGCCGGGCATGGTGGCGCACGCTTGTAATCCCCGCGCTTGGGAGGCGGAGACAGGAGGATTGCGCAGGTTCGAAGCCAGCCGCGCTGGCGTTAAGAGATCCTGTTTCAAAAATATAAAATAGGTCTGGGAGGTTAGCTCGGAGGAAGAAGGGCTTCCAGGAACCCCAGTACTACCAAAAAAAAAAAAAAATATATATATATATATATATATATATATATATATATATATATATATAATAGGTCTGGGAGTGTAGCCCAGAGGTAGAAGGGTTTCCAGGAACCCCAGTACCACCAATATAATAATAAAATAATAATAATAATAATAATAATAATAATAATAAAATACAGGAAGGGACCCATACTAACTTCCACAGCACGATGGGGTGGGTGGCTGTAGGATGCCCTGTGATCCCCTCTGCTGAAGCCTCTCCTTCCTGTACCTCCTGGGCCCCCAGGGAATGCAGACCCTTGACTACTCTCAATTCCCCACAAAAGCCACAGATGAAGGTGTTTATGACTTGGCAGCTAGCCAAGGCCATAGGCACTTCATTCAACAGGTGACAGTGTGACCCTGTCAACCCATTTTTTAAAAACAGTGTTAATGGCCATGCTTTCTACTATAATAAGAGAACTCTCCACACTTCCAGCTGAGGACATTATAAACAGACCCTAATTTGAGGCAATGAAACACAGACCCATCAAACTGGTCACCTGCATAAGAATTATTTCCAAAGACCACATTACAGTAAGAATTATTCATATTTGTGAAAAACATGCTCTGCTTTGTAGAGCACTTTCATAGATGCTAAGTTGCTTAAACAAATATTTCCCAAACAAAATACTGCTCTTTCAAAATGGTGACGGTACAGCTGAATTGTTCATTGTATGTGAACCGGACTTCAGCAAAGCTGACCTTAAAAAGACACAGTCGAGGGAGGGACGGGGACACATCCTGACTGCCTTGTGTGTGTGACCTGGGAAGTCACTCTGCCATGTCACCTTTCTGCCTGAAGCCTGCTAAGTGTCTCATCAGGCTGTGACAAGTCTTCAAGGAAGAGAGGACGCTGCCAGCTGTAACCACCCTGCACAGCTAGCAAGTAGCGCGGGACCCAGACCTCCTCTGCTGCCAGTGCGTCACCATCTCCCAGCACCTCCCCACTTTACGAGGACCACAGAGTTCAGAAGCACAGAGCATGGATGCAAAGCCGGAGACAGGGGAAGAAGGAGGATCAGAGGGAACATCTATGGACCAGCCACCCGGCTTTGCCAAATCTTGACGCCGTGCCTTATTTTGCTTCTGCTCTTTTTTATTTTTCCTAGGGAATTAAACTCGACAGATAACTTTAAATCCACCATGTGCTTCTTTCGGATCTCAGCCCCATTCCTCCCTTCTAAATTTGGTGTCTGGCTAGGTGCGGTGGCACACACCTGTAATTCCAGTACTTGGGAGGCTAGGACAGGAGGATCACAGGTTCAAAGCCAGCCTTTGCAACTTATCGAGACTCTGTTTCCAATTTTTTAATATAAATTTTTATTGGTGCATTGTAGTCATACATCTCAATGGGATAAAAAACTTGTGGAGATTTACATGCACACGTCACCCCTACCCAATCTCTAGCTCCTTCCCTCCCCCCCCTCTCTCCTACCCATGCTTGGCTTCCTGATTATCTGTTTCCAAATAAAAATAAATAAATAAAATAAGGCTGGGGGTGTAACTCAGAGGTAGAATGTCCCTGGGTTCGATCCCCAGCAACACACAATAATAATAATAATAATAATAATAATAATAATAATAATAATAAATAGAACTGACGATGAGGCTTAGAGGCAGAATGCCCCTGGGTTCACTCTCCAGTACCAAAAAAAAAAAAAAAGATTTCTTTCCAATGCATATTTTAATACTTCTCCAGACTATCTGACTATATGACTAAAAATATATACCGCATAGTTTGGAGAGTTTTAAACCACACCTAGCTTGTGTCTATACTGAGGCTTACTTGGCCTCTGTTTATTTTTGTTCCCAGTATATTACACCACCGTGTGAAGAGATCGCAATTTATCTATGGACAAATAAGCAATTGATATCTTTTTACTATTCCATGCTAAGCGCCTGGAGTGGACTCACTGACCAGTACAGCTGAGCATCTTCAGCTCTATTAGATGTTGCCAAACTCTCTCCCAAGTGGTTCTTCCATCTGTGGAAGAGGTGGGTCCAGGGGTGCCACCGCCTCACTGCCGACTGCCCACATCCACAGACATTTCTCTCTTTGCAGCCTGGTGGATTGAAAGGGCTCTTTTATTTGCATCGCTCTCATGACCAACGAGGTTGAACGGCTTTTCATATTTTTGGCCACGTTGGCCATTTCTGCTTCCTCTTTTATGAACTACCTGTGAATATCCGTTTCCCATTATCTTTTAAACTTGGGCTTTTGGGTCATCTGATTAGATTCCCCTCCTCCTGGAATAGCCACCTCCCTATCTCCACATCCCGTCTGAACGCCACTCTCTCCATGAAAGAGCCTTTAAACCACCACGGAAGGCACTCCACCTTTCTTGTGGCCTTATAATTTCCTGTCTCACAGTGTTGTAACAACTTCTCATTTTGCATACCGCTTTGTAGTTTATCAAAGCACCTGTTCCTTCATTATCCTGTGTTAACCTTTATCTGGGCAATGACCCTGGGAGATAAAGTAGTAGTATTACCCCCTCTGAACAGATAAGGAAACTGTGACACAAACTGGAACTAGCTCACCCGAAATGCCACACTGACTCAGAACCAAGACTCCCCAACTCCATGTCCAAGTCAGTGCACATGCAGAAGGCAGGAGGACCAACAGACCCAAGGGAAGAAGAAGTGCGGAGGGGCATGAGGGCACACGGGCTACAGGCTGGAGTCAGCGGGCCAAGCTGGGGCCACTGGGCAGTGAACTGGGAAGGGGGTCCGGGGGAAGGGACTGTCCACTGACCACACCCATGAAGGCACACACTCCCCCAGCCTCCTGGCGGCAGCGGAGCCCGGCAGGGTGGGGGTGAGGGGCTGTGGGCTGCATCCAGCCCTGCCCCGAGAGTGAGTGAGTCGGGGTTGGGGCTTGCCTGCCTTTTCTCCAGCCAGCAGGCCGCATCTGATTGAAGCTAAGCCCAGTGCCTCGGTCTGCCTCCCAGGACTGGCGCTTTGTCCGTCCTTCGTGCATTTACTTCTACGTTGGGGTTGCGCTTACAGAGTATGCGATTGTATCCTGCGCTGCGTTGCTGTGCGAGGTGGCACGGTACACTGTTGTTACTGTGTTGCGGCTCTGTGGCCCCTACTCTGGTCTACCCCGTAGATTGTGCTGCTGAGTCTACGCGCCCCCCACCGCTCTCCTTGCGAGTATCTGTCTACCTGTAGCGTGCACAGCAACTCGCTGTGTTGCGTTTGTGTTGTGCGGAGGGTGTGTTGCGACTTGTGCCTGGCTCGGTGCTGAGCGTGAGCTGCGCCTCTCTGCGGGGAATGTCCGCGCGCCAAGTGCAAGGTGCGGGCGACCTCCCGGGTGGTCGGGGCCGGGGTCTGCGCGGCGGGGGTGGCGCGCCCCGCGGGGTCGCGTGCACCGGGGGCCGGGGCGGCGTCTGGGGTGCGCGGCGCTGTGCGCGGAGCCGGGGTGGGCGCCGGGGCGGGCGGGGACGGCCCGGGCGGGGGCGGGCGGCGCTGCGGCCCCGCGGCCGCGGGCTCCAATGGCGAGGCCGGCGGGGCCCTGCTAATTACATAAGCGGGACGTCAATAATTCGCGGGAAAACGCGAAAAAGATGGCGCCCCGCGCCCGGGGGGCCCCTGCCTGAGCGCCCCGGCCCCTCCCGCCCCGCCTCCCTCCTCCCCGCGGCGCCCCCGCGGCGCCCCGCCCCCGCCGAGACCCCGACCCCGGCCCCGCGGGCGGACACTCGGCCGCGCGCAGCCGCCCAGGCGCCGGGTGGCCAGACTCCAGGGGGGACCGGCGGACGCGCAGCCTGGCGGTAAGTTCCGCGCCCGGGCCGGGGGCTCCCCGCTACGCGCTTCTTCCCCTGCACGCATCCCCGTCTTTTGGGAACCTCCCTGAACTTTGACGGGTCGAGTCTTGGGGAGGGGGGCGCTGGGGGTGGCGTCCCGCGAGCCGAGCGTCTGGAGGACCGGGATGGGGCGCGCGGCCCCAGGGTAGCGGGACCCCCACCCGGGTCCCCGAGCCCTGGAGGTGGGGCGTGGGTGACAGGTCGCTGCTCCTGGCCCCACATCTTTTCTTTCCCTGGTGGGGGGATGGAGGGAGGAGAGGCTGGGGCGTTTGGGATTTTGCTCACGTCCGAAGTCAGGCTGCGGCGGGTTGGGACGGGGGTGGTTTGGCGTCGGAGCCCTTTGGGAAGAGGAGGGCTGGAGCCCGCAGGGAGCACTTATGCAAACTCCCTCCCTCCTCCTGAACACCCTGTTTAAAAGCCAACGGCCGCCCTGGGAGAGGCCCGGGCGCATGAATCATCTCGCTTCCTGCCCCCGCCCGGCCCCGCGCTCCGGGTGCTGTGGATTTGAACTGGACGCCGAAGAGAACCCGCAAACAGGCATTTCTTTGCAGATAGGTTTGAATCAGCCAATCACAGCCCGCGGGGGCCCGCTCCGGAGGATGGAGGCGGGGTGGGGGCCGCCGCCCGGGGGCCCCAGCCTGGCCAGGGGGCGCGGCGACCGGGCCGGCTCCCAGAGGCGCAGCGGGGGAGGAAGTGTCAGCTTGTGAACCTGCCACTACCGGCCCTGGCCAGGCCCCAGGCCCCAGGCCCCAGGCCCCAGGCCCAGCGGGCGGGACCCCGCAGCGCCAGGGAGCCAGCCAGGTGGCAGACAAGGCAGAGGTTCAGGCCGCCTCCCTGCCGGGAGCTTGTGGGCTGTGCCCCTGAGAAGAGAAAAATGGGAAGGGTGGGAGGAGTGGAGGCCACCCAGCCAAGAGCCAGGCTGCACCAATGCCACTCGGGTCCCCCCACATGCAAGCACTTAGTTTCATATACTTAGTTTCATATACTCCAGGGCACATTGCTCTAGACACCATCCTACCCAATCTCATGGAAACACTCTTAGGACTCTATGCCATCACCACCAGGTGCCCACCATCAGGCAGAGGGAGGGGGACCAGAGTAGGAAGTGCAGGGCACGGGAGTGGCGGGGGGGGGGGGGGCTGTGTGTGGAAGGGAAGAAGGGGGTGTTGGGGCATTGACGGGGAGCACAAGGTTCCTGGGAGAACCTAGCATAAAAGCAGGAAAGCAGGAGTGATCTGGGTGCTGGGGTGCCATTCCCATCCCAGCTGCCTTGCACAGGTGAGCCCAGGTGAGCCCCAGGCTCAGGAAACAGACTGAAGGGGTGAATGAATGAACCGCCCAATCAAAAGATGAGGCCTGAACTCAGGCCAGGACAGGAGGATGGAAAAGAGGGCCCAGACGCCAGCAGCCATCCATGCCCAAAGTGGGCTGGCGGTGGCAGGGCACTGGGCGGAGAGGTCTGACATGCCCCGGGCTTCTGGGGCCTGGGTGGCACCATAGCTGGGGTGGAGAAGGAGGTGATCGGGAACGGCTTACCTAAGAGGATGGTGAGAAAGCCTAGCATGGGCACAACTTAGCTGCTTGGAGCAAATGTGCCTGGGTAAAAGCAGGAGCAGGTTTAAAACTCCCCGAATTGGTTTCCATTAAACTATCCCATAATTGAGAACAGAAAAGGGGATTATAAAAGACACAGATGGCCAAGTCTCTATGCCAGCTCACAAGCCACCCTTTCCCTAGGTGAGTTTTCTCTGGACAGATCTCAGGGTAGGGATGGGGCTGTAAAAATTTCCCAGATGTTCCTTGCAAAATTTTGGCTCTGGACTCAGAGAACGTGGCATGCATTTGCTGAAGGGATTTGCTGATGGGATAAAGCTTTGCCCCTGGGACAGGGAGTCAGCTCAGGCCCCGTGGTCAGTGGCCCCTGCTCTGTGTTGCTTGAGAGATCCAATGTCTTTAGAAGCAGCAGTGTATTGGGGCATTGGGGTATTGGGGCAAGAGAGCAGGACCCGGGATCAGCAGACTTGATTATAAGCCACAGCTTAGCCATCAGCCACTTCTTGTCACTCTTCAATTTTCCCATCTGCAGAATGGGAGCAATGGTGTCTCCCTCCAGGAGGGCTGTCCTGATGATTTAGGGCGATAATAAACATGTCTGGCACACGGTGTCACTTCCAGAATCGGCGGTTTCTTCCTTCCCCTGATGGGCTTTCCGGAGCAGTGAATCGAGAAGTAAACCCAGTGTCAGCAGAAGGTCATGGAGAATCGAGCTCTGGACCCAGGGACTCGGGACTCCTATGGAGCCACCAGCCACCTCCCCAATAAGAGAGCCCTCGTGAAGGCTGAGAACAACTTTAAAGACCTGATGTCCAAGCTGACAGAGGGCCAGTATGTACTATGCCGGTGGACAGATGGACTGTATTACCTTGGGAAGATCAAGAGGGTAAGTCTTTTCTCTCTGGCCCCTGTTCTCAGGCCCAGCAGCTCTCTGCTCATCCTCTGGCCTGGCTTTCAGATAAGGAAGGAAGGGGGATTGCTAAGGAATTCCCTTCCAGGCCCTCGTGCCCGGAGAAGCTGAAAGCGGAAGGAGCCAGAACCGGAGGCACCATTTGTAGGCATCATTGTTAAGGCCAACAGCATCCAGCCAGTTCTTTAGAATAAAGTGCTCTGAGATCTGGGTGTGATGGCTCACTCCTGTAATCCCAGTACTTGGGTGGCTGAGACAGGAAGATCTCAGGTTTGCAGCCAGCCTCAGCAATTTAGTGAGGCCCTTCCACAACTTAATGAGATCCTGTTTCAAAATAAGAAGAATAAAATAGGGCTTGTGGGATAGGTCAAAAGTGGAATGCAGCCGGGCATGGTGGCGCATGCTTGTAATCCCCGCGCTTGGGAGGCAGAGACAGGAGGATCGCGCAGGTTCGAAGCCAGCCGCGTGTGCTGGCTTAGGAGACCCTGTTTCCAAATAAAAATTTAAAAAATAGGTCTGGGAGTGTAGCCCAGAGGTAGAAGGGCTTCCAGGAACCCCAGTACTACAAAAAAAAAAAAAGTGGAATGCATCTGGGTTCCATCTTCAGTATCAATCAATCAGTAAATGAAAAAAATGAAATCCCAGTATTTGGAAGTCTGAGATAGGAGGATCACAAGTTAGAGGCCAGCTCGTGGTGACTTAGTAAGACCTTGTTCCAAAATAAAAATAAGGCTGGGGGTATAGCTCGTAGGTAGAATGCTTTTCAATCCCCAGCACCACCTAAATAAATAAATGAATTAATAAAATAAAAAGGGAAGGATGTAGCTTAGAGGTAGAATGCCTTCAGTACCACCAAAAGAAAAAAAAAAAGAAAGGAAGGAAGGAAGGAAGGAAGGAAGGAAGGAAGGAAGGAGAGTACTTAGAGAACCTGCAAACCCAGGAGGACCGGGTGGGAGAGGAACACCAATGACAATCTGGCCCATTTTTTTGCCCTCACCGTCCCTACCAAGCACTGTCCCCCAGTCGTCCAACACCTCCACAGGCTGCTCTGGCACTGGCATTCTACCTCCGAGCTACACCCCCAGCCTTCATTTTTATTCTTTATTTTGAAACAGGGTCTCACTGAGTTGCAAAGAACCTCACTAAGTAGCTGAGGCTGACTGTGAACCTCAATCCTCCTGTCTCAGCCTCCCGAATGCTGGGATCACCAGTGTGCGCCAACGCACCTGGCTGGCTCTGCTTTCTTTATTTAATTTAAAAAAAATTTTATTTTAATTTTTTATTATATATATATATATATATATATATATATATATATATATATATATTTGGTGGTATTGGGGTTCCTGGAAACCCTTCTACCTCCGGGCTATACTCCCAGACCCATTTTTTAATATTTTTATTTTTAATATTTTTATTTGGAAACAAGGTCTCTTAAGCCGGCGCGGCTGGCTTTGAACCTGCGCCATCCTCCTGTCTCCGCCTCCCAAGCGCGGGGATTACGAGCGTGCGCCACCACGCCCAGCTTAATATATTTTTATTGGTGCATTGTAGTCAAACATCTCAATACAAGACTTGTGAGGATATACAAGCACACATCACCCAATTAGCCTTTATCCAATCCCCATCCCATTCCCTCCCCCTCCCTCGATCCCATGCTTGATTTACTTACTGACTTTGATATATTTATTTAAGTTCATCATGTGCTTTAAAGAGATTCCATCTTCCCCCATCCCATCCCATCTGATAGGTCACCTTAATTGCTCCTCCATGGGGCCCTTTCTTCAACCTGATTTCCTCCTATTACCCATTTCTTCCTAGTTTTTGCATATTGGGGGAAGCATCTGATTTTTATTTTCTGTGATATTTCCCTGTGGATGCCGCATTGCAGGCTCCAATCCCACTCTCAAAGGCCCTGGCACCTGCCTCGCCTCATGGCAGGCTCCGAACCCGGCCTCACTGGCCCCAGCACCGGCCTTGCCGCCTGGCAGGCTTCAATTCTGGCCTCAGAGGCCCCAGCACTGGCCTTGCCTTATAGCAGCCTCCTATCCCAGCCTCGCAGGTTTGGGTACAGGCCTCGCCACGTGGCAGCCTCCAATCCCATTCCTTGGAGGCCCCAACACCGGCCTTGCCTTATGGCAGGCTCTGATCCCGGCCTTGCTGGCCCCAGCACCGGCCTCACCACAGGGCAGGCTCCGATCCCGGACTCGCTGGCCCCAGCACTGGCCTCGCCACCTGGCAGGCTTCAATCCCAGCCTCGGAGGCCCCAACACTGGCTTTGCCTCAGGGCAGGCTCCAATCCCGGCTTCACTGGCCCCACCAGCTGGCTCTGCTTTCTGAAACACAGGCACAGGAGGAGGACCGGGCCCAGCTTGGCTTCCCCCAGCTGCTTTCTCATGCTACTCCCTCTCCATGCCCCAGGTCAGCAGTTCCAAGCAAAGCTGCCTTGTGACTTTTGAAGACAATTCCAAGTACTGGGTCTTGTGGAAGGACATACAGCATGGTGAGTCCTGGCACTTTGGGTACTCCCACCCTCTCCTGTTCTCTCCTCCACTGCCTACAGTTTTTCCTTTTCTTTTCCTGGCTTGTCCTGGTCTCTGAACCCCAAGCCCACCCAGGATGATCAGATTGCCAGTCGTGTGACCCTCTCCTGCCCTGAGTGTGTGGGCCTCGTGAGGGCCACGGGGTGGATGGGGAAGTGGCTCAGGGAGGTGCCTGGAGGCTGGGACTAGGTCTCAGATCTGGTTTTGTGTCCTTCTGCTGCTGCTAAAGCTCTGGGTCCAATGAAGCTAGGAATGAGCAGGAGGCCCGGCAGTGAGAGCTGTCACCTGTGGATCTGAGCAGAGTCTCCTCTCAAGGAGTGAAGAAAACTAGTGGAGGCTGCTCTATCCACGAAGCAAGGAGTCGGGGATAGGGAAAGACCAAGAACACAGAGAGGAACCAACCAGTCAGTGTGAAGGTGGACATGCCTGGATGGAGCTGGACCAGCTTTCAGGACTGTCTTAGAGAGATGGCAATGCTTAGCTTGGTGCTACTGAGTTACAGAGAAGCGGTTTCCAAAGAACATGTTACCATAAAAAATGATTCCAAGAAGTTTGCAAAGTCGAGGCTGCAGAACCTGGCCAGTTAGTGGATCTTTCAAATAGCCCCTCAGTCTAAGAAGTTGTGGCCAAGGCTAACTGATTCCTTCTCCAGCCTTTGCACCCTGAGTTTATTATATAATATCCAAAGCCATGAGAATCTCCCCTCCAGGTTACCCTCTTATTGAAAGCATAATCGCTTCTAAAAACATATCAACTGGTCACCATATGTGGACTTTATTTGGATCTTAATTCAAAACCCCAAACTTAAAACCATGATGACATTTTTATTTGAGAGACAGTTGGAAATGTGAACGCTAACTGAATTTGTCAATCTTAAGAAACTATTTTTAGGTACAATAAAGGCTCTGCAATGATTTTCATTTTGTGGTGTTGGGAGCTCATGATGCTAAACACAATTCCACTGAACTATATCTCCCGGCCCCATAATGATGCTTTTTTTTTTTTTTTTTTTTTTTGGTGGTACTGGGGTTCCTAGAAACCCTTCTATCTCTGGGCTACACTCCCAGACCCACTATATATACATACATATATATATATATATATATACATATATATATATATATATATTTTTTTTTTTTAATTGGAAACAGGGTCTCTGAAGCCAGCTGCGCTTCGAACCAGCGCAATCCTCCTGTCTCCGCTTCCCAAGTGTGGGGATTACAAGCATGCGCCACCATGCCCGGCTTATAATGATGCTTTAAAAAAAAAAAAGTCCTGAGCCAGGCATGGTAACACACACTTGCAATCCTAGTACGTGGGAGGCTGAGACAAGAGGATTACAGGTTCATGGTGAGCCTCAGCAATATAGTGAGGTCCCCTGCAACTTAGTAAGATCCTGTTTTAAAATTAAAAAATAAAATAGGGCTGGGTGTAGGTTAGAGGTAGAATGCCTCTGGATTCAATCCCCAGCAGGAGATAGATAGATAGAGAGATATATACCTGATCTTTAGAGATACAATGGAAATATTAACGGGAAGATCAGTATCTGGATCTTGATTTGAAATAATGATAAGATTGGCCATGAGTTCATAATTATTGATGCACACAGTTTCATCATAACATACTAATATTATTCTGTAATAAATGTTTTAAACGTTATTTAACATAAAACAGTGCTTACCAAAATAAGTCAAATCAGGCAAGATAGGGAGCATAATGAATGAAGAATAAGGGATAAAGGTTTCGACCTCAGGCAGCCATGGGTTTGACTCTTCTCCTCCGCATACTAGCCCAGCCATGAACTTAACCTCTGGAGCCTCAATATCCCCATCTGTAGAGTGGGGTAATGATAATAGGCATCTCCAAAGGGCTGGGCAGATTCAATGAGGCAGCCCTTCGTTTGCTAGGCCCCATGTGCAGTAGATGCTTAGCATCTGGGCTACCATGTTAACTCTTAATCCCTTTGATTCAGACCTGACCCAAGAGGGCCTCTTTTTCAGCTGGCGTTCCAGGGGAGGAGCCCAAGTGTAACATCTGCCTGGGGAAGACCTCGGGACCATTAAACGAGATCCTCATCTGTGGAAAGTGTGGCCTGGGTGAGTGGGTGAACAAGACGCCCAGAAGGTCCTCATTTGGGCCCGTCCTGCGCTGGCCCCTGGTGGGCACTGGCCCCTGGTGGGCACTGCTCCAGCTGCTGGGCCTCAGCCACTTCCCTGTTTCTAGACTCCAGGACAGAAGGGGCCCTGGGAGGTGACCTGGGGAAAGTTGAACAATACAACAAATATGCAGTTTGGGGTCCTCCTGGGTGGAGAAGGAGGGTGGGAAAGAAGGGGTACAGTGTTGACGCCTGACCTCGGGGCTTGTCCCTCTGGCCAGTGCCGTCATTTAGTCCCCAGCCTGGGTGCCAGCTTGGCCGCCCCGAGCAGCTGGCAGGCAGAGCGTCTAGGTCTGCGGCAGCCGCCCAGCCTTTGGACTGGCCAGCCCTGGGCCACGGCCTCCACGTGGTAGTCACCACCCTCCTCTGCCATAGGTTACCACCAGCAGTGCCACATCCCCATAGCAGGCAGTGCCGACCGGCCCCTGCTCACGCCCTGGTTCTGCCGACGCTGCATCTTCGCACTGGCTGTGCGGGTGAGCCCTCCGCCCCTCCTCCTCCAGCCCCCCCAGGCCAGAGGCACCCCGGGCTCTGGCCGGCCTCCCCACCCCAGACCCTGAGCTCTAAGCCGAAGGGCCCCGTTGGGCGTTGGAGATAGGTGGTACCTCTGCCGCTTAGCAGCTGCATGTCCTTGACCAGGTTCCAGAGCCTCCCAGAGCCTCAGTTTCCTCAACTGTGAAATGGACACAGCTTTATTATCAGGAGCAGAGAGCACCCAATGAATGATGCTTTACTATTAAAGGGAAAAAATTGTGTAAATGATCGCACTCAACACATATAGGTCACTGTTAAGTATTACTGTTAATACCCTTCTGGAATAAAACAAGATGGGATTGGGATTGGAGGAAAAAAGCTTCTTGCCTTTCTGACTACCTTGGAATATCTGTGGGTCCCCCAAAACCCTGGGCATCAACAGATACGCGTGGCCTGTCCAGGCCAACCAGGGTGGAGAGTGACTGGGACTCTAACTTCCCCCAGAAAGGCGGTGCGCTGAAGAAAGGCGCCATCGCCAGGACGCTGCAGGCGGTGAAGATGGTGCTGTCCTACCAGCCGGAGGAGCTCGAGTGGGATTCGCCACACCGCACCAACCAGCAGCAATGCTACTGTTACTGCGGCGGGCCCGGAGAGTAAGGCCGCGGGGCGGGCCGCCCGGGAGGCGGGGCACGTCCCGGAGCTTCTGGCTGGGCCGGACCCTGGGGGGCGGGGTGCAGGCTGCGGGGCGGGGCCTAGGGAGGCGGGCCCGAGGCCTACAGGGCGGGCCCGGACTATCAGCCTCGGGGGCGGGCACTAGGGGGCGTGGTTGGGGGGGGTCAGCCTCGGGGGCGGGGCCTAGAGGAAGGGCCCGGACTAAGCCTTGGGGATGGAGCCCGGACTGTCAGCCTTGGAAGGGTTGGGGCCCAAGGGGCGGGCCCCCGAGTGTCAACATCGCGGGGTGGGGCCAAGGGGGCGGGGCCGTAGTGTCAGCCGCGGGGGCGGGGCCTAGAGGGGATGGAACCCAGGGGGCGGGCCCGAGCTGTCAGCCTCGGGGATGAGGCCCCCGGGAGCCGGCCTTGGCCGTCAGCCTCGGGGGCGGGGCTCCGAAGGGCGGAGCTCGGTGCTCTGGGAGCAGCGCTGGTCGAGGGCTTCTCTGCATCTGAGCAGAATGGAAGAGTCGCCAGAGGGCCTCCAGCGAGCCCTCAAGATGAAAACCTAAATATTCGGACTCTAGGTGATGTCTCGCAATAACAGCCGTCGTGAGGGGGGGAGGGGGTAGAGTGCAGAGGTGTTTTCTTGGTGCTGAGTAGGAAAGGGGGAAGTATTGAAGAGTAGCCAAGATCCTAGGGCTGACTCTCCTCCAGGACCTCCCAAGGTGTCCAAATCCTGGCTCTGCCCCTTACCAGCTGTCCCAGCCATGAGCCTCAGTTCTCTATTTTCCCATGGGGTGGTTGTGAGCACAGTGTGAATTAGATAATTCACATAAAGGCTTACACAGTCCCTGGCACTTGGTAAGCACTTTAAAAATGGGAGTTGATAGCTGGGCCTGGTGGTGCATGCTTGTAATCCCAGCATTTGGGAGGCCTTGGAGGATCGTGGTTTGTGGACGGCCTCAGCTACTTGGTGAGGCCCTTTGCAATTGAGACCCTATTTCAAAATAAAGAATAAAAGTAGGGCTAGGAGTGTCGCTCGGAGGTAGAATGCCCCTGGATTCCTTCCCCAGTACCTTAAAAAAAAAAAAAATCTGTGAGTTACTGGTGGAGCTGCACCTGGTGCCTAGACACTGACTTTACCTTCCCATTGTCAGAGCCAGTGAAGCAGGCAAGATAAGAAGATCCTTTTCCCTAGAGAGCTGCAAGCAGAGCTAGGGTGCTGTGCAGGGGCCTCTTGCCCTGCTACCGCCAAGAATCAGGTGGATTTCTCCCTGCAGCCTAGGCCTCCAAGTAGCCATGGGCTGGAGAGCCTGCTCCCTTGAGCTAACTGCCCCAGGCATTGTGAAAGAAACTGCAGACTAAGAGGAGAATATTGTTCCCTCAGGGAACAGCTTGCAGAGTTCCATTAAATCCTGCACCTCATACCTAGTTTGGTCGAGAAGAACTAAAGGTCTAGAGGCTGGGCTTACAGGCCAGCTGAGTAACGCAGGCACATCCTTGAACAACTTCATTCTCAAATGGGCTTTCTCCCGGGAACTTCCCCCTGGGTTCTGGGAGGCCCAAAGGATCAGATGGAAAAATGCTTATGGGAATTTATAGCAGTAGGGCAGTGCTTCTCAGCACTTCCTGGGTGATTGGTAATAATGTCCCTCCCAGGGGCTTTGCCAAATGAATAGGTCTGAAGTAGACCAAGCACCGACTGTTCAGGGAATGCCTTTGTGCTCTTTCCCACCCAGTAACTAGTTGTTGAATGGTCACAACGAGGTAGATACAGTACCAGGTGAGAAAAACCAGACGCAGGCCTGCTCGCATGGAGCCTACGGGAGCCGTCATTCTTTCTGAGTATCTCAAGCACACTTTCCCTCTGGGTTGTGTTTGGGGGAGCACAGTCCAGAGGTGGGGACTCTGCTGTGGCATAGCAGGGAGAACACAAGCTTTGAAGCTGATGGGAGTGGGATTTGAATCGCCATCCTCAAGCTGGTCAACCTCCGAGTCACCTGTGCTCTGTGGGCAAAGGTTCACCTTTGACCTGATGGCATGGTCCAATGAGGTGGCCTACACCTGCTTCCCAGGACCACACGTGGCGCGGCCTAAGTGCTTGGTAACTGGGAGTCCTCATTCCGTCTCTCTGGGTGGAGGGTGAGTTTCCACTGGGAATAATTGCTGAGCCTCGTGCCTGGCCCTGACTGTGGATGACCATGGCTCTTCTCTCCAGATGGTACCTGCGGATGCTGCAGTGTTACCGGTGCAAGCAGTGGTTCCATGAGGCTTGCACACAGTGCCTCAATGAGCCCATGATGTTCGGAGACCGGTAGGTGTTAATTTAGTCCATGTGGGTTGAGAGGGCAGGGGTGGCAGCAACAGCTCCTTCAGATGTCAGGCTCTGCACAGGGGCTCTGTGAGAGCCTGCACCTGTTGGGTAAAGGGGAGGGTCCCACTCTCCGGAGTCAGTAGCAGAACATGGTACACTGCACCCCTAACTGCCACTGAGTTGTGGAGTTCTGGAAGTAAATCCCTGCCGTCCCAGAGACCCAGTCTGTTCCAGGGCTTGGGGAAGGAGGGGTAACACCATCCCTGCCCCCATTCTGCCCAGAGAAATTATAGAAGCCACTAGGGAAGTGGATGACTTCTGACCAATGGGGTTAAACTACTGGAAGGCATCATATATGTCAAACCAGACATTGTGTTTTGGGGTTAGTATTTCACGTCATTGGTGAGTGTATGCGTGTGTGTGTGTGCATGCGTGCGTGTGTGTGTGTGAGACAGACAGAGGGGAAGAGGATGGCCACCACAACCCAGCCTAGCTCAGCTCACTCTCCCTGAACTCAGCTGCCCTCCAGGGCACTGATATTTGGGAAGGGGGCTGAGGGTAAAGGAGCATTCCTTGGTCCCTGTCCTGCCCCGTCCTTAGCCCCACCCACCTAAGGCAGCCAGCCCCAAGAGTGAGAGAGCTGACGATGGGGGAGGTGTCCAAGCACCTCCCACCAAGGCCCTTCTCCACCCACCCACAGGTTCTATCTGTTCTTCTGCTCCGTGTGTAACCAGGGCCCAGAGTACATCGAGAGGCTGCCCCTGCGATGGTGAGAGGAAGGGGCTTGGTCCAACATCCCCTCCCGGGCCCCCTCCCAGCTTCCCCTTCCTCCTCCTTCTGGGGACCGCTGCCCCTCACCCAGCCCACCCCCTTACCCTGTTGCCCAGGGTGGATGTGGTTCACCTGGCCCTCTACAACCTGGGGGTGCAGAGCAAGAAGAAGTACTTTGATTTTGAAGAGATCCTGGCCTTTGTCAACCACCACTGGGAGCTCCTGCAGCTGGGCAAGGTACGCAGGGCCATGGCAGGCTGGCGGAGCACAGGAGGCAGGCGGTGGTCTGTGCAGGACCACTCACAGAGGACTAGGGTCCTTGAGCTGCTGCACTCTTGAGCCCAGACTTCTGACCCCCAGTTTAACCATTGGGCAGTTGGGGCCTGACCAACTCAGTCCAGGGAAGCTGGGGCCCTAGATCTAGCTGGAGGCAGGATCCCTGCTGAGGTGTTTGGCCTGCTCTGAATTTCCTGGCTAAGCTGGAAGGTGAAGTGAGCCCGCCTGCTGAGCCTGGGCGTCACCAGGGGCCTGCGAACCTCTGATCCATGGGGTGAAGTAACAAATAAAGCCTTTGAGAACATCACAGCCAGACAGCAACTTGCTGGAGGTCTACACAGCCTTGGGGGCTGAGCAAGAGCCTTTCTAAGCACTGCCACGGGAGGGATGAGCCCCTGGGTCCCTACCCTGAGTCCTCTCTGCTGCCTATGGGGTGATGCAAGCCTTTCTTTGATGAGAGAAAGATTTGAATTTTTTTTAAAGTAACCTTTACGCTTTGGAAAAAATGTTTTATATATAACATCTTCATTTATAGTGTCATAATTTATGAGACATACCTATTATAAAGCCTTAAAAGAGAGTATTACTGTTTTCAGAGATAAAGGCAGAGCTTTATTAAAGAAAAACTGAGGATACACATTCAAGGGAGTGATTTAGGGTTTTTTGGGTTTTGTAATTTTTATTTTTTATTTTTTATTTTTTTGATGTACCAGGGATAGAACTCAGGGGCATTCTACTACCAAGCTCCACTACCAGCCCTTTTTTTTTTTTTTTTATTCTTTATTTTGAAACAGACTCTCACTGAATTGCAAAGGGCCTCACTAAGTAGCTGAGGCTGGTCACAAACCAGGATCCTCCTGTTTCAGACTCAGCCTCCCAAATGCTGGGATTACAATCCATATTCCCACATCACACAATCCAGAAATGACTAGAAATAATGCATAGGAGCTGGGCGTGGTAAGGCCCTTTGCAACTCAGTGAGACCCTGTTTCAAACTAAAGAATAAAAATAGGGCTGGGGGTGTGGCTCGGAGGTAAAATGCCCCTGGGTTCCATCCCCAGTACTGCAACAAAACAAAACAAAACAGAAAAACACATAGGTACATTTCCTTCCAGCATATTTTTTTCTTTTTATATGGTTCAGATGATACAGTATGCAATTTTAAATCATCTTTATCCATTTACATTTGAAATACTTTCCCATATTATTAAAGAGGCCTCATAAATTTATTTTTTTATTTTGATGGTACTGGGGTTCTTGGAAACCCTTCTACCTCCGTGCTACACTCCCAGACACCTACTTTTTATATTTTTATTGGAAACAGGGTCTCTTAAGCCAGAGAGGCTGGCTTCGAACTTGCGCGATCATCCTGTCTCGGCCTCCCAAGCGCTGGGATTACAAGCGTGCACCACCACGCCCGACATTCATAAATGTTTTAATTTTTTTTTATTTTTATTTTTTGGTGGTACTGGGGTTCCTGGAAGCCCTTCTACCTCCGGGCTACACTCCCAGACCTATTTTATATTTTTGAAACAGGGTCTCTTATGCTAGCGCGGCTGGCTTCGAACCTGTGCGATCTTCCTGTCTCCGCCTCCCAAGCGCTGGGATTACAAACGTGCGCCACCATGCCCAGCTCATAAATGTTTTTAAAGTCTGCATTGGCTACTATCATAATTTCCTGGTTTCCTTCCTTCCTTCTTTCTTTCTTTCTTTCTTTCTTTCTTTCTTTCTTTCTTTCTTTCTTTCTTTCTTTCTTTTTCTTTCTTGCGGGTCTGGGGATGGAACCCAGGGGCATTCAACCTCCGAGCTATACCCCTTGCCCTATTTTTTTTTTTTTATTCTTTATTTTGAAACAGGGTCTCACTGAGTTGTAAAGGGCCTCACTAAGCAGTATCTGAGGCTGTCCATTAACCGCGATCCTCTGGTCTCCGCCTCCCGAATGCTGGGATTACAAGCGCGTGCAGTCTTGGTTTCTTTCCAATGGGCGTATCACTTCCTTTTTGCTCAACGTTGCAGACTGCGACAGTGGAGCTCTTGACACGTAAAACTCTGTGCGTCTTCCATGTTGTGTTTGTACCATGGATCCCACAGGCTAACATGACCGGGTCAAGAGTACAGACATTTTTTTAAAAGCTTTTGATACAGCTGGGCCTGGAGTTTTTCTCTCCATTTTACAGGTGGGGATGTGAGCTCAGAGAGAGGGGAAAGCGTATTTGAGATCATGGTGTCGTCAGTGGTCCTCCCTGGAGGACCAAGGGTGTCGGGAGGTGGGGTTGGACAGGTGGCCCCCCACCCTGTATGGCTGAGTCTAACTGTCCTGCTGGTCTGCCCCTCCTCAGCTCACCAGCACCCCCGTGACGGACCGAGGACCCCACCTCCTCAATGCTCTCAACAGTTACAAGAGCCGGTACGTGCAGGGAGGAGGGAGGCTTGCCGAGGGCCCCCAGCAGGTGAGTCCTGATCTAAAGGCTCTTCTTGCCTCCTGGCCTTTGCTCACGCCGTGCCACCTGCCTGGACTCCTTTCCTTAAATCCTTCCCATCCTTGGGAATCCAGGGAGTCAAAAAATCCAGGGACCTCCTTTGCGGAGTCTACCCTACCCAAGTGCCCCAGCAGCCTGGTACTGTGCTCAGCTCCGTAGAGGGGTGTCCCCTGCTCCAAGGGAGGGATCATATCAGCATCTCTAGGTGGGCCACAGCCTCCTAAGCCAGCCCTAGCCTGTGTCTTCCCATTACTGGTTCTCTGCTGGCACACACTGCCAGCCACATCCCTCCGCAATGCCACTGCCACAAGGGCTGTCCAAGCCCCCTCTCCTGGCAGTCAGGGCCTTTTATGATCAGGACCTGCCCACATGTCTTCTGTCACTGTTCCCTTGACTTGGTTGCTTGTTTGGTACTGGGGATTGGTCCCAGGGGCATTCTACCTGACACCCCTGGCCCTTTTAACTTTTATTTTGAAACAAGGTCCCACTAAGTTACTTAAGGCCTCAAACCTGCCATCCTCCTGTCTCAGCCTCCCAAGGACTGGGATTACAGGCATGTGCCACCATGCCTGGCTTCCCTTCGCTTTCTGGCTGACTCTGGCTGCCAGCCCAGTGCCCGCTGAGCCCTGCACTCCCCCCTCCCAGAGCTTCTGTTCATCCCTTCCTTCAGGAAGCCCAGGATGCTTTTCCAACCATTTTATGTGTTCGTTCAAGCAGCAAGTATGTATTGAGTTGCTGTTTTGCATCTGGCCTTGACTAGGTGCTCAGGCCACAGTGGAGAAAAAGACAAGGTCCCTGCTTTCTATGAAAGCTTCTAGACACTTCCAGCAGAACGACCCCGCTCCGCACTCTTGTGGTTTGGGGCTCAGACACGGCCTACTGCTCAGCAGGCAACCTCTTGCCACACTGACAGGCCCCAGAGGGTGAGGGTGAGGGTGGGCCTGGGTCCCAGCTACTTCTGCAGCCTCAGGCTGCTCTGGGCCGGAAGAGGGCGGTGCCTGCAGGTGCTGAACAGTTTCTGGGAGCCAGAATGAAGAGTATCCGGGCCCCAGGAGTCCTCCTGTGAGCTGGAGGAGGCCTGCCTGTAGGAGGTGGCCTGTGGCTAGTGGAGGCAGAGAAGAAAAGGGAGAGGAGAAGCAAGATCAAGGACTGGGAGGAGCCACAGTCTCATCCCCAGGCTTTAAGAGCCACTCTGCATTTTAACTCTGGCTGTGCATAGACACAGGAGCTCCTTGAATGCACTCCCCTCCCCTCCCACACCCAGGTTCCTCTGCGGCAAGGAGATCAAGAAGAAGAAGTGCATCTTCCGCCTGCGCATCCGCGTCCCACCCAACCCTCCTGGGAAGCTGCTGCCCGATAAGGGACTGGCGCCCCGCGAGAACGGTGCCCCCTCTGAGCTGCGTAAGAGAGGAAAGAGCAAGCCTGGGTCAGTGCTGGGGGCCTGGGGTCGTGGTTGTGGACGATCTTGGTTTCTCTGCTCCCAGCTCCCGGGACAAGGAATGTGCTGTGCAGTGGGCCCCAGAGTCTGGCGGCATCTGCCTAAGCCAGGAGCCCAGACACCCAGCTAGTCCCAGCAGTAGGCACCCAAGAGGAATAGTTAGTGGCTCCCAGACTTCTTCTGCCACCACACCCCCTTAGAGACTCAGCAGGGGGAAGCAGATCATGGGATCCAGTCCCAATGCACAAGGAGAAGGGGAGTCGGAGAGCTGAGGGCGCCTAGCCCGCCCAGCTGAGCTGCACGCTCTCCCTGGGCATCTGGGGCAGGGCATCCGGACACACCAGCCCGGGGAGGCGCCTTTTCTCCTTCCACCCATAGTAGCCCCTTGACACCCTCCCAGCCCTGCTGCCCTAGAGGATCCTGCCTCCGCGGGGCTGCCGGCGCTCCCCAGGCGCCTTCCCCGGGGCCGCCCGCAGCCTCTGACTGGGCCACCCTCTCCCTTTTCTGTCTCCACAGTTTGTTGCCTCATGAATTCCAGCAGCAGAAAAGGCGAGTTTATAGAAGAAAAAGATCAAAGTTTTTGCTGGAAGATGCTATTCCCAGTGTTAGTTCCTTGTTTTCTCATCCTCCACTATCCCGCGCAGGGCGGGAACAAACTAGGGCTTCCGGTGCAGACAACTTTAAAGTCCCCCAGGCCCAGGGGATGCCCCCGTGGCCCATTCATTTCCTACTACAGTGAAACAGAAAAGCCAGGCACGCCAACACCACCCCCAAGTTCTCCCAAGAACCCAGGGGCAGGGCAGGTAACACCCTGCCCCCCCACTGTCCAGGTGGGGAAACTGAGGCCAGGGCTGGGCAGGACTTCCCTGAGGTCACACGGCAAGGCCGTGGCTGGGCCCAGCCTAGAGCCAGGACTGCAGAGCAGCCCTCGCCGTGGGCGTAATGCTGGCGATGCCTCATCTCCTCAGCACTATAGTTTATGAGGTGCTTTTACAACCCTTCCTTGATGGGACGCCTCTGCAAGAGTGAAGCAGGGCCAGGGTTCTTTTCCCCGTTCTGCAGTCGAGGTAGCTGAGGCCCAGAGAGGTGATGGTCGTCCAGTTGGCTGGAGACAAAGGGGTGGCCTGGCTCTCTGGTCAGGAACTGGGATGACGACGGAGGGCGCAGGTCTTGCCCTGGCTGCCCGCAGGCAGCTTGCGTGGCCCTCACGGGGAGGTGCTTGCAGAAGGGGACGTGGCGCTCACCGACTGACCCTTCTTTTCTTTTTCCTGTGTCCACAGAGTGACTTCACCTCGGCCTGGAGCACCAACCACCACCTGGCCAGCATATTTGACTTCACACTGGATGAAATCCAGAGTCTAAAAAGGTATTGGGCCCAGAGACATGTTTGCTTTAGAAATGGCTGGAGCCGAGGAGCAGGCTCCCTCTATGCCCTGGCAGTGCAGGGATGTTCTGGAAGGGGCAAGGCAAAGTGCTGAGGGAGGGGTCTTTCATGGGATCCTTCTTTTTTTGTGTGTGGCACTGGGGATTGAACCCAGGGGCCTTCTACCTCTGAGCTACACCCCAGCCCTCTTATTTATTCTTTATTTTGAAACAGCGTCTCACTAAGTTGCAGAGGGACTCACTAAGTCGCTGAGGCTGGCTGTGAACTGCAGTCCTCGTCTCAGCCTCCCAAGTACTGGGATTACGAACGTGCACCACACCTGGCTTTGTGGGGTCCTTCTAAAACCCCAGGTTTAAAGGATCTATGTGGCCGGGCGTGGTGGCGCACGCTTGTAATCCCCGCGCTTGGGAGGCAGAGACAGGAGGATCGTGCAGGTTCGAAGCCAGTCGCGTGCACCGGCTTAGGAGACCCTGTTTCCAAATAAAAATGTAAAAATAGGTCTGGGAGTGTAGCCCGGAGGTAGAAGGGCTTCCAGGAACCCCAGTACCACCAAAAAATAAAAAATAAAAAAATAAAGGATCTATGTGCACAAGGCTGCCAGGAAGGCCTTTTACACCAGACCTCAGAGCACAAGACATCCCCTTGCTCCCCAGAGCCAGGCTGCAGGCCGCCTGCCCAGTCCTCTGGCTGCTCCCGCCCACACCTTGTAGCAGTTTCTGGGCTCTCCCACACCCACTATGAAGTTCCATGCCTGCTCATCCTTGTCCCACTGGTCCCTCCAACTTGAATGCCCCGCCCACCCGCCCTATCTGAAACCCAGGGCCTTCACCAGCCTCCCAGGCTGTGCTGGGTGCCTTTCAGGATCTGCTCAGTAAGCCCAAGGGGAGGGACTACATCCTTTGTCATTTTATCTCGCAAATCACTGAAGGTCATTCCCGAGGCCATGGAGAAGCAGAGAGGGATTTATTTTTGTGGTACTGGGGCTGGGACGCAGGGGCTTTCTACCTCTGGGCTACACTCCCAGACCTATTTTTTCCAAATATTTTATTTGGAAACAGGGTCTCACTAAGTTGCTGACAGCCTCACTAAGTAGATGGGGGCTGGCTTCAAACCTGTGCGATCCTCCCGTCTCAGCCTCCCAAGCGCAGGATTACACGTGTGCACCACCATGCCCGGCTGCAGTGAGGGGATTGGTCAGATCTGAGCTCCAGAACCTTTGTGGCTTTAGCTAAATTCTTTAACCCTCTCAACTGCCTCAGGCTTCCCTCAAACAAGCTACTGCAGATGTAAACACCACTGAGCTGTGAAGCGGGCACAAGTGCCTGTGGCTCATTCAGCTGTGGTCACCTGAGCTCCCATCCCTCCAGGGCAGGATGTCCAGGTGTCCTGGCTCCTGGACTTTGGAGACCGAGTAGTAGATAATAGACAGGAAGATGTGGTGGTGGGAACCTGGGCAGGCAGCAACCTGAACGAGGCACACATCCCGACACCTCGGAAAGGAGGCCAAGGTCCAAGCACCATGAGAAATGAAGGAACAGGAAGAAAGAAATTAAAATGTAGGACTGGGGTGTCCCTGGGATGAAGGATGTGGGGCAGAGGGGCAGAGAGAAGCCTCGGACCCCGGGAGCCAGGCGGGCAGGCTTTAGCTCTTTCCCCTCTCAGTGCCAGCTCCGGCCAGACCTTCTTCTCTGACGTGGACTCCACTGACGCTGCCAGCACCTCTGGCTCCGCCTCCACCAGCCTCTCCTATGACTCCAGGTGAGCTTTGCAGAGGTCTGCCCCCAAGTTTAGCCAGGGCCGTCATCCCTGCCAGCCCTTTAGCCTCCCCCTTCTGCATCTGGGGCTTTCTGTGCGTCTGATTCTTGGCTGGAGACCGGCCTTCTGCTCTTGTGAGCCTGGCCCTGGGACCCTCTGGTTCCAAGTCACTGGGGTTTTTATTGGTGGGGGGTAAGGAGGACAGGCACTTAAGTTGCTGTGGTTTCATGCCTTTGGAGTGCTCTTCAACTGCACAGAATGTGTGTGTGCTTGCACACTAACATACACACATGCATATGCACACACACACACACACACACACACACACACACAACCAGGCTTCCTGGCCTCTGCACACCATAATTTTGCAATTTGTGCCTCTCAGGCCGTAGAGTCCCCCAACCTTGGTTTCTCACTGTCTGAATTGGATGCCTGTGTTCCAGTCTCTGAGGGAAAGCTGTTTATCTGGAAGGCTGCTGGAGGGGAAGGTGGCACCTTGCAGAGAGCAGGGTCTGGGAGGGGGACAGAAACCCTGGGGCCTCGCTGAAGGCCATCAGCAGCATAGGGAGGGTGGTCTGCAAAGCACGAGGATTTCTTCTGGACTCGGGCTCTTCTATTATATATATATATATATATATATATATATATATATATATATATATATATATATATGGCCCTTGCAAAAGTAGAACTGAAAGCAGAATGCCTATAGAGGTGCGTCTTTGTCTCTAGACCTCTCTACTGTCTTCCTCTGTATCTTAATTTTTTTTTTCTGGTGCTGGGGAAGGCAAGCACTCTACCACTGAGCCATATCCCTGGCCTATATTTTATTTCTTCTTGTACCTTTAGTTCTCACTAGTGCTTGGATATTGGCTTCCTTTCCCTCCCCCTCCCTCCCTCTCTGTACTAGAGATTGAATCAAGAGTATTCTACCTCTGAGCTACACCCCCAGTCCTATTTTACTTTTTTTCTTTTCTTTTTTTTTTTTTTTTTGGTGGTACTGAGAGTGGAACCCAGGAGCTTTTCTACCCCCAGGCTATACTCCCACACCTATTTTATACTTTATTTGGAGACAGGGTCTGGGATTACAAGCGTGTGCCACCACACCTGGCTCTTTACTGTCTATTTTGAAACAGGGTCTCACTAAGTTGCGGAGGGCTTCATGTTGCTGAGGCTGTCTGTGAACCTGCAATCCTCCTGTCTCAGCCTCCAAGTACTGGGATTACAAGCAAGTACCACCACGTCCAGCTAGGATTCCATTTCTAAGCTTCAGTAAGTGTGTGCCTTGTCTGGTGTGCCTGGTTTTCTAACACCTCTGCCTGTGTGGTACAAGGTCCTTTAGTCCACAATTCTTGTCCCTATTCCTGTCCCTCTTGGGTCATCTAGTTCCAAATGCATCCAGGTGAGGGACAAGGCATAACAGCGGGGCCTCAGCACAGTTCAGAGAACTGTGCACCTGTGCTTGTAAAGTCTCGACCCTGCAGACAAAGAGCCTGAGATGGGAGGATGGTAGGTTCAAAACCAGCCTCAGCAACATAGAAAGATAATCAGTAACCTAGCGAGACCCTGTTTCAAAACAATAACAAAAAATTAAATGGCTGGGGGAGTACTTAGGAAGTAAGAGTGCCTCTGGGTTCAATCCCAGTCTCTCTCTCTCTCTCTCTCTCTCTCTCTCTCTCTCTCTCTCTCTCTCTCACACACACACACACACACACACACACACACACACACCCTATGCTTAGAGTCAGACGACCCAGGCTCGAACCCTGACTCTGCCACCCCCAGCTGGTTCTCACATAGGGGCTGTGTGAAGAGCCAGTAAGATGACCCACACCCAGGCCTGGCGCCGAGCTTGTTACCCAGGAGAGTGCTGGGGCCAGGAATTTGTTGCAGCTGCTCTGTCTCATTCCCATCGCCTTCCCCTGCCCCTCCACTTGCAGACGGACAGTGGGCAGCCGCAAGAGGAAGCTGGCAGCCAAAGCATACATGCCCTTGCGGGCAAAGCGGCGGGCGGCTGAGCTGGGTGGTCGCTGCCCCTCGGACAGCAGTGCAGAGGGGACTTTGGGCCCCGAGCGGCCGGACGAAGGCATCGACAGCCACACGTTTGAGAGCATCAGCGAAGATGACTCGTCTTTGTCCCACCTCAAATCATCCATCACCAACTACTTTGGTGCGGCTGGGCGGCTGGCCTGCGGGGAGAAGTACCAGGTGTTGGCCCGAAGGGTCACGCCAGAGGGCAAGGTTCAGTACCTGGTGGAATGGGAAGGGACCACCCCTTACTGACTACCCCCCGGGGGGATGCCAGGAGCCCTGAAAACCAAAGGAGGGACAGCAGAAGCCATAGGTTCCCCATTTCTTCCAGGCCGGGGTGGGAGCGGGAAGCTGCACAGGCCTGGCCGAGGCTCACCTGGCTGGCAGTCCAAAAGGCCGGTCCTGTGCTCAGGCCTCCCTAGGCCCGGCCCCTCTTCTAAGGTCCTGCTGCCTCTTTCTCTGCATCTGTACACTCCACACCCCTCAGACTGCGTGCCCCTGGCTGACCCTGTTCCCTGGATCCCAGCCATTCTCTTGGCCCTCATTCCTTTGTCCCCTCACCCCTTCCAGGTGCTTGTGTGTTCACACAGCCATGTGCACATCTGTCCCCCATCGGATAGCCCCCCCACCCCCAGGCAGCCAGCCGGTCCTCCCTGGGGCCACAGGAAGACAGGAGCCCCTGAGGGAGACTGGTAGAGGCGGAGCTTCCCTCACCCTCTTCTGCCATCCCCACCCCATCCTGTTTTTGGGAAGGGGTCTGATGAGAGGTTTCTGGGAAAGCCCTTGTAGAAGACTAGGCCCCAGCACCTGGGGGTAGAAGAATGGGCTCTCTGCCCTAGAAGGCCCCAGGGTCAGGGCCCTTGTTAAGGGACCGAGAGGGAGGGCTGTGGGGTCAGCTGTGGAGGTCCAGAAGCTTGCCCGTGCCTGGCCACACAGGGGGACTATAGGGAGAGGAGGAGAGGAAGCCACATCATGGTAAAGCCCATCACACACACAGCCCGACAACCATGCACACGAGCTTCCACTCGCGTGTGCTTATACCTTCCAGACACACAGCCCCTTGGGATGGCCTGGTTCCCGCCAGGGGCTGATGCTGAAACCAAACGTGGCTTCCTAGCTCCAGCCCACTTCCTCCAGCCTGAGCACCAGTGTTAGCCCTGTGGGGAAGCAGAGGCCCATCCTCTCCTTCGTATCCCCTGCCCAGCAACTGACCATCGCTTTTGGGGGACAGGTCGAGATTTTTCAAGGGCCGGCGTCACTCAGTCCCCTTAAAGGGAAGCCTTTGTCCCGGGGGATATAACGAGCATTCTTAGAATGGACATACAAACTCAGCCCCATCTGAAGGGAAACCAAAATCGGGAGGGGGGTGAGGACCCCTCATTGCTGCTTCCAGAGACATTAGAAACTGACTCACTTGATTGGAAAAATGGGAAGAAGTGCCTTGCCTCGGGGAGGGCGGGCACCACTCTTGCCAGCCGCTGCTCTGGCTTCCAGTCAGCTGGGTGTTGTAGGCTGCCAGCTGGAAGGCGAAGGTGGGGAGCAGGCGGCAGCGGGACGAGGCCGAGGGGCTGGGTAGCCATGACTAGGCCTGACCCCTCCCCACCTGTGAACAAAGGGGTCCCTTGATAGACTGGATGGCCCCTGCCTTAAACCTCATCAACTGCAGTGCCTTTGAGGGGCCCGCCTCAGCTCCTGCACACAGCCCCCCACTTCCTCCACGGCCCCAGTTCTCAGCCCCACAGCTGCTGTCACTGAGGCCCCCAACTGGGGCCAGGTGGAAGGGGAGTCGGGAGGCCAGCCCATAGCCCAGCAGGATGTGGAGCCGGGATCCAATCTGTGGCTGCCAGCTGGCCTCAGCAAGCACAGCAACTCCAGGTCGGCTTTCCAGGCTTCTGAGAGCCAGGGTGAGCAAGGCCTGTAGGAACTCCGCCTTCCCCACTCGGCCTCCAGAGAGCTCTGGAAGGGGTGCCTCTCCCACTGGGAAGACGGCACAAGGTCTATGGAGGTCACCTGACGCCCCAGCCCAGCATTTCAGGCCCACCAGATAATAGCTGCATTACTGCCAACGGACCTTCATACCCTGTGCACCTTCTTAAAGATACATGGTTTTGAATTGCTGCTTTTAATAACATTTGTTATATTAAAGTTATAATTAATGTGTCTGGTTTACAATGCAGAAGTTCCCTTGGAGAATCATCTGTCTTTCTGGTGGTGAGTTGCCAGGTGTTGGTGCAGAAGGAACTGGCTCTGGCTTCTGCCCTTGGGTTCCTGGACATTGGGCTGAGGAGGCCAGTGGGTTCCATCCCATGGCCACTGCCTCCAGCCTCCTCAGCCATGTTACCACCCTTAGTGCTAGAGAGAATGCAGGGCCTTTTTTCTACTGAGTACCTGACCCATAGGGGCAAAAAACAACTGAGGACCACAGAGAGATAAAACGGAAAGTAGTTCAGAAACTGAAGATACTTAAAATACCTTAAGTACAGCCAGGCGTGGTGGCACACACCTGTAACCCCAGTACTTGGGAGACTGAGACAGGAGAATCACAGGTTCAAGACAAGTCTCAGCCTTGTAACTAGTAAGGCCCTCAACAACTGAGACCTTGTTTCAAAACTAAAAAATTAAATAGGGCTGGGGGAATAGCACAGAAGTAGAATAGAATGTCCCTGGGTTCAATGCCAGTACTGCAATAGGTAAATAAAGTGCCTCAGTACAGGCGCTATAAACTTCACTCAGAACACATAGGAACGCAATTCTAGAAATATGAACTGAGTTATAGAACCTAGCTCCGCTGGTTCGTAGCACTCTGATTGGGTTCCTTTGCTGCAGTCATCTCAGCCTTCAAGTGCTAATAATCCCTAGGGCCCGCAGCCCCAGGGTTGGGAGGGAACCCTTCCTACATGTAACCTAATCGTTAATGATTTATTGGGTGGTATGTGTGTGGTACTGGGGATTAAACCCAGGGGAATGCTACTCTGAGCTATACCTCCAGTCCAATTTTATTTTTTATTCTGAAACACAGTCTCACTAAGTTGTGGAGGGCCTTAGTTGAGGCTGTCCAAGAACCTGCAATCCTCCTGTCTCAACCTCCCAAGTACTGGGATTACAAGTGTGTTCCACCATGCCTGGAAAGATCATTAGTTTAAAATAAACGTCTGCCAGGCATAGGACACACACACACACACACACGTATTCTTTGTATAGGAGGGTACTGAGAGTTGAACCCAGAAGCATTCATCTCCAAGCTACACTCCCAGACCAATTTTATTTCTTATTTGGAAACAAGATCTCCCTAGATTGATGAGAGTCTCACTACTTGCTGAGGCTGATCTCGAGCCTGATATTCTCCTGTCTCACGGCCTCCCAAGTACTAGGATTTAAGCATGCGATACCATGCCCACTGTGGCATGCTCCTATAATCCCAGCACTTGGGATGGTTTGAGGCCAGACTCAGCTATTACTGAGATTTGTTTCAAAATTTAAAAAAGGCTGGGTGTGGTAGCACATGCTTGTAATCCGAGCATTTGGGAGGCTGAGACAGGATCACCGTCACAGACAGCCTCAGTTACTTAGGCCCTTTACAACTCAGTAAGACCCTGTTTCAAAATAAAGAATAAAAAATAGAGCTGGGGGTGTAGCTCAGAGGTAAAATGCCCTTGGGTTTCATCCCTAGTACCACAAAAATGAATAAATAAATAAATAAGGACTGGGGGTGTAGCTCAGAGTAGAATACCCCTGGGTTCAAGCTGGGTGTGGTGGTGCATGCTCGTAATCCCAGCATTTGGGAGGCTGAGACAGGAGGATCAGGGTTCGCGGACAGCCTCAGCTACTTATTGAGCCCCTTGGCAACTCAGTGAGACTCTGTTTCAAAATAAAGAATAAAAAATAGGGCTGTGGGTATAGCTTGGAGGTAGAATGCCCGAGTCAGTACCGACCGAAAAAAAAAAAAAAGAAAAAAAAAGACCCCTGGGTTCAATCACCTGTAACCTAAAGTAAAATAAACCTTTAAGTTTAGGGCAGTTTGGAGAGAGAAAACTAGATGTGAGGGGGTAGGAAAAAGGGTCAGCTTCAGGGAAAGGAAGGCCAAGAGTTCAACTTGATTCAGTAGTTCCAGGGGTGGAGGTGACATGTCTCCTGTTAATCCTGGGGGGAAAGGGGGCTGCATAGTTGCGTTATTAACATCTGCCCATAAACATCGTCACTGCCTACTGCTCCTGCTTCAACTGTCCAGCTGCCCTTGGAATAAGACCACGGTGGGAGCCAGGGAAGGGGGACTTACTCTCTGGCTGAAATTAACAGGCTGAAACGAGAAATGAATGTATTTAGTGTCATGAGACCAGGCTTGAATCCAAAATCTATTATGAGCAGTTGACCAGAACCAGCCCCCTGCCTGAGACCTCTGGGCATCCTCGGTTGGAAAGCACCTGTCTCTCTGCGGTCTAGGTTAGTGTTTCCAAATTCACAACATTTACCTTTGGAATTTAGGAATGAGAATGATCAGAAATTATAATGATCAGAAATTCCCCAAATCCTAAGTAATTCTTAAAATACTTCACTCTCGCCGGGCGTGGTGGCGCACGCTTGTAATCCCCGTGCTTGGGAGGCAGAGACAGGAGGATCGCGCAGGTTCAAAACCAGCCGTGCGCACTGGCTTAGGAGACCCTGTTTCCAAATAAAAATATTAAAATAGGTCTGGGAGTGTAGCCCGGAGGTAGAAGGACTTCCAGGAACCCCAGTACCACCACCACCAAAAAAAAAAAAACAAAAAACTTCACTCTTCATGCTCATTTCCCTGTTCTTTTAAGTATCTGACAATATTTTGTTTAATAAGTAGGTTTATCAAACACAGCAGTATTTTCAAAGGACTGTGGCCCGGGGGAAAATTTAAAACCTGGGAAGTGCCAGGGGACATCTATGGGATAGTACAACAGGGGAACGACGGAACATCCTAGGAAGGCCAACGGCGCACACAGAAATCACAGCCCGCAAAGCCACTTCAGAATTTATTTTGCTTCCAAAGTTTATTTCTTATAACACAATGTTTCTTATTTGTATACATATTCCACTGTATAAAATTATTTTATGTACAAGAAAAACTCTGGCAGCATCAGAAAGAGCCAGACACACTTCTGACATGGCAACAAAAGGCAAGACCGACTTAAGGAGACGACAGCCATGTCTCTCACATGCTCCTGTCTTTGGTTTTTTTCTTTTCTTTTCTTTTCTTTTTTTTTTTTTTTTTTTTTTGCTTGATAAAGGTAGATTCTTTCAAACCAGTAATGTTTTTAAACTAAGCATTTGTATTCACAGATTAGCATACTTTTCCTCATTTCCTCAACTGGTTTTTCTGGAGAGTCTGGATCAAGAACATACACTGTCTAGGAAATGCTGGGAAGGACTTCCCACATGGAGATGCTGGTCTGGGAGCGAGCCCTGGCAGCGAGGCCTTCACTTTGGGAGGGTGGTCACACCATGCACATTGGAGTCACGCAGACCCTAATGATCACTGAACTCTGCCAAATCTATTCCTTCATCTGTGGAATGGATTGCCACCTCCAGGTCTTTGGTGAGGACTAAATAACACAACATATGTGTAAGTGCCAGGCGGATGGACATACAGATGTTTAAGAACTAGTGACTCTGTTCCTTTAGAACTGGCTACACTAGTCTTTGGCCTTCAGAGGGACTTGCCCAGCTTCTTTGACTGAAAGGCAGGAGGAGCCTTAGGCTGACAATCAGGGACTTGTGGTCAAATCCTGGTTCTACCACTTATTTGAGTGTCTTATGCTCCATGATTTCAGAGTTCATATGCAAAATGAGGATAACAAGAAGAACGGATAATGCCTTACGACGTTAAGAAGCTAGGACAGTACACACCGACAGAGCTGGTGTTAGTAAATGTCCCTCCCCTGTACCATTTCCAGCCAATTCTGTCACCAAGCAAAGGCAGGCCACCAAGAAAGTTTTTTGAATATGTATTTATGTATGTATGTACCACAGAAAGGGAACCAATGAAGGCCACAGAGAGAAAGATCCCCTTTGGAATTAGTTCCACTTTAAGAAGTTCAAGAAAAAAAGCTGTACTTTGCTAATTCTGCAAGTGTGTGTGTGTGTGTGTTGCTAGAGATTGAACCCAGGGGCATTCTACCTCTGAGTTACACCCCCAGCCCTATTTTTTATTCTTTGTTTTGAAACAGGGTCTCACCAAGTTGCAGAGGGCCTCACTAAGTAGCTGAGGCTGGCCACGAACCTGGATCCTCCTGCCTTGGCCTTCCAAGTACTGGGATTACAAGTGTGCGCCACCACGCCCAGCTTAATTCTGCAATTTAAAAGTGACTGTGTACTGAAGAGAAAACACTGGTCATCTAAACCAATGAAGCATCAATTTTGAAAATATCTGCCAAACCCTGTGCAAGAGATCAAATAGACTCAGATGTGCCCCTGGCTTTGAGCAGCTTGTGATCTAGCAGTACACAGCCAACCGTGATACACGTAGGCCTGCCACACAGAAGAGAGAGGCCTCTGCCTGCAGAGCCAGGCCTTAACCAAAGCCCCGAGAGCATCCTGGCAGAAGGGCACTCTAGGCAGAGGGATGGCATGAACTCTGGAACAGCATCTCCTGGCACAGGGGCCAGCTGCTTCCCAGAGGGGAGAGGAGAGGTGAAGGTCTATTTGATCTCTTGCTCAAGGTTTAGCAGATATTTTCAAAGGTGAGCTAAGGCGGTTCGAAAGGACCCTGAAAGTCAGCCCTAGAAATTGAGCTGTATCTACAAGCAATACAGGCCAGTTAATTTAGGGTCTCCGTACATTTTAAGTAGGGTTTACTTCATATAGGATTTGTATCCAGGTCTGCCACCATGCCTGGAGAGACGCAAGTTATTTTTGCAGAAAGCTGTATCTAAGTGTCACCAACTTCCCTCAAAGCTTGCTGAGGGACTTTCCTGTGGCCTCCACAGGGTAGCAGTAGTGAGCGGCTCCACCAGTCTTGTGAGCTGAGCACAGACAGATTCAACAAGCCTGAGCAGACTGCAGGTCAAGTGTAAACCTTGGTGCCAGTAGCAGAAAACAGGTCAGATGTGTGCCGAAGTCCTGAGCTGTGCACAGTACCCGCCGGTGCACCCCACAAGCCTCCTTAGGGTCCATAAGCTCTACCCCTTGCTCTAACCATCCAGGAACCCCACACCATGTGCTTAAGTATAAGCCCTAATAAAGTCTCATTCAAACTGCTTGCCTCTTTGTAATATCTTAAATAGAGAAAAAGAACTCTGGTCTTACTGGTCAAGGTCTTCCCTGCTGGGCCCTTGGAGAATCTCCCCCACTTGATATTTGGGGGCACTAGGGTGGAAAAAGCACAGCAGGTGTTAGAACTAGAGCCCGGCACGACCCCACTCACACACCCTCAGCCCAGAAGAGACTAGGATACCACGCTACCTGTTTCCCCACCCAAACTGCATGTGCCTCAGAACGGAGCCACCTTGTGACAGACTCGTGAAGAAGGCCTGGGTCAGGTCTCTCTAAGGCTCACCACCTGCTTCCTACCAGACACCCGTGGAGCAGGCACAGGAGAGCCCCGGACATAGCTGTACTGTTAGAACTCAACACATCACCTCCTTTGTGGATTTCCAAGTAATTCAGTTTTCTTAGTAATCTATAAAATGGAGACTAGCTTAAAGCAGTGGTTTACAAATTTTGACAAAACTTTCATAACACTCCAGAAGAGCATAATACCAAAAAGCAAAGGTACAGCTGCACTGGCAGAAGTAGCAGTTGGGGGGGGGGGCTCATGTCCTACCCCCATCTAGAAAACCCCAGGCTCACTTCTATTAACCCCTAGGGCTCTGTACAGCAAATCTGAAACACTGGTCTAGAAGGTTCCCAGGTCTTATGGTTTAGATATAGAACGTCCCCTGAAGAACTCATGTTTGATGTTCAGAAGTGATATAATTGAATGATGAGGGTTCTAATCTCATCAGCAGATGAATTATTGTAAGGGGTTGGGTGGGCTATGGCTGGAGAAGGTGGGTCACTGGGGTATGACCTTGGGGATGACAGCTATGTCCATGAACCCCCTTCATGAGCCTCTCTCTGTTCCCAGCCTTCATGATGTAGAGCAGAGGCCTTATGTTCTTCTCTCTCTGCTCCCTGTGCCATGCCCTGAGCTCCTCAGACTTCACCTGGTCTCACGTGAACTGAACCCCTGAAATCTCTAGAACTGGGAGCAAATAAATCTTCCTTCCTGTAAGTTGTTATCATCAGGTTTTTTGGGTCACGGCAGTGAGAATGCTGAAACGCCAGGGTTTCATTTCTATGCTCAAAACCTATGTATCCACTGAGCAAGAAACCAGAACCTTTTAATGTCTGCCACATTCAGGATAGGAAAGAGTCAAAACTTACTGCAATCCTTGAGGCTGTGTCTAAGCTCTAATATTCCCCCAATCACACACATGCTCAAGAAGCCCATTCCCAGCCCTACTTCCCCAAGACTCAGAAGCAACAAAATCCTCTTTAACTAGGAGAAATAATCCTGCTGATCCCTGAAATTCCACCATTACAATTTGTCCATCTGAACAGAGCACTGGCTAGTCCTTCTAGAAGGAGGCATTCACCTACACATTTCCAGATGAACAAAGTCATTGGGTTCATTCCTCTCCAGAAGAAAAAGGGGCACAGTTACACCCGAGGCTTTTAAGGTTGGCCCAATGACTAAAGGTGGCAAACCTCATCCTTGCTGCCCTCTCTACTCCATGGCACACAACCCTCTGTGCCCTTCCAGGCTCCAGCCATCTTTAAACGTGTAGCACTCAGAGACAAGGTCTACTAGATTCTTGCTGGTCTGACTGGCCCAGCCTTCTCCTTCAGCCCTAGGAACCCCAGACCTTCAGCCTGCACAGGTTAGGTGCTCCTCCAAGCTGACAAGAACATGGAATCCACAGATGTTGGGGGGAAGAAAGAAGCCTTCTGATGAAGACTGGAGTCATGCACAAGCAGTTTCACCTACTCAGTCCTCCATGCCCTCCTCAAGCCACTTTAGATAGTGCACTTCTCCTTGGTCCACGAGAAGACTGAAGACCTCTGGGATTTCAAAAGGATGTACCAGCCTTTGGAAAGAAAGAAGAGCCCTGTGAGTGGCTCAAATGAGAATCAACTCAGGTGTGAAGAAACAACTGGCCAGTCTCTGAAGGCTCTCTGCATCTGCTATAGCTCAGGTGGCCAGCACTATGGCTTCCCAGCCCCAGTCCTGAGCCCATGGCTCCCAGCTGTCAACAGTGGTTTACAGCCTCACAGACGAGGGTCCAAATTCTAAGTCTGCCCTTACTAGCTGTGTGACTAAGGACAAGTCAATTTCTCTACAAATCCCTAAAAAAGATAAAAATAGTATCTCTATGATTGGATTGCTGATAAATTAAATAACACAAGTTACATTGTGCACTTAACTAGCGCATCAAATGGCACCATATACATTCATTAAATGTTAGCTCCAGCTGGGCGTGGTGGCGCATGCCTGTAATCCCAGTTCTTGGGAGGCTGAGACAGGAGGAGTGCAGGCTCACAGCCAGCTTTAAGAACCTGGCGAGACCCTGTTTTCTAATAAAAAATAAAACAAGTCTGAGGGTAGAACTGGGAGGTAGAATATCCCAGGGTTCAACCCCAGCACCAAAAATCCCACCAAAAAACAAATAAACCACCACCACCACCACAACAACAAAAATTAGCTACCATAAGCTAAAACAGATACTTTTTTGGCTGAACACTTTTACCTTTAAGCCTGAGTTTGTGTCATTTTTCAAAATTATGGTAACTCAGACTTGAGGAATAAGGCAGATATTTTCTCAAATAGAACAAAGCGAGTCCATTACTCAAATGAAGCCAATTTATATCACTTATGCCAGTGACAAAATTAATGTTTTGAAGCAAATATTAGAATTCTGGAAAACTTAAAATTGTCCCAACACTTACAGGTGCTTCTGAGGAGATACAGCTATCTTGTTAAACCCAATTTTGGAAAAAATATAAAATGATGTCATTTTTCCCACTAGTTTGTTTTTAAAAAATGATTACTTCTGGCCGGGCGTGGTGGCGCACGCTTGTAATCCCCGCGCTTGGGAGGCAGAGACAGGAGGATCGCACAGGTTCGAAGCCAGCCGCGCTGGCTTAGGAGACCCTGTTTCCAAAAATAAAATAGGTCTGGGAGTGTAGCCCGGAGATAGACGGGCTTCCAGGAACCCCAGTACCACACACACAAAAAAAAAGATTACTTATTAAAATAAATGACTCAGCCGGGCGTGGTGGCGCACGCTTGTAATCCCTGCACTTGGGAGGATGAGACAGGAGAACCGCACAGGTTTGAATACAGCCTCAGCTGGCTTAAGAGACCCTGTTTCCAAATAAAATATACAATAGGTCTGGGAGTATAGCCTGGAGGTATAAGGCCCCTGGGTTCCATCCCCAGTACCACCAAAAAATAAATAAATGATTCATATTAATATGGAATGGGTTTATTATCGCTATTTTATATCACTAAAATATTTTTTAATTTCTCAGATTTAACATCTGAAACAGTTAACTTTGATTAACCCACAACAAACCTCTTTCAGATCTAAGTAATTTTTCTAAGTGTGAGGCTTCTGAGACACCATTCTGAGATCCCCCCTCATTCTGGCTCCCTATTTCATAGAATCTAAAGCACTGGAGGGGCCAGGAGCTTATGGCGAGTCTAAGGGAGGTTGGCTAGGCTCCGGCACTCTTGTTACACAAGCTCACTCGCTTGTCCCTAGAATGTGCATGGCTATCCTGTGGTGAATGAGTGAGAGGAGATGGCAGCCCTACCTGATATAGCTGGACAGCATGAGGACCTTGGAAGTCTTTGTCTTTATTAACTGTAAGAGAAGAAGAAGAAGAAGACTACCACCTTCAGACCTGAGCCCTAGCTCTGCCCTGCTTATTCATCTGGCCCTTTAGCACACAGCATTCCTCCAGGTCACCAGGCCATGGTATCAGCTCATCAATGAGCCTTGGGCACCTGAGGGGGGCAAAACCTCCATCAGTTGATTTTTTGCTAATTTTTCAGTGGAATCTGAGGAAAGGCCTTGAGTTCACTCATTCCCTTATCTGCCCTCTTCAAAAGGGAAATCTCACTCACTTCCCTTTTCTGCCCCTGTCCTCACTCACCAACAAGGTCTCAGTAGCTTCTTCTATTTCTCCCTTCCAAAAGTACCTGGAGAATAGAACAAAACAAATTGCAGTGCTCATGAGGAGCCCAGTGAAATGTCAAACCTGGCCAGAGTAGATGATCCTGAGAAGGAAATAGTAAATCTTTCCAACCACATAAAGAATTCTAGAGATGGCCAAAGCCCCGTAGGTGATCTAGTCCAACCACTCTAACACATGCATCCAGCCTCTGCCAGAACATTCCCGGAGGCGGGAGGTTCACCACCCCCTGAAGAAGTCCGTCTAACTTAAAGATTTTTGCATAAGATAGTTTTTTCCTTTCTCCCTTTCCTCATCCCCTCCCCCCAACCCTCCCACCTGCCCACCCGCCTGCACTGGGGAGCAAACCCAGGGCTTCATGCATACTAGGCAAGCCCTCTACCCCTGAGCTACACCTCCAGCCAGAAACGTTTTTTCCTGAGATGTGCTGACATCTGCCACTGAGCTCTTTCCCCAACTGGTTGCATGAAGAACCACGAGGGTAGCTCTGTAGAACTCCCATGTCTTCTCTCTTCCAGGCTGGGCATCTCGGGCTCCTTCATTGCTCATCCCACACTCACAGCTCTCGGTCCCTCCCCACCTTCAGTGCTACATGATCACTGACTCTCAAAGCTGAGTGCCACTGAATGGATAAGTATAAAAACAGGAGGCTTTAGGGGAGACGTGACCCTTGTAAGAAATGGAAACCCTGAAAAGTTAAAAGTAGTGATAGTGACAGTGTTCAGAAGGGAGTACCTGACCAGAATCATGAGGAAAGGAGGAATTCAGCCTGAGAAGATGACACTGATCCAGGGCAAATGCTATGTCACAGATCTGTGGTAAAGATCTCTTATGAGCAGGGATGGACACAGGAAGGCGATGCTAGGCTAAGATTCTATTCCAGTTATAATATACTGGTTTCCAGACTGGATGAATAATGAATCATTTGTACAACTTTTTGTTGTTGCTTGCAATGGAATCCAGTGCCTTACATATGTTAGGCAAGCACTCTACCACTGAGCTACATCCCTAGTCTCTATACAAATTTTTAAAGACTCGGAGACCTGGGCCTCACTTTCGGGTAGGCTAACTGAAGAGATCTAGGCTGGAGCTCAGGGATCAAAATTACAGCCAAATCAAAGAGTCACTGCTATAGATGATGTGAACAATTACGGGATGATAACACTTTTTCCTTTTTCCTCCATACAGAGCATATTTTTGCTTTTCTTGGCTGACAAAAAACAACTGATTTCCTCTGACTATAAATAAGAGATGAACTACTGATTAATTTCCTGCCTTTGATAATTCCCCATTAGTTTGCTGCTCTTCCCACCAGTCAGGACCCAACCCTCACACTCCCCACTCCCCTCCATCGGCCACAGCATAACTCACAGTGAAGATGTCTTGGGCAGGATGTTCACAGAGGCAGCCAGCTTCTTCTCCAGTATGGCCCTAGAGCAAAGGGAGAGGGTGGCAGTCACTGGGGCAAGTTTCAGGGTCTTAAGACAAAAGGTGGTAGACAGAGGTTTCTGGGACTTGCCTGGAAATGTGAGTCTTAATGAGTAATCACTCAGGGCGTTCCTCCCCTGCTTTGGTTTGGGTGTGTTCCCAGAATCCATGTGTTGGACACTTAATCCTAAAAGCCATATATTAATGATATTTGTAGGTGGGGCCCTTGGAAAGTAATTAGTGGAATAGTAATGTGAGGTCAAAGCTGCAGCGAGCCCTGCTGAAGGCAATGTCTGATAGAGCTTCAAGGGCTGCACTGCCACGAGACTCAGCACCACAGCGCTACCGGTGTGCAATGCCAGCCCAAGCCAGCTGACACTGGGTTGAGCCCAGCACAGTCACAGGGGCTGGGCTGCAGAGCGCCTGTGCCACATAGCAACAAGAGCACAAGCATCTCCTCAGCAGACCACTAAAAACTTCTTAACATACCCAAGCTGAGTCCCCGGTCAGATAATCCTTAAAGTCCCACAGTCTCTGATCTCTGTGCAGAGCACTAGTGAGCACATAAACTGTGATGCAGCAGGTGTCTCTGAGACAGGAGATCAATCAGCAGTCACCAGCACAAGGAAGAAGCGCACCCAACCAGCTACATCAAGCGCTCAGAGTCAGGCCCGGGCGAATCTTTCTTAGATCTGAGAAAACCAAGGAGACTCGTCTCTGTTCTCTTAAGTGCTTGGACCCAGCCAAACAAACCTCACCTGGGCCTGCTCACCCATCTCTCCTTCCCTCAGCTGTTGCCAAGGGAAATGACCTCCTTTCTCTTCCCTTGAGTCCCAGGCTGACAAGTGTTCTATTCAAGGCTCCGTATTAATGTGACATTATCACCATCGTCACTCCCTTGGGAAATTCCCAACTGTAAGAGGAGACCCAAGGCACAGGCTCGTTCAGGCAACTGCTGCAAGTCTTGTTCACTCCATCACCCACTGAGAAATTCGATTTTATTGGTTCTTAAGGAGTGAGTTACACCCAAAAAAATAATCCCATTACTTCACAGGCCCTTTCCAATTTCCTTGGGATGTGTACCTCCTCAGAGACTGGTCACAGCAACCTGTCTGTAGGTAAAAGATTACAGAACTATGGATTAAACAAAAAGCCCCATGGAATTAAAAAAAGGAGCGGCAAGGGCGGTCAGACCGACTGCACACGCACACTCAAGACCAGCAGTGAGTCACACACAAAGGAACTCAAGCCCTAGGAAGCAGAAGCGACACCCATAAACTGCAGAGGCACAGGCTAGAGGCTCACAGACCAGATTCATGGTTTGGCCCTCATGGCTTTTTAAAATTGTTATTAATATTTAATATCACAATATTTCCCACTCAAAGTCATGCAGGTTGTCTAGCTCTTTACAAGAAAATAAATCTTACAACACTGGGCCTAAAGTTCCACAGGACACATTCGGCTAGGCTAGAGCGGAGCAGCAGCTCCCTGGAACCAGCACAGTCCCACTGCTCTTTCCCCCCAACTCCAGGAAGCATGAGGGTGGCCATCCACCAGCAGCCTTCGTCCTTGGACCACACTCACTCTGATTCAAGTCATCTGCCTATCAGCATTTGTTCCTATGACCCTGGACCAACCTTACGTTAATATCAGCTTCAAGAATGCTGACTTGTAAAGCAAGAAAAGGAGCAAGGAGCCAAATCTATTACCTCCTAGTTCCCCTAACCCTCTTCACAGCTGTATTCAGAGAGAGAAGAGGAAAATTCAGATTCAACAAACATTTACTGAGCATCTATTACATTCCATTTACTAGGGTACACATTGTATATATTTCATGTAACTTGACTCTCACAACAACTCTGTGAGATTGGTAATTCAGAACACCGATGCTTCAAGATTAAAAGTACAGTCAGGTATGGCAGGGCGTGCCTGTAATCCCTAGTACATGGGAGACTGAATCCAGAGGTCTGCAGATCCAAGGACAGCCTCAGTAAGTACTGAGACTCTCATTGACATAGAAACCCTGTTTCAAAATAAAAGTAAAGGTCTAGGGTGTAGCTCAGAGGTAGAATGTCTCTGAGTTCAAGACCCAGAATCATAAAAAAAAAAAAAGTAAAAAAGAAGGGAAGTAGAGGTGAGTATAGTGGTGCACACTTATAA
Organism: Muscardinus avellanarius; assembly: GCF_963383645.1. Lineage (NCBI taxonomy): Eukaryota > Metazoa > Chordata > Mammalia > Rodentia > Gliridae > Muscardinus > Muscardinus avellanarius. The sequence goes on from NC_137799.1 coordinate 15,146,262, forward strand.
GCCCAGTACCTGGGACGCTGAGATAGGAGGGTCACAGGGTGGAAGCCAGTATGCAGGAACTTAGTGAGATACTGTTTCACAAATAAAAATAAGACAGGGCTGGGGTGTAGCTCAGAGGTAGAATGCCCCTGAGTTCAATCCCTAGTACACAGAGAGGGGGGGAGAAAAAGAGAGAGAAGTAGATATGGCTCAGCAGCAGAAGTGTTTGCCTAGCACGCTCAAGGCCTTGGGTTTGATCCCTCACACTTCCAAAAGTGAAAGAAAGAGAGACAGACAGACAGACAGACAGACAGACAGACAGAGGCAGACAGGCAGGCAACTTGCCCAGGTCACATACGTAGTAAGTGACACGCTCAACACTCAAAGCCTGGACAAGCCCAGGGTCACTGCTCTTTCCACAGCTACTTCTAGAAACCTGCCCCATGCTTGGTTTTTGTTTTAGTTTGGGGACTAAAGATTGAATCCAGGGGTGTTCTACCTCCGAGCTATACTCCCAGCTGTTTTATTTTTGAAATAGAGTCATGCTAAGTTGCTGAGGCTGACCTCAAACCTGCGATCCTCCTGTCTCAGCCTCCCGGTACTAGGATTACAGTTGTGCAACCACTGTGCCCAGCTCCTGCTCCAAACCTGGAATGGCTTCCTCCCACCCTAGAATATGCACATCTGGGCGGAGCAGAGAATGCCTCCATGAAGAAAAGAGCTGGGCCAGCAGTCAGGAGACTTAGGCGTCAACCTGCAGGGCTCCACAGCACTCTTCCCCAGTGCCCTGGGCAAAGCACTTCTCTCTGTGGGTCTTGCGTCCCTTTCTCACCCCACGTGACACTCAACATTTTCCGGCCAGCAGCAGGACTCAGCCGTGCTCTACACACCACCCCAAGCAGAGAGCTGTGGAGTTCACCACTAAATGAACTCATCACTGCTGTTAGTCAGAAGCAAGAGAAGGACCCCAAAGTCACCCTCAGGGGCACCCTGGAGCTGCCTCCCCCTCCTGGGGCAGCACCTTAGCTCCTGCACAGTACCTGGCAATGTCCCTGGCAATTTGCTCATTGGGACAGTTGACAAAGACGATGGCGTGAGTGCCAGAGACGTAGCTGCCGGTGATGGCTGAGTGGAGCTGCAGGCTAAGGGTCCTGAGCATGGGGTACATCAGAAAAGCAGCTGTCAGGATCTACACGGTGGAAAAGAAAATCACAGGTCAATGGCTCCCAGCTCACACAGCCTGAAACCAAGGCTGAGATCGGTTTTTTTCATCCCTTTGCCCCATCATCATAGTTATTTTTCCTGAGATATACACTGAGCTTTAGTAATAAACAGTTGTTTTTTTTGGGGGTGGCACTGAGTTCCTGGAAGCCTTTCTATCTCCCAGACCTATTTTTATATTTTTATTTGGAAACAGGGTCTCTTAAGCCAGAGAGGCTGGCTTCGAACCTGCGCGATCCTCCTGTCTCTGCCTCCCAAGCGCGGGGATTACAAGCGTGCGCCACCACGCCTGGCGCTAAACAGTTCTTATGCCTATTTTCCTCTACATTTTTTACATGAGAAAAAAAATGGGGCTCACAAAAAAAAAAAACTTGCTCAAACCCAAAGCTTTACTTGGTGAAGTCAGGATATGAGCTCAAGCCTGGATTACTTCAAATCCATTTTATTGTACAAAACTATAATAGCAGGTAGCCGGGCGTGGTGGCGCACGCTTGTAATCCCCGCACTTGGGAGGCAGAGACAGGAGGATCTCGCAGGTTCGAAGCCAGCCGCGCGCACTGGCTTAGGAGACCATTTCCAAATAAAAATGTAAAAATAGGTCTGGGAGTGTAGCCCGGAGGTAGAAGGGCTTCCAGGAACCCCAGTACCACCACCAAAAAAAAAAAAAAAAAAAACTACAATAGCAGGTAATACTAACTGGCATCCACTGAACTGCCATCATCACACGGAGATGACTATGCATGTTAAGTTCTTACATCTACTGGTGTTTTAAGGAGTAATTTCATCTGCATTCATTTGTGTATATACCAAGTGCAGTGTGCAGTCTACTGCAAAAAGCAGGCTTGCAAGCAAACTAGTTCTAAAACCAGGTGGCCTGTGCTACTGTGACCAAAGGCTGGGAGGACCAAGAGGAAGGCTCTATTGCAAGGAGCAGGCTTTGAAAAGATATGGGGATGTCAGCAATAATGAAAAGATGTCACCCGAGATGGATCTGAAATAATATGTAGGACTACAAGAAGAAAGGATACTCTAAGTAAATGATAATATGTGCAACTCAACTCAAGAGGGTATGAGGGACAGATGAAATATCTAGTCTGCATGGCCGTAGTGTGGGTAAGAATGAGATCAGGAGGAAACGAGGCTACCTTTTTTTTTTTTTTTTTTTTTTTTTGCGGGTCTGGGGATGAAACTCAGGGGCATTTGACCTCTGAGCTACACCCTTTGCCCTATTTTTTATTCTTAATTTTGAAACAGGGTCTCACTAAGATGTGGAGGGCCTCACTAAGTAGCTGAGGCTGTCTGTGAATTGTGATTCTCGGTTGTCTGTGAACTGCGATTCTCCAGTCTCAGCTCCTGAATGCTGGGATTACAAGTGTGCGCCACCATGCCCGCCTCTAGAATTTTTTTTTTTTTTTTAAGAAAAGTGTCAGGCCAAGGAGTTGGAGCTTTGTATTTAGGTGAAGGGGACGCTTAGTGGCTTTTAAGTAAGATGGCCATAAAACAGTCAAGCCAAGTAGAGTTACAAAAGGACTGGGTATGGGGAGTGGCCACAAGATAGCCTACTTAGCCATTTCAACGACCCAGAAAAACACATAAGATCGTGAGCAAAAGTTGACAGTGAGCTTGTGAGGGGAAAATACATTCAAGATAAAAATTTTCATTTTATTTTAATGACAGACTTAAAATAAGAGGGAATGGAGAGAATTGGAGAACCTTCCACTCTAGGGTTTTCTGCTGGGCAGATATAATGGGGCCATTAACAGGGATACAGACAACTTGCAAGGAATAAGGCTGTGACTCAGCGAGGCTAATCAAGAACTGCTTCTCCTGCCTTCCGGGCCAGGGCTCAGGCTTTGCTCGTGAACCTGCTCCCCCACTTTACACTGTTGCCCAACTCCTACTTCCTGGCACTCACTACTCAGGGCCTGCGTAGTGTTCTTGTGTCTTAGGCTTCAGTTTGACTTCAGGCCTTTCTGGGTTGGGTTTCCCATTCTCTCCCACTACCTCTTCCAGTGACTCTAACTCAACATACTACCTTAGTCCTCTGAATCAAACCAGTAACCATGCAAGAATAAAAGAACCAAGCTTTTCAAGAAAGCCTTTTTTGTTACTTCTTTAGTGACAACTTAAACTATAGGAAAAAGCCAGGGATAGTGACACAGCCTGTAATCCCAGTACTCAGGAGGCTGAGATAGGACAATTGCAGGTTTGAGGCCAGCCTCAGCAACTTAACAAGACCTTCAGCAACTTAGCAAGACCCTACTTCAAAAACAAACAACAACAACAAAAACAAAACAAAACAAAAAAAACGAAGCTGGATTTGGTGGCGCACGCCTGTAATCACTGGTTCAAAGCCAGCCATGGCCATTTAGTGAGGCTCTCAGCAACCTAGTGAGACCTTGCTTCCACATAAGAAATAAAATCAGGCTGGGGGTGTAGATCAGAGGTAGAATGCCTCTAGGTTCAATCCCTATTACTACAAAAAACAAAATTAAAAAATGGTAGAATAAGCCAGGTGTGGTGGCGCACACTTGTAATCCTGGTATTTGGGAAGCTGAGATAGGAGGATCGCAGTTGGCAGTCAGCCTCAGTTATTAGTGAGGCCCTCTGCAACTCAGTGAGACCCTGTTTCAAAATAAAGAATAAAAGCTGGGCGTGGTGGCGCACACTTGTAATCCCTGCGCTTGGGAGGCTGAGACAGGAGGATCACACAGGTTCAAAGCCAGCCTCAGCTACTTAGTGAGGCTCTCAGCAACTTAGTGAGACCCAGTTTCCAAATAAAGTATATAAAAAAAATAGGTCTGGGAGTATAGCCCGTAGGTAGAAAGGCTCTGAGTTCCACCCCCATTACCACAAAAAATAAGTAAGTAAATAAATAAATAAATAAATAAATAAATAGGGCTGGGGGTATAACTTGGTAAAATGCCCCTGGGTTCCATCCCTAGTACCAAAAAAAAAAAAAAAAGGTAGAACACCCCTGAGTGGTATCCCCAGCACTAAAACAACAACAAAAAGAAAATAAAAACTATAGGAAAACAAGCATGAGAGGGCAGGATTTAAATTCTAGTACTACTAGCTGCCTGTGGCCTCTGGCCTACTTCCTCTCTCTTCTATAAACCTCATCTAGGACTTGGGAGATTATGACACCCTGCTGCCTAAACTGGAGCTGCCAGGAGTTCAAACAAGATAGGAAAAGCCATTTGCAATCGCTAACTCAATAAAGAAAGGGCTGTGCTTTGTTTGCTAGCAAATCTCCAGCACAGTTCCTGCCACACAGCAGGTTCTCAATACACACTTGTGGCCTAGCGAATTAGCCACACACAAGTGAAATACTGTCGCTGAGGTTAAATGGCGTTGAGAAGTAAGTATGGCTTTTGGGCCACCCACTGTTAGCAGTTCTTTTCGCAGAGAACTGGACATACTGGAACACTGTAAGGTGTCCAACTACATGACAAGATGCATATTCATCTGCAGGGTGGTTGGCCACAAAGACGAATGAGGTTGCTAAGGTGACTGGAAGGGATGAAAGCACCACATAAGCTTGTCCTTGACTAAAAGATCATTCCCAGGGAAGAGCTGAGGCATTTCGGCCAGCAGGCATCCATGGGACACAGCGCTAACAGGATCAAATGTAAACTTAGAGTGCATTCAAAGTTGTAGATGAGCTCATAGTCGAAACGCTAACATGTAAATGGGCCCTCCGGCATCATCTAAGACCATCTTTAAATCAAGAGAGGAGAAAGCAAGGCAGAAAACATAGAAACTTAGTGACAGAACCAAGTCTTGCTTCCAAGAGTCCTGCCTTCCATTCTGGCTTCTGTGTTGCAAGGAGCATGGCTGAGAATTGATTCTGTGATAAAGGGAGCCTAGGCCTTAGCTTCAGTAACGCCATGCTGTTACCCTAGGTGACCCCAAGGCACTAATGTGCATCAGCTTGGGAACTAATGTTTATCACCAGGTACCTTGCCAGTCACAAATAACTGCCTGTTTGGCTTCTGTAACTCCTGCTTAGCTTATACCTGCAGGGAAACAAAGGCCGTTAGGAACTTTCTATCCTTAAAACAATAGAAAGGTGGACAATAGAGGGGAATGACATGGGTTGCTGAGCGCCTACACAATGCGTTCCTGGTTTCTGTACTTTTCGCTTGACTTGCACACCCACTAAAAGAAACTGCTGATTGTCCATTCTTTGGGAACCTAAACTCTTCACTCCTGAGCTTGTGATTTTGACACATAAAAAGAGCCCTGAGAAATGGTTTGGGGCTGCACTCAGGACTACCCTGCAGTGTAGTCCCCGGCCGGCTGATAATGACTTTCTATTCGGCTTAAACTAAGTCTGAGTGGTCTTCTCTGGTGGTCGCCCTATAACACCTAGTTCTTTTCAACTCAGGGAAAATGGGGGACGTCTGGCATGTTTAGAGACAATTTTAACCATCATGACTAGGGAGGATCTGCTATTTTCCTCTAGGTCTATCTCCTAGACCACAGAGCTGCTACTAAACCTCCTTCTGTAGTACCACTGAAGGTACTACAGCCCCCTCCCATCGGACAGGAAATACTCATTCTCATTCTATATTCTCAGCATCTTTCCACCCAAGCAGAGAATGTGTGCTTGAGAAATGTCTGTGGACCATATCAAGAAAGTATCAGAAGTATTAAAGAGCTAGGTATGGTGGTACATGCCTATAATTCCAGTCCTGGGCAGCTGAGAGAGAAGGATTCAAGACCATTCTCCGCAATTTAGCAAGACTCTCAGGCCTAGCGAGACCCTGTTTCAAAACAAAAAATAAGTCTGGGCGGAGCCAGGTGTGGTGGTGCAGGACTGTAATCTTAGTACTTGAGAGGCTGAGACAGGCAGATCACAGGTTTGAAGCCAGCCTCAGCAACTAAGCAAAGCTCTCAGCAACTTAGTGTGGCTCTGAGGTATAATGGCCCTGGGTTCAATCCCCAGCACCACTAAATAAATAAATAAATAAATGAATAAATAAATAAGGGCTGGGGGATGTAGTTCAGAGGTAGAATACACTGAGTTCAATCCCTGCCATAGGGAAAAAAAAAAAAAAGACAGAGAAAAATATACATATAACACTCCCTAACAAAACATTTACTATAATGGAAAAAGGCTCCCCACAAATTTTAGAGAAAAGACTTCATATCATAAAGGATTCATATTTACATCCTTTACTATACATCTTTTCATAAATTTCTTTCATAATCCACTCTTTTTTTTTTTAGGTTGTACTGGGGATTAAACTCAGTGATGCTCTACTGAGCTACATCCCCAGCCCTTTTTGTTCTGAGATAGGGTCTCAATAAATTGCCTAAGATGGCTTCAAACTTGCAATCCTCCTGATTCAGCCTCCTTAGTAGCTGGGATTACAGGCACACACCACCCACATCCAGTTTATAACAGTATACCTTTTCTAATTTTGCATTGTGATATAAAAGGATACTATAGTTCTAGAGTATATACATAGCTTTTATTACTGTGTGTGTGTGTGTGTGCGCGCGCGCGCTGGGGATTGAACCCAAAGGCATTCTACCTTCAAGCTACACCCCAAGTCTGATTTTATTTCTTATTTGGAAACAGGGGTCTCCTTAGGTTGATGAGAATCTCACTACTTGCTGAGCCTGTTCTCAAACCTGCTATCCTCCTGTTTCAGCCTCCCAAGTACTGGAATTATAGGTGTGTGCTACCACATCTGGCTGTATATAGGGGTTTTTTTTGTTTTGTTTTGTTTTTGGTGGTACTGGGGGTGGAACCCAGAGGCTTTCTACCTCCGGGCTATACTCCCAGACCTTTTTTTATATTTTATTTGGAAACAGGGTCTCACTAAATTGCTGGAAGCCTCACTGAGTAGCTGAGGCTGGCTTTGAACCTGTGTGATCCTCCTGTCTCAGCCTCCCAAATGCGGGGATTACAAGCATGCGCCACCACGCATATAGCTTTTAAAAGTTTTAATTGACTTTACACTCTGTGACAAAGAAGGGGCATCACCAGTCACCTAATCTGGTGGCATTAAGCCTGTATGTAATCCATATAGTTCTAAAAAATTTGTAAATAAGTACCCTGAAATCAAATACAACACTGAATTTATCTGCATTTTCCTGGGGTACAAATCTAGAACGTCCAAAAACAACTCAGAGATTTATAGTGCCCAGAACCACTGATTTGTGTCAGTTTTCAAAGATGGGAAAATAATGGCCAGAGAATGGCACGGTCGCTCCAAAAGTGAGCAGCAGGGCTGGACCAGACCCTGGTTCCTCATGCTCTCCCGTGGCTCTTTCCACCGCCCCCACCATCACTGGTGCCACTCTGTTCTCGCTTCCAACATTGACATCTTAAGATATTTTAGAGATGAGAAAAGAGCACCGAGAAAATCACAGAGAAACGAGATAGTAACTGCAATAGGAAAAAGATTCAATCAGGAAAGAATTCCCCCACTCTAGGGATGAAACAAAGCCCAGTCACCTGTCCCCAGACAGGAGGAAAGGTAGCTGGTAACCTTGAGAACCACCCCACGATCTCCAAGACACAGAGCAGTGCTTCCAAGGATCGTACAGCTCACCCTCTATCCACCTGCCCCCAGCTCAAAACCCCAAAGGCAGTGAAGAGAAATAACACCTTCAGGCCCTAGGTTGGGAGTTTAAGAGTGAGGGCGTTCGCAGCACTGTAGACTGAGACACTCACCAGAAGGCATATGAGGACAGAAGGCCGAAGGTAGCCTGGCAGAGAGCACCGTGATCCTAGCCTGTCCATGGCGTCACTGGTAAGTTAGCACAAGGCAGTGGCAGTGAATTATAGCCTCAGACTGGGTGCTGGCTGGTGGGCGGGCACTGAGGCCTTAACTACCCTCTCTCTCCACAGCCTTTGGCCTGCACACTGCCCAGTCCCGCCCCTCTCAGCCAGGCTGGCCAGAAGACAGTATGCAGGGAGTTGGGAAAGAAACGGAGGTATTTTTCCCTGGACATGCCTCTCCCTTGAAATTTACAAGCTAAGCACCATACTCAGACCTATACCTCTTGCAAAAATATATGCTCTTCTCTCTTCCTAAACAAATGAAGAGCAATGATGTCCCCAGAGATGTATAGATAGAGACATAAACCTTTCTTAAAACACAAAACCTTCAAAAACCCATAGCACATAAATAGTAGTACACAAAACTCTTCTCGAAAGAGGCCAAGCCACCAACAAAAACAGTGAAGCACGTATCGGGCTCCTTCTGTGTCCCACACTGTGCCTTCCTTCAGGCCCTCCTTCCCAATTCTCCTTGGCTTACGACACTTGCTCACTACTTCTCTTCCTAGTGAACTCATTTTCCTTTCCAGGCCAATTGCTCCAGGCAGGCTAACTTTAAAATGACGACAACTCTGAGCCCAGGGAAAGAGATCCTGTGTATAGGTAACAGGTCAACTGTTAAATAAGAGAACTGTTTTATATCTTGATTGTTCTGCAGTTACACGAATATAAAGATTCAACAAACTGTACATTTAAACAAGTGAATTTTATTGTATGTAAGTAATATATAAAGCAAAAAGGGGGAAATGCAGAAACCAACTGAAATTTGTTAAAATGGGTGGATAAACAGCACACCCGCTAAGCAAATCAGGTCTGCAGATGGCCAGTCCCTACTCTCCCGGGATCACTTGATCACCTGCCTGTCTCACTCCTTGGGACTCTAAATTATTGAAGGCCTGATATACTTCCTAGCAAAATGTCTAACAGAGCAGTTCATCACTTACAGTTCTAATCCTATTGTTTACATAAACTGAGCAGACAAGTTACTTAGCTTGTTTTTTGTTTTTGTTTTATTTTTTTGTTTTTGGTGGTACTGGGGTTCCTGGAAACCCTTCTATCTCCGGGCTACACTCCCAGACCTATTTTATATTTTCTATTTGGAAACAGGGCCTCTTAAGCCAGCTCACGCCCCGCTCCTTCCACAGCTGTTTCTCCACCACTGCCTGCAGAGGGATTAGGGGCAAATGAACAGCAATCAGGTCATTACAGGAGAAAATATTGCTTTCACCCAAGAAGAGGAAAACAAGACACGGCTGGCTTCGAACCAGCGCGATCCTCCTGTCTCCGCTTCCCAAGCACGGGGATTACAAGCGTGAGCCACCACGCCCGGCTTAGCCGCTGTTTTAATGGGGGGGGGGGTGGTAAGGGAAGGGCTAATACTTTTTGTGCCATTTCAAGAGCAAATAGTCTCTTGTCAACTACCAACCTCTATTTGTAATAGAAAAGCTTATCTGTGGTCAGAGAAAATAAGACTGGTACTAAGAAAACCTTGATATTTTAAGCTCTCTAAATCAGGACTATGATCTTTCATCCCTATTAATAAGAATGGACACTGTTAATGACCATTTACCTCAGATGCTCAGATGATTTCCAAAGATGATGTCTCCAAGCTTAGCATAGGACCCTGTATAGAGTTTATTCCAGATGTTTGCTGAATGAGTTAGAGTTACAGATGTGTGGCTGGTGATGTACAGATGATGGTAATGATGAAAGTGATTTGAGGTAATGAGAGAAGACTGACATGAGCTATTATCTGGAAGAAGCAAACTCTGGATCCCCTGTGTCCTTTAACTCGACACCTCTACTCCCTCCAAATTCAATTACAAGATTAGATTCTAGAACCCTATTTCACATTTATGGCTTTGGCAGTTTCTTCATATATATCAAGGATCTTAGGACCAAGGATCTAGCCTCTTCTTCTGAAGGCTTTTAATTCTCCTTCCTCCCCATGGGATTCTGATTCTAGCTCAGACTCTGAGCAAGGCTTAGGGTTCCCTTCAAACTCAAATACTACTGTGTCCATCACCATCACCCACTTTATTGTTTGCCTTCCTTCAACTTTTCTATTTTGAAGTTTCTTTTGCATTTCTTTATAGGCATACAGCAATTTACCATTTATTAAATATATATATATATATATATATATATATATATATATATCAGTACTAGGAATTAAACCCAGGGAATTCTAATTCTGAGCTACACCCTCAGCCCTTTTTTTTTCCTTCTTTTTTTTTTTGTGGGTCTGGGGATGGAACCCAGGGGCATTTGACCTCTGAGCTACACCCCCTGCCCTATTATTTTTATTCTTTTATTTTGAAACAGGATCTCACTAAGTTACGAAGGGCCTCACTAAGTAGCTGAGACTGTCCGCAAACAATGATCCTCCAGTCTCAGCCTTCTGAATGCTGGGAATACAAGCGTGCGGTACCACGCCCAGCCCTATTTTTTTATTCTTTATTTTAAAACAGGGTCTTGCTAAGTTGTGAAAGGCCTCACTATGTATCTGAGGCTAGCCAAAAACCTGTGACCCTCCTGTCTTGGCCTCCAAATTACAAACATGCACCACCACACCTGGCAACTGAAATCTTTTTTAAAAGCCAAACTTCAATCCAGGAAAGAAACCACATCACTTGCAGCATCGGTCAAGTCCAAGGCCTGGCATAAGACAGAACTCGGTTTCCTGAAACTTATCTTTACTTCTGGTTGTGCTGATGTTCTTCTTCCTGATCTATGGATATAGACTCGGTTATCCCCAAAGACTGAAACTCTAGCAGTTCACTAATTTCCTTTGATATTGATAAATTTATAACACATCCATTTTGCAGACTGATTTTTCCAACTTCCTCATAAGTTCTACATGTGTAATCATTCATAGCATCCTCCCCAAATGTCCACGAGGCTTTATTACGAACGGCTGGTTTTATATCCTCCATCACCTCTTTTATCAACAAAGTTTCAGGGTTGCCAGGCGTGGTGGTGCATGCTTGTAATCCCAGCATTTGGGAGGCTGAGACCGAAGGATCACCGTTTCCGGACAACCTCAGCTACTTAGGCCCTCTGTAACTGAGATCCTGGGGCTGTAGCTTGGAGGTCGAATGCCCCTGGGTTCCATCCCCAGATGCGCAAAAAAAAAAAAAAGTTTCAGTGTTGCTATGTTTCTTTAAAAGTAAGGTGAGGACTTATATCAATGCCATCAGCAAAGTGGTTAAACATGCTTGGTGTAATGGCTCCTGAATGCTTCAAGGACTAGAAAAAAAAAAAGCTAGTGGCTTCCCAGCGAAGAAACACAACTTCAACATTAGAAAAAGCAAAGAATAACAAGTCTGATTGGGACTTTTGTCCCCGATTGACAATGCTCTGAATTCAAGATTTTTTGTTTGTTTCATTAACTTTGGGCTTTATGGATAATTACGAAGCCAATCCAAAAGGAAAGTGATAGGTACTGTGGGGTATGATCACCAGAACAGAGAAAAGCAGTTTTTTTGTTTAATCTTTTTTCCAAAACAAGTGAGATCAAGGTCTCTGTAAAGCAGCAATGGCTTTATCATTTTTGTCACCTGTGGCACTGGCACAAAAAATGGGGAAAATCCTGTCCTTAGTTTCTTCTACGTTTTCCCGATTTTTCCCTATATTCCTAAAAGTATGGGAAGGCATGCATATCCAAACATGCATATCTCCGCGGCACTGGGATCAGCAGGATCACACAGCTTAGCTTCTAGCTCTGATCAGTCTTGGGTACCAACGCTGCATGGACGGTTCTTCCTTCCCCATCAACTTCGTATTTCGCAGACAGTAGGGATTTTTAAACTTCTCACATCATCCCTTGCCCGCATCAAACTTCTCCGGATAGCCCTGATCACCGGTTTCCACCAGAAGCCTAAAGATGCCTTGGGTCTGCTTGCAAATGGCCTTTGTAGCCAGAAACCGCCCGGTGGGATGCGCTCCTGCACTCGAAGTGTTCAGTCTCCAGCTTCCCGATGTTTAGGTCAGGTGAATACACAGTTCTCAGAGCAGACCGGGGAGAAGCATTCTCCATGCCGGCCTCAAAGGGCCTCTCGTTTTTCTTAATCACGCGCACCACGGACTCGTCGCCGCCCCAGGGCGCCCCACGTGCGTATTACTCACGCCTCGGTCCCGCGTGGCTGGTCTTTCACCCGGGTCCTAGGTTCCCCGAGGCCTCCGCGCCGCCTGGACGGCCGCAGCCGCTGCCCAAGCCGCGGCGAACTCCACGAGGGCCGCGGTCCCGGCGGCCCACAGCCCGCGAGCCCTCATCCTCTCCGCTCCGCCCGCTGAACATCGGCCGAGGTTTCGCCCTCGGCGTGTTCACCTAGCGGACTCCCGTAAGCAAGCCAAGGGGCGCAGCTCCCTGATGACGTCAGGCTGAGCGCGTAAACACTGGCGACCTTTGACTCGTCCCGGAGACTTCCTCTCGCGAGACTTAGCAGGTTAGAGGCGGCTCCGTTCAGCAGATCTCGCGAGAGTTGGAAACGCGCCCTGGGAACCTGGTGGGTGGGAGGGCCAGAGCCGGCAAGATGGCAGCGCAGGCGCTGGCGCTGCTGCGAGAGGTGGCGCGGCTGGAAGCGCCGCTGGAGGAGCTGCGCGCCCTGCAGTCGGTGGTGCAGGCCGTGCCGCTCGGCGAGCTTCGGGAGCAAGCGGCGGAACTGCGCCTCGGTCCGCTTTTCTCCTTGCTTAACCAGAACAATCGGTGAGAGAACCCCGGAGCTTGAGTAGGGGCGAGGGCACCCCCAAGTATGGAGACGCGGGTGGGTGGAGGCGAGGGGAGTCCTTTTTCTTGTCGTGGAGGAGGCAGAAGTTAGCCGAAGTTGCAGAGAGGGAAGGACCCTGGGCTAAAAGGCAAGAGATGGGATTTACGTCCAGCCTCTGAGGGTGCCCCTGGGTATGGTTCCTCTGATCGCCTGACCTCCCTGCCTCATCCATGAAGTAGGAATTAGAGAAGAAAAGCAAGGTTACAGGTAACAAAAAAAAATTGGTTTTTGTAGTACAGGGGTGGAATCCAGAGGCTTTTCTACCTCCGGGCTATACTCCCAGACCTTTTTATATACTTTATTTTGAAATAGAGTCTCACTAAGTTGCTGAGAGTATCACTAAGTAGCTGAGGCTGGCCTCGAACCTGTGCGACCCTCCTGTCTCAGCCTCCCAAGCGCTGGGATTACAAGCGTGCATCACCGCGCCCGGCACAAGTACAAATTCTTGGCTTCAGATGGTCGCCGCAAAAACATAATTCTGGAAACTTAAATATGCCTTAAAGCGGGAATATGTGATGCTACCATGTAACGCTATGTGTAGGGTGCGTTCGTGCGTGTGTGTTCAGGGCACTGGAAATTGATCCCAGGAGTTTTCTATCTCTGAGCTATACCTCCAGCCCATTTTATTTTTTGTCTTGAACTAGGATATTTCATAGTTGCTGAGGGCCTCGCTAAATTGCTGAGGCGCCTCAAACCTTTGATCATGTCACAGCCTCCAAACTACTGGGCTTACAGGCATGTGCCCCATTTATGTCTCCAAGGGCCCAACATATAGTGCTGTGTATGGCTGATACAAGACGAGGCTTACAGAGTTTAGAGGGGGCACTTAGTCCAGCTCCATATTATACATGAGGAGACAGTGGTCACGCCATTAGTTGGCAACAGAAGCAGTAGGAACTGAAGTGACAGGAGCTTGAGTAAGGTGTGTTGGGAAGACAGTTTGCTGAAAGATGGCGTATTCTAAGAAACAATCAAAAATCAAAAGAGCAGTTCAGAACTGGATATGTAATAAATGCCAATTGCAATTTCTGGGAATAATTTTGCAAATAGTATACTGGCAGTCTCCACATACAGTGTTATTATCCTTGCTAAACCCAGGTTTTGGTCTTGTAGATATAAACCTAGGGTTTCTTCGCTCTCCCTCTTCCTCTCTTCTCCTCTCCTCTCTCTCTCCCCTAATAGTACTGGGAATTGAACCTAAGGGCATTCTACCTGCAAATTATACCCCTAGCTCTTTTTATTTTTTATTTCAAAACAGGGTTTTACCAGATTACTGAGAGTATCTTTGCTGAGGCTGTCCTTGAAACTGCAATCATCCTGTCTCAACCTCCCAAGTACTGGGATTACAGGTGTGTGCCACCACTCCTGCTTAAACTTAGAATTTTGATAGTTTTTGTGGGGAAAACTAAGCCTTAAGATTTACAACATGGAGATCAAACAAGACTGATTTTAAGTTATTAACTCTTTGGCTTTCTGATAACAAAGGGCCACATATAACCTGTGAATGGCCATACATGTTATGCAATTTTTTAAATTTATTTGTTTTTTGGTGGTACTGAGGATGGAACCCAGGGGCATTCTACCTCTGAGATACACCCCCAGCCCTATTTGTTACTCTTTATTTTGAAACAGGGTCTCACTGAGTTGCAGATGGCCTCACTAAGTTGCCAAGGCTGTCTGCAAACCGCGATCCTCCTGTCTTAGCCAACTGAATGCTGGGATTACAATCACTTGTCACCACACCCAGCTCTACATTATGCAATTTAACCTACCACTACTTTAAAAAAGAAAAGGCTTTATTGCAGTATACTTTATGTACAATGACTGCATTTAACAAGATGTACAATTTGGCAAGTTTTGACTTCTGTAACATGCTCATGAAACCATCACCACAATCAGGATAGTAAACATAATTTTCACTCCCCAAAATTTCTTCATGTTGCTTGGTAATCCCTCCTACTTTAGCCAGGCAACCACTGGTCTGCTTTCCATCATTATAGATGAGTTAGCTGGGTTTTTGCTGGTGAGGAAGGAGGGGTGTTAAGTATATGGAGCCATATAGTATGTACTCTTGTTTGATATCTTTTACGGAACATAATTATTTTGAGATTTATTCATACGGCATGAATGAATTGTTCATTCCTTTTTATTTTTAAGTAGTAGTCTCTTGTATGGATGTACCCAAATTTGTGTATCTATTCTCCGTTGATGAACAATTGTGTTAAACACTGCTGTGAATATTCATATACAAGTATTTGCATAAATACTTTGTTTTCTCTTTGAGTAAATACCTAGGAGTAGAAAGGCTGGATAGTATGGTAGGTATATGTTTAATTTCTTAAGAAACTGCCAACCAGACTTGGTGATGCATGCCTATAATCCCAGGTCTGGGAAGGGTGAGACAAGAGAATTGAGATAGAAGGTCAAGGCCAGACTTAGCAATTTAGTGAGACCCTGTTTCAAAAAAATAAAATATGGCTGAGGATGTAGCTCAGAGGTTGAACACCCCTGGGTTCCATCCCCAGTGGAAAGGAAGGACAAGCCAACTGTTTTCCAAAGTTACATTCCCACCAGCATTATATGAAAGTAGAGTATAGGTATAAATATAAAATCTAAAACTATAAAACTTATAGAAAAAATGTAGGAAAAACTTTTTATTTTTATTTTTTGGTGGTATTGGGGTTCCTGGAAGTCCTTCTATCTCCGGGCTACACTCCCAGACCTATTTTTACATTTTTATTTGTCAACAGGGTCTCCTAAGCCAGCACCTGCGCAGCTGGCTTCGAACCTGCGCGATCCTCCTGTCTCTAGGAAAAACTTTTTGTATCCTTGGGTTCTATGAATTTCTTGAATCAGAAATTAAGCTGGGTGTGATCAGTTGAGCTGGTTGCAGTGGCAGAAACTCATGATCCTCGCTTCTGGAGAGACTGAGGTAGGAGGATTGAAAGTTACAGGCCAGCCTAGGCAACCTAGTGAGACTGTGTCATAAGATTAAAGGGCGAGGGTCTGTGTTGTATCTCAGTGGTAGAGCTCTCGGCCTGACATGTGTGAAACCCTGCATTCAATCCCCAGTACCGCAGAGAGAGAGAGAAAAGAATTGAGCCGGGCGTGGTGGCGCACGCTTATAATCCCCGCATTTGGGAGGCTGAGACAGGAGGATCACACAGGTTCAAAGCCAGCCTCAGCTACTTAGTGAGGCTCTCAGTAACTTAGTGAGACCCTGTTTCCAAATAAAATAGAAAAAAGGTCTGGGAGTATATCCCCAAGGTAGAAAGCCTCTGGGTTCCACCCCCAGTACCACCAAAAAAAAAAAAAAAATAAAGAAAGAATTGATAAATTGGAATTCATCAAAATTAAACATTCTGTTCTTCAAAGGTCATAGGTAAGAGAATGAAAAACAAAATACAGAAAATATATTAAAAAACCTCTCAGGATTCAATAATAGGAGATAAAGTACCCAGTTGAAAGTTGAGCAAAGGATTTGAATAAGAAGATATACAGGTGACAGGTAGGCACGTGAAGAGTCGTGCTATCATTACTCATTAGGGAAAAATAAAACCACAATGAGATTACTGCACATCTGTTCCAATAGCAAGAGTGAAATGGCTAAGCAAATTGTGTCAGGTATATACAATGGGATATTGTATGTCTAGCCTTTAAAAGAAAGGAAATAGTTGGGCATGGTGGCACATGCTTGTAATGGCAGTACTTGGGAGGCTGAGACAGGAGGATCACACAGGTTCAAAGCCAGCCTCAGCTACTTAGTGAGGCTTTCGGTAACTTAGTGAGACCTAGTTTCCAAATAAAATATAAAATAGGTCTGGGAGTGTAGCCCAGAGGTAGAAAGCCCCTAGGTCCCATCCCCAGTTCTACAAAAAATAAAAGAAATGAAATTCTTCTGGACATGATGGCACACACTTCTGTAATCCCAGCATTTGGGAGGCTGAGGCAGAAGCATCACGGTTCAAGAACAGCCTCAGCTACTTAGTGAGGCCCTTTGCAATGCAGTGAGACCCTGTTTCAAAATAAAGAATAAAAAATACTACTGGGGATGTCACTTGAAGGTAGAATGCCCCTGGATTCCATCCCCAGTACTGCAAGAGAAAAAAAGAGAGAAGGAAGAAAGAGAGAGAGAGAGAGAGAGAGAGAAATCCTAACAGGAACTTGGAAGCATTACATACTAAACGCACTAAGTAGATGCAAAAGGACCCAATAATGTATGCTTTCATTCATAGGAGACAACTACAACACACAAATTTAGAGAGAATAAAAGTAGAATGCTGGTTGTTAGGGACTGAAAGGAGAGAACTGGGAATGTTCATTGGGTGCAGTGCTCAGATCAGGAAGATAAAAATGTGGTGATAGTTGCACAATACGTGTTAACGCACTTATTGCCACAGAACTATACATTAAAAGTGGTGAGCTGTATGTTACATATAATCTCCTTATTTGAGCTGGGATAGTGTTATGCTGCGAGTCTGTTGGTTGTGGGCTGGCCTCAAACTCCTGGGTTCAGGTGATTCTTCTATCTCAGCCTCCACGTTGCTGAGACTACTGGTGCGTGCCGCCACACCCGGCTTAATCATGGTTTTTATTTATTTATTTTAAGGACAAGAAACCAATATGCAGGAGGAGTCACGCCCCATTTCCCTTCTACTCCACTCCCCCAGTCCCTGACAACCAGTAACTACTTTTGGTATATAGATTTGTCGGTTCTGGACATTTCATATTAAATAGAGTCATTATCAAATTAGGCCTTTAGTGTCAGACTTCCTAGGATCATATTTATAAGGTGTGTTCTTATTGTAGCATGTATGAGTACTTCTTTTTTATGGCTGAGTGGACTATCGTATGGATATACCACACTATTTATTCCTCAGTTGGACTTTTGGTTATTTCTACTCAGCTGTGTACAGATTTTTGTGTAAACATTTTTAATTATCTTGGGTGTGAAACCTTTTTTTTTTTTTTTTTTGTGGTACTGGGGATGGAACCCAGAGGCATTCTACCTCCGAGCTATACCCCCAGCCCTATTTTTTTTATTCTTTATTTTGAAACAGGGTCTCACTGAGTTGCAAAGGGCCTCACTAAGTAGCTGAGGCTGTTTGTGAACCGCAATCCTCCTGTCTCAGCCTCCCAAAGCTGGGATTACAAGCGTGCACCACCACGCCCGGCTGTGAAGGCATTCTTAAGTACTCCCCTAGGTGAATTTATTTGAAGTGGAATCCCTAAGTTAAGAGTATTTTTTGCCGGGTGTGGTGGTGCACGCTTGTAATCCCCGAGCTTGGGAGGTGGAGACAGGAGGATTGCGGTTCACAAACAGCCTCGCTGGCTTAAGAGACCCTGTTTCCAAATTTAAAAAAATATAAAATAGGTCTGGGAGTGTAGCCCGGAGGTAGAAGGGCTTCCAGGAACCCCACTACCACCAAAAAAAAAAAAACAAAAAAAACTTTTTTTTTTTTTGGTGTGTGTGTGGGGGGTACTAGGGATGGAACCCAGGGATATTGTACATCTAAGCTATATTCCCAACCCTATTTTACTTTTTTATTTTTGAAACAGGATCTCACTAGATTGACAAGATTCTCACTATTTGCTTTCAAATCTGCGATCCTCCTTTCTCAGCCTCCCAAGTACTGGGATTACTGGTATGTGCCAACTTGCCTGTCTTTTTTTTTTTTTTTTTTTTATTCAGTGCTAGGGATGGGACCCAGGGGCATTCTTTTTCCAAGCTACACCCCCAGTTCTATTTTTTTTTTTATTCTTTATTTTGAAATGGGGTCTCACTGAGTTAGAAAGAGCCTCACTAAGTGGTAGCTGAGGCTGTCCGCGAACCTGGGTCTTCCTGTCTCAGCCTCCCAAATACTGGGATAACAAGCATGCATCACCACACCGGGCTGTGCCTGGCTTTTTAAACTTTTGTTTTTTCTCCCCATCAAGAAAAGTTGTACCAGTTTAATTGTATGCTCCTATTTGCAGAATATTAGACCGTTCATTCATAGCGTCTATTAAGAGACAAGGACATTGTCTTGAAACAGTATCTGTATTCATCAAGTCCTGGTTACTTCGTTAATAGCTATTACATCTTTTCCCTCCTCTCCATCCCCACCTCTCCTCCCAAGTTCACTCCTTTATCACCTCCCATGTTAACAGCCTTCAAATTGAAAGTTCTTTTTCTAACACTGGCACACAGTGTTTTTGGCGGGGATGACTTCTCTGGAAATCTACTTTCTTTACACAAATAAACAGAAAAGTATATTGACAGATTTATTTTCTTCTACATATCAGTATTTTATTACCTTCCTGGAGTATGGTTGCCTTTTATTTTTCTGTATTTTCAATTAGACCAAGCTTCTTCAGGCCAAAGAATATATCTTACCCTTCTTTGTAGCCACAGCACAGGCATGAGGGATAACAGGTAATTAGAAAATTTTTAATGAGTGAATAAAAGCTGCTGTTTAAAAGAATTTTTCTTTATAGAAGAGTCTTTGGAGCCAAGCTTCACTGTTATTATTAGGTTGTTGCTTCTAATCTGGCAGGACGTGAACTAAAGAGATTTATGGTGTCTCCTTTAGGGAACAGACTGCTCTGTGTGTATCCATTCTGGAGAGGTTGCTCCACGCTCTGGAGCCAGTTCATGTGGCCAGGAACCTCAGGGTTGACCTACAGAGAGGACTCACTCACCCTGACGATTCTGTAAAAATCCTCGCTTTGTCCCAGGTAAGAAATTTCACTAGCTTGTATAAGAAAGGAATGACGTTGACTACTTTCGCTGGGCCCAGTTCTGTATGGTACCAGTTTCTCTCTGTTCTTATGATGTATCTAGTCTATTCTCTTGTACCTAGTCAACCCAAACGTGGAAATTCAAGCCAAGGTAAAAAGTTCCACTGAGCACCCTCCCGTTCATTCATTCATCCAAATGCTGGCTGAATTCCTTTGTCACATCAGGCATTGTTCCATGGTTACCAAGATCAACCTTTTTTTGTGTTTGTGCTAGAGTTACGAAGATAAATTTTTTTTTTCTCTTCAAGGAGTTCCTAATCTAGAGGAAAAGATTGCCAGCTGTTTGTTTAAACAGCTTTGTTAGATCCTAATAGTAATGGCAGGAACTAAGTGCTCTTGTAAAGGTCATTAAGCAAACAAATTAAGACAGTAACTGTTATCCCGTTAGCCAGACATCCTACTGTCTGAGGGAAGAGCTGCTGTTAAGGACTAGCCTGTCAAATCTTAGAAACTAAGCAGTTACCCAGTAGATACTCGTTGCCTTTTCTTCTCTAAGGTATTTATTCAATAAAAAAAGTGGGATGCTATCAGTTTATTCATTGAGCGCATGTATGCCAGAAACTGGGTATGTGCCTTGGCTATTTAAGTCTCATTTGATCTTCATAGCTATCCTGGAAATAACTATTGTATTCCTATTTTACAAATAACAAATTAGGCTCAAAGAAGTTATTTAGTTTGCCTAAAGTCATTACAGGTAAAAGAGGTAAAAGTTCGAGCCGGGCGTGGTGGCGCACGCTTGTCATCCCAGCATTTGGGAGTCTGAGACCGGAGGATCGTGGTTCGCGGACAGCCTCAGCTACTTAGTGAGGCCCTCCGCAACTTAGTGAGACCCTGTTTCAAAATAAAGAATAAAAAATAGGGCAGGGGGTGTAGCTCAGGGGTCCAATGCCCCTGGGTTCCATCCCCAGAACCGCAAAAAAAAAAAAAAAAGAGGTAAAAGTTGACATAAGTATTATTTGTATTGTCATTCCTCTCTTTATTTTCCTTACTTAAAGGTGTGACTACACTGTGTGTTTGGCTTTAATGAATTTGGGTTATTGTGAGTTTTTACTGGCTTGCCCTACAGCTGTAATCACTGACTTTTGTGGGGAATGTGTTACTGAGGATTGAGCCTGGGGCATGAGCTACACTCCCAGCCTTACAGGGTCTCACTGTGTTGCGGAGGGGCTCACTAAGTTGCTAAGGCTGGCTTTGAACCTGTGATCCTCCAGTCTCAGCCTCCCAAGTACTAGGATTACAAGTGTGTACCACCACACTCAGCTGTAATCACTGACTTCTAAAATAATTACACAGTAAGGAAATTTGACTATCTTGTGTGCACATTTCCTCTATCTGGAAGGGTGTTGTGATTCCTTTTTTTTTTCTTCAGGTTGGAAGAATTGTTGAACATTCTGATGCTGTTACTGAGATTCTAAATAATGCTGACCTACTGAAACAAATTGTTTATTGCATCCGTGGAGAGAATCTATCTGTGGCTAAAGCGGTGAGTTTGCCAGAGCTATCAGCTTAACATGTCGAGACATTAGTGTCCTGAAGTGAAGACAGGCCTGAGTTGAGTTGAGAGGTGAAGGGTTAGCGTGGGTGATTTGTGAAACCGAATTTGTAATCTCCTGTAGGTGGTATCTAAATGGTTATCAAATAAATAGTAGTGACCTCTTCTCCATTTTGTAGGATACATGTATCTACATTACTGAGCTTATGTTTAGTCGCTTGATCTTTCCCAATTACAAATACCAATAGTGAAGCTAAAATGAAAACATTGGGTTGAATGCATTTTTCCCTGGGTCTGGGGATGGAACCCAGGGCATTCTACCTCCGAGCTACACCCCCTGCCCTGTCTTTTATTCTTTATTTTGAAACAGGGTCTCACTAAGTTGCGGAGGGCCTCACTAAGTAGCTGAGGCTGGCCGCAAACCGTGATCCTTCTGTCTCAGCCTCCCGAATGCTGGGATGACAAGCGTGCGCCACCATGCTGGGCTGGGTCAAATGCATTTTATGCATTAATTTTCACATCAGTCTTAAGAAGTAGATACAAGCCGGGCGTGGTGGCGCACACTTGTCATCCCAGCATTCGGGAGGCTGAGACAAGAGGATGGCAGTTTGCGGAATAGCCTCAGCTACTTAGGCCCTCTGCAACTCAGTGAGACCTTGTTTCAAAATAAAAAATAAAATAGGGCTGGGGGTGTAGCTCAGAGGTAGAATGTCTCTGGGTTCCAATCCCAGTACTGCAAAAAGCAAAACAAAACAAAAAAAGTAGTACAAATATTCGGTATTTGTGTGACTAAGAGACACTTTCTATTTCCTTATAAGGCCATCAAATCCCTGTCAAGAATATCACTAACCCAAGCTGGGCTTGAGGCTCTGTTTGAAAGCAATCTGCTGGATGATTTGAAAAATGTGATGAAAACAAATGACATTGTTCGATACAGGGTATATGAGGTAAGACTAAAAAGTACATTTTCTGATAGTAAGCAAAATACAATAAAATTACAAGGAAGGCGAGAATTCATATGCATTTATTGAATATATTATCTGTTAGGCGCTATCCATGGTACTTGGACACAGGGATGGGTTCCCAACCTGGTACTTACAGTGTGCAGTAGGTACTATATGAGGCAAGATACCATTGAAAGTAGACTGAAAAAAATTAGTACTAGTAGTAGTAAGAAGAAATGGCTCTTAGTCCCACAAGCTTTGTACTGAGTGCTTACACGTATTATCTTTCATTCTTACAGTAAACCTTATACGTTATTATTAACCTCGCTTTTGAAGGACTCCAAAGCTGCACATTTAACAAGCTGCATATTTAAAATAGAACCAAGTACAGTCTAATTCCCACTTTCCTACTTATGTGCCTTGATACCACTCTTCCCTGGTTTTCCTTCTTTCTTCTCAGTCTCCTGACTGATTATCCTCTATTGAATCTTTTATTGTTGAAGTTTGAGAAGACAAAGTCCCAAATCCTGCTCTTATAGGCAAAACATATACAAAGACTTTCTTTCTTTCTTTCTTTCTTCTTTTGGAGAAAAGGTCTATGTTGCCCAGGCTGATGAGTCTCAAATGTAAACTTCCCAATCCAATCCAGACCCCTCCCTTCTTCCCTCCCTCCCTCCCTCCTTCTCTCTCTCTCTCTCTCCTTCTCCCTCTCCCTCTCCCTCTCCCTCTCCCTCTCCCTCTCCCTCTCCCTCTCCCTCTCCCTCTCCCTCTCTCTCTTTTTGTGGTACTGCAGGGGTGAAACCCAGGTGCATTCTACCTATGAGCTACACCCGCAGCCCTATTTTTTTATTCTTCATTTTTTGAAACAGGGTCTCAGTGAATCGCAGAGGGGCCTCACTAAGTAGTAGCTGAGGCTGCCCACAAACCGCGATTCTCCTGTCTCGGGCTCCCAAATGCTGGGATTAACCGGGGTGCGCCATCACACCCAGCTTCAGACCTCTCTTCTGAACTAAGATCTTCATATCCAACTGCTTACTCACTCTTGCCCTGGTGGACATATTCCAGTACCCTCATGCTCATGCTCAAACTGAATCCTCATCCAGCACATCCACCCCCACCCCCCAGGAAAGAAACGGTGGCAACAAACAGGCTCTGTGTCAGAGTTCACGTGGCTGGGTTAGTAGACCGTGAGCTCGTTCATTCTGAGGCCTTGTTCTCCCTGCCATTCAGTCATACCATGTTGATTTTATTTAGACCAGGGCATTTCTCCTTATTGTAATAGTCTCCAGCACCCTGGTCTAAGCTACGACACCCTATCACTGGCACGTACATGGACTTTGCATTTACACTCAAGCTGGTCTCCCCTCACACATTTTATCATCCCTAGTCTATCTTGCTTACATGCAGTCAGAATGATCTTTTTAATTTATTATTTTTAGATTGACAAAGCCATACCATATCATGTACAGCAAGGTGTTTTGAAGTGATCTCTTTACAGTTCATACCAATCTGTACTTGGTAGCGCACACCTGTAATCCTAGTACTTGGGAGGCCGAGACAGGAGGATTAAAGGTTCACAGCCAGCCTCGGCTACTTAGACCCTGTTTCAAATTAAAAAGTAAAATAGGTCTGTGGGTGTGATTCAGAAGTAGAATGTCCCTGAGTTCAATCCCCAGCACCACACACAAAAGTCCATATCCAGTGCCTACAGTCCTTCAATGTCCTCTTTCTCTGTAGACCCTCAAAATATACTTGTTGGCATATGTTGAGGCTGAGTTGGGCAGATTGCAGGTTCATGGGCAGCCTCAGGAATTTAGCAAGGCCTTCAGCAACTTAGACCCCATCTCAAAAAAAAAAAAAGAAAGAAAGAAAAGAAATAGGACTGAGGGTGGAGCACAAATGTGGAATGCCCTTAGGTCCAATCCCAGTACCACAAAAAAGTAGTGACTGCGTGAGTGAACACTTTTTTTCTTAATGGTGCTGGGATCTAACCCAGGGCTTCATACACGCTAGGCAAGTGCTCTACCACTAGGCTGCTGTCCAAGCCAGCAAATGAATGGTTTTTCTAGTTTGTTTGTTTTTGCCAATTTGGGCTAATATACCCCAATTGATGATTTCTTGGTATTGCAGATAGGCCAAGGTATAATGTAGTATTTCTGTGCCAAAGTTATGTGTCCAATGAAGGTTCCCTAGAGATAAATAAAGGATTTCTAAAAATTCAGCTATATAAAGTATCCAGTTCTGCATTTAATTTAAAATGAGATCTAACAATCTTAGGGCTATTTTAATGTTATTTTTTCCTTTTGCTGTTCTCTCTTTCAGCTAATTGTGGAGATTTCTTCTGTGTCATCAGAATCTTTAAAGTACTGTACCGCCAGTGGATTGGTAACCCAGCTCCTGAGAGAGCTGACTGGTGAGGATGTGCTGGTCAGGTGTGTTCACTTAGGTTTTTGGAGGTTTTTTTGTTTAGGGGGTTTGGTACTGGAAATATAACCCAGGGGCCCCCTTCCACCAAGCTATACCCCAGCCCTTTTTGTTTTTTAAAACAGAATCTCACTAAGATAATCACAGACTGGCCTCATACCTGCAATCCTCCTGTCTCAGCCTCCCAAGTGTTGGGGTGACAGGCATGTGTAACCCACCCAGCTCACTGAAGGAGTCCTTAAAGAGAAATTACCTCTTTTAGAGGGCCAGGAAACGACTTTGGGACATAGCATTATGTTTACTGCTAGGGCCTTTGCCCAGATTGGCAATCATTTTTTGTCATTCCTAGTTTATTTTTCACGCATATTCAGAATGACATGTGAACTGGGCGTGGTGGCACACACCTGTAATCCCATTTCTTGGGAGCCTGAGACAGGAGAATTTCAGGTCAGGCCTCCGGGCTATCCTCCCAGACCCATTTCGTTTTTTATTTGGAAGCAGGGTCTCACTAAGCTGCTGAGGGTCTCGCTAAGGAGCTGAATCTGGCTTCGAACCTGCGCGATCCTCCTGTCTCAGCCTCCCAAGTGCTGGAATTACAAGTGCTCACAAGACACTCTTTCAAAATAAAAAGGGCTGAGGGTGTGGCTCACTGGTAGAGTACCACAGAAAGAAAAGATTGCTGAAGTTAAACCATGTTGGAACTCAGCAAAGACCCGCAAGACAGTCCAGCTGGTGTTGGCGGGGGGAGACCGAGGATGGAACCCAGGGGCATTCTCCCTCTGAGCTGCACCCTCAGCCCTATTTTTTATTCTTTATTTTTCAAACAGGGTCTCACTGCGTTGCAAAGGGCCTCGCTAAGTAGCTGAGGCTGTTCTTGAACCATGATGCTTCTGTCTCGGCCTCCCAAATGCTGGGCTTATAAACTGCGCCACCATGCCCGGCTTAGTCCAGCTGTTTTCAAGTGACTCTCCTCTGACCCTAGGCAAGGGTGCTCTTCGACAGTAGCTCTCACAGGGTAACTGCCATTCTGAACTACTTCACATTTTTTCATGGATTCTTTGGCGTTGTTAAATAACCTATTATGACCTATTATGTTGTGATAGAGGAAAAAGAAATAGGGGCTTCTGAAAAGGAGGAAGACTTGAGCTTGCATTCCTCTTGTACTTACACTTACTAGCTGAGCTTGGAAAATGACTTTAGCATGTGTACACCTTGGTTTCTTCATCTTTCAGATGGAACAATAACAGCTGTTATGAAGTTAGGAGGATCTGGGCATGGTAGTGAACGCCTGTAATCCCAGGAATTGGGGAGGATCGAAGGCTCAAGGACAGTCTCAGCAATTTAGCAGAGCATATTTCAAAATAAAATAGGACTGGGGGTGTATCTCCTCTTCCAAACAAACAAAAACCAGGAAGTCTAAATTTAGTCTAAAGATTGAAATCTAAATTCTACCTTATGAAAAGAAATACGACTCCAACTAAGTCACTTTGACTTTATAGGTCTTGTGTCCTCATCTGAAAAGTAGAGTCAAGAGTGTGGACCATTCAGATTTGGTAGAAAGGTTAAGTAAGATAACACATACTGAAGCAGTGTTCCAAGATGCCACGCTCATGCAGTCTCCTTGCGTTTGTCCTTTGGTTTTAGAGCCACCTGTGTAGAGATGGTGACGTCACTGGCATATACCCGACATGGGCGACAGTACCTTGCTCAAGAAGGAGTAATTGACCAGATTTCTAATATAATTGTTGGGGCAGATTCAGATCCTTTCTCAAGCTTTTATTTGCCAGGTAAGAAATGTTACTGCTTCTGGAGATGACAGTGCATGTTTTTTTCTGAGTTATATTGCTTAGGGGAGTCCAGGGATTATTGTTTTTGGAGTTGGTTCCTTTCAGAAGATACATAATAGCCATCAAATTCAGTAGCAAATCAAAAGGTTCATTAACCATGATCAAATAAGATTTATCTCAGAGATGAAAGGATGATTCAACCTATTCAAATCAGTAAGTGTGACATGCCAGGCATGGTGGTTCATGCCTGTAATCCCAGTACTTGGGAGGCTGAGACAGGAGGAGCACAGGTTCAAGGCCAGCCTCATCTACTTAGTAATTAGATTAGAACTAGAATACCATCCAGCAATCCAAAGAAAATGAAATTCTATGTCAAATAGACACCTACAGGTTGGTTGTAGTAGCCTGTAATTACAGTATTAGGGAACCTGAGATAGGAGAATTGCAGGTTCACAGCCAGTCTCAGCTACTTAGTGAGACCCTCTGCAACTTAGTGAGGTCCTGTTTAAAAATAAAGACAAAATTTGGGCAAGCTATGCCCAGCTAATGTAATTTTCTTTGGAAGCCCAATAAATGAAAAGAAAAATGCCAGTAATAACATAGTATATGTCACGGATTCATCAAATCTCTGAATTGGAGTCTTAATCTGATTTAGAATTTGTTCCAGTCATTTTCTTCTAGGATATGGCTGATTAGTCTTTCTTGAATATTTTTAGAGGTTGTAGATTTATTGCTTCCTTGAGTAGTCTACCTTATTTTATTGAACATCTGTTTAAAAATATTTTCCCAATGCTGACCAAGCTTGCCTTCCTATAATTTATATCCACTAGTTTTTATTCTGTATTCTCCCTCTTGCATATAATAATACATCAGTATTCTGGTCTAGTGCCATTAATGCCCTGGGGTTTCTGTCTCTGTGGATGACAGTTTCAAAACGACACACTGCTCTAGCTTTTCTTTCTGGCCTGTAGTTTTTATTCCTTTAAAAACATAGGACTCAGAGCCTGGTGTGGTGGCACATGCTTGTAATCCCTGTGCTTGGGAGGCTGAGACAGGAGGATCACACAGGTTCGAAGCTAGCCTCAGCTAGCTACTAGTAAATGAGGCTCTCAGCAACTTAGTTTTCAAATAAAATATAAAATAGGGCTGGGAGTATAGCCCGGAGATAGAAAGCCTTGGGGGGGGGGGGGTTTCCACCTCCAGTACCACCAAAAAAAAAGAAAAGAAAAGAAAAACATAGGACTCAGCCGGGCGTGGTGGCGCACGCTTGTAATCCCAGCATTCGGGAGGCTGAGACAGGAGGATTGTGGTTTGCGGTCAGCCTCAGCTACTTACTGAGGCCCTTCGCAATTCGGTGAGACCCTGTTTCAAAAATAAAAAAGACTGAAAAATAGGGCTGGGGGTGTAGCTCAGAGGTAGAATGCCTCTGGGTTTCATCACCAGTACTGCAAAAACAAAACAAAACATAGGGCTTGCGGTTTGTGCTGTCTTACTCTTCTTTGTAAATTTCTTTAGGATTTGTGAAGTTTTTTGGAAACCTGGCTGTCATGGATAGTCCTCAACAGATTTGTGAGCGTTATCCTGTCTTTGTGGAAAAAGTGTTTGAAATGACCGAAAGTCAGGACCCTACCATGATTGGTGTAGCTGTGGACACAGTAGGAATCCTGGGGACCAATACTGAAGGAAAGCAGGTTTTACAGAAAACAGGTTGGTATGTCTTGACCCTCTTTAAGTGGATCTTCACTTTGCACAAGGTTCAATTCTGCAGTTCATTTGCTGGCAGGTTAACCATGTTATGAATACTCTTACAAATGGAGGCTTTAGTCATGACTTTGAACTCATCTCAGAAATTCTCATTTACTACTGAAAACCTCCTATATTTTACTTCTTACTGTTAAAGGGCTCTTACCAACCAACCAGTTGAGACCAAACATTATTTCTCCTCTATGTCTTTCTTGAATAGTATTTATGCACGAAGACTGTCGTATCCCAGTTCTAACTCAAACCTTATTTTTTTTTTTAATTTCACTTCTATCACTTCTCTTAGGCCTCATTTAGAAGAAGACATAACAATTACTTCTCAGGGTAGTGAACATTTCATGAAACTTTTTTTATATTTGTAATCTCGGGACATAAAAATGTGTTTGATTTGATTTGATGTTGAAAGAGATACTTTTATGACATATCCATGAGTATCAACATAGCAATGAATTTTACACAAATACATAGCATGACTATGAAAATCTTTTTGAACTATATGTTTAAAACTAATATGCCTGCTTCAGAAACACACATACTAAAATTGGAACAATACGGAGAAGATTAGCATGGCTCCTGTGCAAGGAAGACACGCAAATTCATGAAGTTTTCCATAATTTTAAATATCTGAATGAAGCAACAGGCTGTCTTTTGTTAGAAAAGAACCTGGAAATGCCCAATAAGGGGGGAAAAAAGAAAACTAGTATGTCATCGTGCATCTCAGCTAATATCCTGTTACATGTACTTTCCTAAGTGCTTTTGCCTAGGACACGTAGTCCTTCTACTGTCCTGCAGAGAGCATACCATTGTCATCCTCATTTTATAGATAAGGTTCTAGGATCATACAGACTGGGGCAGCTGCTACTCAAATCAGGTCCTTTGGTCCCAGTCCTCTGCACTCTGCCTTATATGTGCTATACTGCATGTAATTATCTGTCTTAGATCTGTTGGCTTAGTCTCTGTTGGCTTTTTTTTCTTTTCTTCTTTTTTTTTTTTTTTTTTTTTTTGGTGGTACTGGGGTTCCTGGAAACACTTCTA
The DNA here is from genome assembly GCF_963383645.1 of Muscardinus avellanarius. NCBI lineage: Eukaryota > Metazoa > Chordata > Mammalia > Rodentia > Gliridae > Muscardinus > Muscardinus avellanarius. Next base: position 15,175,253 of record NC_137799.1, read on the forward strand.
CTTCCAGGCTACACTCCCAGACCTATTTTTATACTTTTTTATTTGGAAACAGGGTCTCCTAGGCCAGCGCCGCGGCTGGCTTCGAACCTGCGAGATCCTCCTGTCTCTGCCTCCCAAGCGTGGGGATTACAAGCGTGCAGGACCACGCCCGGCTCTATTTGCTTATTTTTATGTTGGTTTAAGTTACAATGGGTCATAATTGATGGAAGTAAACTTAATTTTTCACATCTGTTAAGATGCTGTCATTCAAGTGTTTCAGTTATAAAACATAAGGTAGCAAGTGTTAGGATGTGGCAAAACTACACTCAGTCCTATGTTTTCTGATGGGAATATAAAATGGTACGCTTGCTATAAAAGCCAATATGGAAATTCCTGAAAAAAATTAAACACAGAATTACCTTACCACCCAAAATTCCATTTCTAGGTATATACTGAAAAGTTTTAAAAGCAAGGACTCAGCCATGCTCCATTGGAACAGGCCTGTAATCCCAGTACTGGGGAGGCTAAAACAGGAGGATCGCAAGTTTACGGCCAGCCTCAGGAACTTAGTGAGACCCTACTTCAAAATAAAAAGGGCTGAGGGTATAGGTCACTGGTGGAGCACCTCTGAGTTCAATCCCCAGTACTACCAAAAAGGAAAAAAAGCAGGAACTCACTTGTTTGTACCTGTGTTCATAGCATTATGATAGCCCAAACAAGTGGAAAAAACTCAGTGTTTGTTCGTGGGTGAATGGTAAACCAAGCGTGGTAGAAACATACAGTGGAATGTTGGCCTTAAAAAACTACGAGACTGTAGCGTGTGCCATAGCACAGAGGAAGCTTAAGCCAGACATGGGAGGCAGATATTGTGTGATTGTACTTAGATGAGGAGCATAAGAATAGTCAAATTCACAAACAGAAAGTACTGATTCTAAGGGAAGGGTGGGAATTATCGTTTAATGGGTACAGAGTTTTTCGTTTTGAGTTGTAGATAAAAGTTCTGAAGGTAGATCGTGGTGATGATTGCACGAGAATGTGAGTGCTTAGTGGCACTCAACTGTATGGTTAAAATTGTGAATATTATGGTACGTCTGTTTTACCATATTAAGAAAAACTACATTGTTATCCTTCAAAGGAACCCGTTTTGAACGTTTGCTCACAAGAATAGGACATCAAGCAAAGAACGCCCCCACAGAGCTAAAAATTAGATGTTTGGACGCAGTTTCATCTCTTCTATATCTCTCAGTAAGTAGATGGGGAAATGAATAAAGAATGTTTGGGAGACGAAATCTGTCAAGATAATGCCAGTTAGTGTAAAGCGTGACCACGAAAATGCCATTCTTCTCACTTTCAGTAAAAGAAGAGAACCTTCATATGACTAGTGCCATTTATAAGTTAAAAGTAGAATCTTAACCAGGCACAGAGGGACGCACCTGTAATCCTAATACCTGGGAGGCTGAGACAGGATCCTCACAGGTTCACGGCCAGACTCAGCAACCCCAGGAGGCCCCCCACAACTTAGTGAGACCCTGTTTCAAAATAAAATAGGGTTGGGTGTGTAGCTGAGGTAGAACGCGTTTCGTTCAATCCCCAGTATCACTCACAAGAAAAGTGGAATCTTGGCGCAGTGGCACGCAACTGTAATATCAATACTTGGGATTCTGAGACAGGAGAATCACGGGTTTGAAGCCAGCCTCTCAGCAACTTAACAAGATGCTATTTCAGAACGAAAAAATAAAATAGGGCTGGGTGTGTCGCTCAAAGGTAAAATGCATTGAGGTTAAATCTTCTATACCACAAAAAATAAAAATAAAAAGAAAGAAAGAAAGTGAAATCTTAGAGTTTTGGAACTTAGAATGAAAAAGACCTAGAGATTGTTTAACCCCATCTAACAAAAACTAGGGAAAGTCTGGACTGGCTTTGAGGATGCGCGCACCAGACGTAGCAAAGATCATACAGCAGATGAACAGCCATGTGCCATCTAAACACAGGGTTGTGACATGGGAATGCATGCTGTTTTCCAGATCCTTGACCTTGTGAGATTTTCCTTTTTGTCCTATAGCCTGAGCAGCAGACTGACGACCTCCTAAGGATGACCGAATCATGGTTTTCCTTTCTGTCTCGGGACCCTCTGGAGCTCTTCCGTGGCATCAGTAATCAGCCCTTCCCTGAACTACACTGTGCTGCCTTAAAAGTGTTCACGGTATGTATTCCTGTCTTCTCCAAGTCCTGCTGGGATTCTGCCAGCTCAACACATGAGTGCTTACATGGGCCGGTCCCCGTGCGATTCTCTGGGACGCACAGGTGCTTAGTGCAGTTTCTGTCCTCTGCTATTTCAGAGACACATGTAGGAACACACGTGTTAACAGGTTGTTCAGTAAAGGTACTACTATGTACTGTTTGAGGTTTGAACAGGGTTCTGTGGGCTCACAGAATTAATTTCAAACCCCGTAGGTGCTCTGCGCAGTTGACCTAACCCTCGGCTCCTTCCTGAGCCTCATTTCCTTCCATTTCCATTTTACTGAATAGTCAGTGCCTCCTGCTTGTTTCGTATCTGGACCTTTGCTGTGCTGTCTGCGCCCAACACTCTCCCCTATCCTTGTTCGTTAGCCAAGAACTAGTTCAGAAAACAGGCGTGGTGGTGCACACCTGTACTCCCAGTACTCAAGAGGCTGAGACAGAAGGATCACAGATTCAAGAACACCCTCAGCATCTTCACAAAACCCCTTTTCAAAACAAAAAATAAATAAAATAGGGCTGGGGGTGTAACTCAGAGGTAGAATGCCCTGGGTTCAGTCCCAAATACCACACACACACACACATACCACCACCACCAACAAAAGAACTAGTTCAGGTATCTTTTTAGCACACTTTGTGTAAACCAAGGCTGAGTTAAACAGTGTTGATTCTTGTTTCTTTTTTTCATCTTTTTGCTAAGTGGGAGGAAATTACAAATGTGCACCACCAGGCCCAGTTGAAAATGTTTGGGTTTTTTTTTTTTTCCTCCCCCAGGGGGTGGTACTAGGGCTGGAACCCAGGAGATTTCTACCTCCAGGCTATACTCCCAGACCTATTTTATACTTTATATGGAAACAGGGTCTCACTAAGTTGCTGAGAACCTCACTAAGTAGCTGAGGCTGGCTTTGAACCTGTACAATCCTCCTGTCTCAGCCAGGGGATTACAAGTGTGCACCACCATGCCCGGTGGACAATGTATCATTCTTAAAAGAAGATTTAGATAGCAACTGTTACAAGCTGCGATCTTTTAAAAAAAAAAGTGTTGCTGGGCATGGTGGCCAGGCTTGTAATCCCGGTGCTTGGGAGGCGGAGACAGGAGGATCGTGCAGGTTTGAAGCCAGCCGCGCTGGCTTATGAGACCCTGTTTCCACATAAAAAAGTATAAAATAGGTCTGGGAGTGTAGCCTGTGGGAGTGCAGCCCGGAGATAGAAGGACTTCCAGGAACCCCAGTACCACCAAAAAAAGTGTCTTTAGGGTAGTCTTTTCTTCTCCAGTTTTTGCTTTTGTTTTCTCTACTGTTGTAAATCATGCCTTGTATATCGCTGGGACCTACTTTTGTCGTGAAACAGAACTACTCATTACCTGTTCTTTATAAACAACTGGGTTTATTTTTACCATTATATATCATAATTTGTGTAACTGTTCACTTTTAAATATATTATAGTTTTTACACTATAATGAATATCTTTGTATGTGAAGCTTTTAAATGTTTAATTAATTTTTTTTCTTAAATTTATTTCTCAGGAGAGAACTTAGTGGGCAAAAGGTAATATTCCTTTGGGAGGGAATTAACTTGGGCAAAAGGTAGAAGAAACTGACTGATTTTTAAGGTTCAGCTGCTACCTTTGTTTGCCCCCAGCCCTGTTTTGTTGGCTTTTTTTTTTGGGGGGGGGTACTCAGGGAGAACCCAGGGGTTTTCTACCTCCAGTCTATACTCCTAGATCTATTTTATTTTTTATTTGGAAACAGGGTCTCACTAAGTAGCTGAGGCTGGCTTTGAATTTGCACCGTCCTCTTATCTCAGCTTCCCAAGTACTGAGATTACAAATGTGCACCACCACGCCCGGCTTTTGTTTTTATTTTGAGGTTGATGAACCTGAGATCCTCCTGTGTTAGCCTTCAAAGTCCTAGGATTACAGGTATGAGTCACCACACCCTGTTCAAGCATAACTTCTTAAGATTCAGAGTGATTGTATTTTTTCTGCCTTCTATTTCAGGCCATTGCAAACCAACCCTGGGCTCAGAAGCTCATGTTTAATAGTCCAGGTTTTGTAGAATATGTGATGGATCGGTCTGTGGAGCATGACAAAGCTTCAAAGGATGCCAAATACGAACTGGTGAAAGCACTTGCCAATTCCAAGACAATCGCAGAAATCTTTGGAAACCCAAATTATTTGAGGCTCAGAACTTACCTGAGTGAAGGTCCATACTACGTGAAACCTGTTGCCACAACAGCAGTAGAAGGAGCTGACTGATTTCTTGTAGAGGACCACATTTGACCAGAATACATCCTAAGGCACTTGATGCCATCCCTATTTTGTGAAAAAGAGACTTCCCTCCCCTGCAGAATTATCATGGCTTATCTAATGTAACTTTATTACCAAAGTTGTTATGTTTCTACATTGAAATACAAAGTGGAACCAGGAGTTTGGAATATATTAAGAGCAGGTAGATGTGGTCATCAAAGAGTGCTTTTCAGATTTCTGTGACTGCCTTAATCTTTTCAACAAGATGGAAATTTTGTCCTTTCAGAATATTTTTAGCCGGGCATGGTGGCACACACTTGTAATCCCAGTACTTGAGAGGCTGAGACAGAAAGGTCACAGGTTTGCAGCCAGCCTCACCTACTTAGTGTACTTGGTGAGGCCCTCCGCAACTTAGACCCTGTTTTCAAATAAAAGAATTAAAAATAGGGCTGGGGGTATAGCTGAGAGGTAGAATGTCCCTGGGTTCAGCCACTGGTACCACACAAAAAAAGAAAATTTCTCTATGTTCATGATCTTAAAAATCCGCTCAAATCGAGTAAAACCAAATTTCTGAATTTTTCTTCACCACCTTTTAAAACCTTTTACTTTTTCTTTTTCTTTTTTCTTTTGGTGGTGGTACTGGGGGTTCCTGGAAGCCCTTCTACCTCTGGGCTACACTCTCAGACCTATTTTATACTTTTTATTTGGGAACAGGGTCTCTTAAGCCAGCGCGGCTGACTTCAAACCTACGCGATCCTCTTGTCTCCGCCTCCCATGTGCGGTTATTACAAGCATGCACTGCAACGCCCGGCTTAAAACCTTTTTCATTTTAGACGAGTGTGGTGGTGCACGCTTGAAATTCCAGCATTTGGGAGGCTGAGACAGGAGGATTGCGGTTCGGAGGTAGAATGCCCCTGGGTTCCATCCCCAGTACTGCAAAAGTAAAATAAAAATAAATAAGGAGCTGGGCATGGTGGCTCATGCTTGTAATCCCAGCACTTGGGTGGCTGAGGCAGGAGGATTGCGCAGGTTCAAAGCCAGCCTCAGGTACTTAATGAGGCTTTCAGCAACTTAGACTCTATTTTCAAATAAAATATAAAATAAGTCTGGGAGTGTAGCCCGGAGGTAGAAAGCCTCTGGGTTCCATCCCAGTACCAATAAATAAATAAATAAATCTTTTTTCATTTTATTTTTTTATGTATTTTAAATATTGGTGCATTGTAGGCTTACATCATTGTGTCGTTCTAGTGTAGTGACTACATGCACACAGCACTTGTTCTTTTTCCTCATCTGATTCTGCTTGTAAAATCTTGGATATATTTGAGAGTAAGTAGTTTAAAATCCTCAAATTATGATCTCTATTCAGAGAGTACTTTTAAGATTACTTGACTTTTTGTTATTATTATTTTGAAAAGTAGACAAAATAAATCTCTAAAAATGTTTGTGATATTGTTTTGTTGTTTTTTGCTGTTTTACCAATAAGTTTGACCCTGTTGTGGTTATTGGGAGTGCTAACATGTTAGCTATAAAGATACCTCAACTGTCATTTTATTTATTGGCAGTTTGTCATCGTTGGGGGTTTTGCTGTTAATTTTTCCTATTCATAAAGTCAATTATGAGTTGATCAGAGAGACAATGACTTCTAATAACCAGAACTGAAGTAGAAAGGACAGTGTATGAACTAGGATACCATATCATTAATACAAAGGGTAATCTTTCTCCTTACTGAGGGAGACTATACCCACCTATTTTCCAGTGTTATCCTCTTTTAACAGCAAAATATTCTGCATACCAAATCACCTGCCAGAAGTTTCTGCCTAAGCTTGTCAAAGCGACATTGAGAGATGTGTTCCTTTTAGGTCACGGTAAAGTTGATAAACCATTCCTGCTCTATAACAAAATGGTTCTCAAATGACTAGAATCTTACTAGTCATAATCTTACTTTAAAATCTGCTTCAAATCAAGTAAAAACAAATTGTTTCTGAATTCTTTTCATCACCTTGTTTAATTCTTTTTTCATTTTAGCCAGGCATGGTGGCACACACTTGCAATCCCAGCATTCGGGAGGCTGAGACCCGAGGATCGTGGTTCACAATCTGCTCCCCAGAGTGATCCTTCCTTTCCTTCAACCATCTCTAGTTAATCTCGGAGTCTTTTCCTATGTTTCTATACTGACCATTTCTCTATTGTTAACATCACTAATTAGGCTATAGCCGGGTCTTTCCTGGCCTGAAATATTCTTTAAAGTGACTTTAAGCTGGGCCCTGTAACGCACACTTTTAATCCCAGCATTTGGGAGGCTGAGACGGGAGGATCCAGGTTCACAGACAGCCTCAGCTAGTTAGGCCCTTTACAACTCAGTGAAACCCTGTTTCAAAATAAATAATACAAAATAGGGGGCTAGGGATGTAGCTCTGAGTTATTCAGAATGCCCCTGTGTTCCACCCCCAGTACTGGAAAAAAAAAAAAAATCAGAGAAACTTCATAAAACATGAGAGTAGAGGGTTGCTTTCTTTTATGGGCCAAAGGCCACTTAATAATAAGACTTGTAAGATAAAGAAATCTTAATCACTAAAATACACAGCATTGTTTTTTATAGTCCCCATGTGAAAACGTTTAAAGCTGTCCAGGTATGTCAGAAGTTTGCAAGAAATGAGGCCATAGTAAGTCTCAAACAGTGAACATTCTTTCCCATCATTAATTTCCTTCCATGCCAGGGACATTTCAGCATCTATAGTTTCTGAGGATGTAAAAATGAACTTATAGCAACATCTGTTGTATCTGATGTGCCTTTTCCCAGAAAATCTTGAACTGTGGATGGGTAAAAGGCCAATGGCCTTAGCACAAATTCCTACAAACACATCAGCGGGCACCGTGATGGGTACTTCTTTGAAAACCACGTACATCATCCGAGCCACATCCTGGGACACTATAAAGGCCTCACCACTGCAGTAATCTGGGTAGTATTTTTCTGGATACTCACTAAGAGGGACAAATCTGGAACTATGGGGGTCTCTGTGGGGTGTATCCTGATGGTTGACCCGTCCTACGTAGATATCTTCAAGGTGTTCCTTTACATTGAGAAGATAGTCTACCAAGTTTGGTAAGTTGACAAACATCTCTTCATCAACCTTGAGAATAAACAGGGCATTAGGGCAGAAAGTCACGGCCCACTGTGTCATTGCGATAATCTTCAGGGTCTGGTTCTCAGGACTGTCCAGGAAAATTCCTTCAATTATATCATTATTCTTCTGTGACTCTTTGTCTATCTCTTTCTGAGTAGTTACCGAAGCAGGCATTCCCAAAGCGAACAGTGTGAGAATGGGGTGCCCTTGGACACTGGTCACATTACCCCAGGTTTTCCTGATGAGGGCCCGTCTCGTTCCATTTCCCGGGTTACTGAAGATAAGAGAGAGCAAAAATACACTCTTCCCTTTACACACCTCCGGCTGGCTCAGGAAGTAATATTTGGTGAGATTATTTCTTAGGGGTTCCACATTCAATTTTCTTGCCTTCTCCTTAATTTCAAGAACTTTCATATCTATGTGAGGCAGAGAATGCAGAAAGTATTCTTCCACAAAGTCAGCCCCAAAAAGCAAGGCGTGAAACAGTATGACATTAAAGAGAATGAAACACCACTGGTGAGTCCGAAGTCTGCAAAACGTCACCTAAACAAGAAAAAGATACACATTCGCTCACGCTTTGCTTCCATTCCTGTTTTTGCCCCTGCCCCACTGGGCCCTCTGAGGATTTTATTCAAAATTGTTTTATTAGTGCGCTGTAATTACACATCATACATTCAAAGTGATCTACTCATACATGCATACATTGCTTGGTGTGTGTTCCCTCTCTTCTATGGACTTTTTAAAAATTTTTTTATTGGTGCATTATATTCATACATCATATTGGGGTAAAAAACTTGTGTGTAACTTCTATGGACTTCTGATAGCACTCAGTAATACATAGTATTTTAAGTCATTCTCTGTCTCCTGTTAGATTTTGGTTTCCTGGACAGGAGGCATCGAGTTCAGTGATAGGAAAAAAAAAAAAAGAAAGAAAAAAGAAAGAAGGAAGGAAGGAAGGAAAAATGGACCTTGAGTAAATTGTTAGTTGTTATTCTTCCTTGTATGGATAAAAGCCTTCTTAACACACAAATAAAAACATTGGCAATTACAAAGTAGAATCAGACACAGACACATGCAGATTATATAACAAGTGGCATCATTGTGATCGAAGACTCTAGGGAAAATATGATGTTCTTCTGTTCTTTCTTGAATGGAAGTACCTGGATCAGTTTCTTCTCTAATTACAAAGGTCAAGGGCTATTTTTCCATGAAGTGGTTGCTTTTGATGGCTACCACACACTGTATCAAACATTTACACTCTTCTAGTATGACTTTCCAGTGTAATCTTAACAGTGAATCAGAGTCTGGTTTTTTTTGTGGGTTTTTTTTTTTTTTTTTTTTTTTGGTGTTACTGGGGATGGAACCCAGAGGCTTTCTACCTCCGGGCTATACTCCCAGACCCATTTTATATTTTTATTTGGAAACAGGGTCTCACTAAGTTGCTGAGAGCCTCACTCAGTAGCTGAGGCTGGCTTCGAACCTACGCGATCCTCCTGTCTCAGCCTCCCAAGTGCGGGGATTACAAGCGTGCACCACCACGCCCGGCTTCAGAGTCTGTTTTGACAGTGTCTCCTAATCCACCTGATCCATCTGTCAGTGTGGGCAAGGTTTTACTATCTGCATGGCCCTTCTTTAGAGACCTAGGATGGACCTGAGCTATGACTAATTCATCTCATCAAAGGAGATGGAGACTTTCCCTCTGAAAGGGATGGGCAGAATTGTAACATAGAACTATGGAACAATAAATAAAAATTTATTCAATGGTGGTGGTGGTGTGTGTGTGTGTGTGTGTGTGTGTGTGTGTGTGTTACTAGGGATTGAACCTAGGATCATTCTACCTCCAAGCTACACCCCAGTTCTTTTATTTTATTTTTATTTTGAAGCAGAAGTTCGCTAGATTACTGAGAGTCTGGCTACATTGCTGAGGCTGTCCTCGGGCCTGTGATCCTCCTGTCTCAGCCTCCCAAGTACTGGGATTATAGGCATGGACTATAATGCCTGGCTTCAATGGAGCTTTGATTAACAAAACCTCCCACAATAAAAGATACCTGTTAGTGAGTACTTGCTGTGTGCTAGGCACTGTGCTAAGCACTTTATGCCTTCACTCTTTTAGTCCTGGTAATATTCCTTTCAAGCTAGATTATCTTCAGAATTAAGCTGGGCATTTGAGTAGTTTAGTAACTTTCCCCAAGAGTACACAGTGGGAAAGGGCTTGGGGTAAGGCCATACCTAGAACTCAAATCTGTCAGATTCTAGAGTTTACTTTTTATCACTGGAGAATGCTGACTCCTATCTTTTCTTATCTATTTTCACTGAATAGGAAAAAAAACAACATAATAAAACATACTTTTACAATTATAATATGAATTCCCATTTTCTCAGTACTGATGATTTATGCATAGAAGAAAAATTCAGCTTCCTCAAAACCTAATAGATAATAGATATCAAATGCTTCAAAGATGATCAGAAACATACCTGCATGTTGTCTGGGAGCAATGTTAGAGCTTTGGAAGTTATCAAGTCCAGATGCCAAGTTATGCCCAAATGTATCTCGGGATCACTCCAGTCTAGCCACAACTGCAGTTAAGTACTTGGTGCCTGAAACTTTAAGGATAAGGTTTCTTGCCAATTGACCAGAACTTTTGTCCCAGAATACCAGCTGACTACGTAGGAGAAGGAGAGGGAGAGAGAAAAAACTGATCATATTACAGCTAGAGTGAATCCAGAACAAAGAATGGAAAAAGAACCTCTTCAATTCCATCCAGCCTGTATATCTCCTGAGACTGACCCCTTGTCTTCATGCTCAGGAATTCAAAGAGCAATCCACCCACATCACCTCTCCACAGCCTCATTGCTCAAGGAGAAACACTGTAGTGTTTTTTGGAGTTCATCTGGAGGAAATAAACAGTTGGAATATACTTGCTTCCTACCACATGAACATGTTTTAACTGTTGTAAACATTAAGAAAGTGTGTGTGAAGCCAGGCATGGTTTATAATCTCAGCAAGACTAGAGGATCAGCTACTAAGTGAGGCCCTCCACAATTTAGTGTGAACCTGTTTCAAAACAAAGAATAAAAAGCCAGGCGTGGTGGTGCACGCTTGTAATCCCAGCATTCCGAAGACAGAGACCAGAGGATGGAGGTTTGCGGACAGCCTCAGCTACTTAGTGAGGCCCCCCGTAACTTAGTGAGACCCTGTTTCAAAATAAAGAATAAAAAATAGGGCAGGGGGTGTAGTTCGGAGGTCGAATGCCCCTAGGTTCCATCCCCAGACCCACACACAAAAAAAATTAAAAATCAAAGAATAAAAAATAGGACAGGGGGTGTAACACTCGGAGTTCCATCCCAAGACCTGGAGAAAGAGAGAGAGAGAGACAGACAGACAGACAGACAGACACTAGGGTTTGAACCCAGGGAGCTCTGCCTCTGAGCTATGCCCCCAGCCCTATTTTATTTTTTATTTTGAAACAGGATCTTATCAAGTTGCTGAGGGCCTTGCTAAACTATAGAGACTGGCCTTGAACCTGTGATCCTCCTGTCTCAGCCTCTCAAGTACTGGAATTCCAGGTGTACACCACCATTCCTGGTTAAATATTAAGGAATTCTTATAATCCCTAGTGGGTGCGCTTTTTTCTTCCCTGAGACATTTTATAGTAAGATTTGGTGTATCTTTGTGTTTTTCCCCCACCCAGTACTGGAGATTGAGCCCAGGGGACATTCTACCTCGGGGCTACACCCCCAGCCCTATTTCTTATTTATTTTTTGAAACAGTTCTCCTTGGATTGCAAAGGACCTCACTAAGTACCTGAGGCTGGCCACGAACCCAGATCCTCATGTCTCAGCCTCCCAAATGCTGGGATTACAAGAGTACATCACTAAGCCCAGCTAGATTTGGTGTATCTTATTGGGAAAGATTCTGAATTATTGGTATGAGCTATGTAAAAACTTTACCAAGTCAGCCAGGCGTGGTGGCGCACGCTTGTAATCCCCGCGCTTGGGAGGCTGAGACAAGAGGATTGCACAGGTTTGAAGCCAGCCTCAGCTACTTAGTGAGGCTTTCAGCAACTTGGTGAGAGCCTGTTTCCAAATAAAATAGAAAATAGGTCTGGGAGTGTAGCCTGAAGGTAGAAAGCCTCTGAGTTCCATCCCCATCACCAAACACAAAACAAAACAAAAACTTTACTAAATCAATTACAGACTAACTCCCCAGGTAAGTTAATCTACAAATAGAAAACATAATATAGTTCATTTTAGCCTAAACTGCAGAAACTATACATTTGATTTTCTGTGAAACACGTAGGAATTACCCTAAACACCATTTCTACCAGAAAGTTTATTTTGTGGTCCTGGGGATGAAACCCAGGGGCATTCTACCTCTGAGCTATACCCTCAGCCCTAATTTTTATTCTTTGAAATAGGGTCTCACTGTGTTGCAAAGGGCCTCACTAAGTAGCTGAGGCTGGCTATGAACCCGGATCCTCCTGTCTCAGCCTCCTGAATGCTGGGATTACAAGCGTGTACCACCATGCCCGGCCTACAAGTTTATTTCAAGAAAAGAAACATTGAGCATATTTTCATGTTCCTGTCACATAAGAAGTTACTAGAACATTTTGTTTTTGTGCTTTTTTACATATTGAACAGTTTTTGTAATTATTTGGCTAGGAATAATTCCTTAAAGTTGGTGCGTGCGTGCGTGCGTGCATGTGTGTGTGTGTATTTTGAATCCAGGGATGTTATATCTCTGAGCTATACCCTCCAACCCTATTTTATAATTTTTATTTTGAAACGAGGTCTAAGTTGCAGAGGGACTTGCTAAGTTGCTGAGGCTGGCCATGAACCTACAATCCTCCTATGTCAACCTCCCAATCTGTGATTACAGGTGTGTGCCAACATGTCCAGTTCCTAATTATTTTATAATGTTGACAGCAGTCACTCTCTGGCTTACAAGTCTACAGTGGCTTTCTGTTGCCTACAAAGTCAAATTTTCTCTCTTGAGACCTGACTTGGAGACCCCTATACTTCACTTCCATTCCACACAATTTTGATTTCCCAAGATTCAAGTTCCCTAGTTGGAGTCAGGATGCTTGGAATGTTGGATGTGTTCTATTACTAACTGGATAGGTAACTCTTATTGTCTATATTACGTATTATGCCTATGTCACCAGACTATGCTAGCCACAATGATAGCCTAATTAGCAACATGAGGCTATATTAAAATTAAAACTGATTTCCTCAATGATATTAGGCACTTTCACCTATTTACTACAAGAGACCAGTAACTGCTTTATTAGCTAGCACCAAGAAAGCATATTTCCATTATTGCCAGTATAGACATACAAGAATATGCCAGTATAGACATACAAGAATAATTTGTGCCCTGAAGTAGGTTTGAGTTGCTTCCAAAAGATAAGAGAGCTGTTCCTTGTGCAACCTAGAGGCATTCAGGAGCTCTCCCTAACGTAAACAAGAGAGAGCCAGTTAAAAGACTGGAGAGTGTGGGGGATGGTATGTAACTTACGTGCCTTGTCAGGTTTAATAAATTTCTTTTTTTTCCAGTTTCAAAGATATTTAATATTATTTACACTGTTAAGGAACAGGTGATACATTTCCATTGGTTAGAAACTGACCTTTCTATAACAAAAGAGGTTTTAAAAATCAGTGTCTGTTATTACCGCTAAAATCTTAAATTTCAAACTTACTCCTCCCCTTTCCAAAGTGAGAGACTGAGGGTATAAGAATCAAGTGAGCCTTTAGTTTGAGGCTCAGTTCCTGAGTTTGTCAGCTGAGCCACTGACCAGTAGATGGACCTGTCTCTGGTTCCGGCCTGGGAATCAGGGGGAAACTGAAGAGGGGAGACTGAGTCTCCTGCAACAGAAACTACCTTCTAAGATTGTTGTGGGAACTGAGACAATACACATCAAGTGTTTGGCAGTTTTAGTTCTTGACGCTAAAAGATTTGCATGCTTCAGCCCTCAAAAGGATCAGATGAGATGGTACTATAATGATTATGCAGATGCGGAAAATAAAGTAACCAGGCCCCGGGCAGAGTTTAAGTGTTGTGGTCCAACTTTACATCGCGGCAGCTTACCATATATCACCTCTCACCATGCTTTAATTTTCTCTGTAGCACTTAATGTTCGTGACCGTCTTTATCTTCCTCCTTCCACTAGTTGTAGGCCTCAGGCGGTTAGAGATTTTTGTTTTTTGATAGGTTCACTAACCTATCTCCTAAAACAAAGTTTAGGATAAAATAGGGGCCCAGTGGGTTGTTTGAATTTGGCCACATCTCAGCTTTTGACTTATAGCTCCCTCTGCCAGGTAAAGTGAAAATAATTAAAAAAAAAAAAAAACTGTCATTTAGCTGGAAAAGATTGGAAAGGGGGCGTAAGCGCTCCGTGCAAATTTGGATTTGGGGCGTGAAAACCAATAGGCTTCCGGTGTTGAGAGGCGAGGGCCGTACTGCGCATGCTCCGCATCTGTGCGCTGATTTCCCCCCCCCTCTTCCCAGCACCACCTCTGGGCCGGGGCCGGAAGTGCTGCCGCTTCCGTCGGGCGTCCCGGGGCGGTGGGACGCGCGGAGATGACGCAAGCAGCACCGGAAGCCGCTCCCCAGTGAGGCTGCGGACCCAGAGCGGCGGCCGCAGGTCCAGGTCTGTACTTGAGGCGGGGCCGTCAGGGAGGGGGCTCTCTGGCGGCCGCGCCTCTGCTGACTCGCGGCGCCGCCGGCTGTTTGTCTTCCTCTCCCTGCAGGCGCCATGGCTGCGGATCGGACCCGGCCGCTGCGAGGCTCTGGAGGCCCGAGCGCGCCTAGTCGGTGTGAGCCCGGCGCGAGGTCCCGGGCCCCGGGGCGCTCGCTCAGGTCAGTGCCGCGCGGAACACTGCTCTGGGAGCTGGGGACCTTGGAGCCACCAAGGGCTGGGGGATCTGGAGTCCATTTTTGAGATAGAAAAATTAGATCTCAGAGTTCCTGCCTCCTAGAGCCTCCGTTTCCTTGGTGCAAACGAGTTAACCGTGGTGTTCTAGGGCCGCCAGGAGTTTGACAGCTGAAGTGCGGAGAGGGGGTTTATGAAGTGGAGGTGGTGTAGTAACGTGAGGGACTGCGCCATAATTGTGGGCATACCATGGAGACAGGTGTGTGTGCGGGGTGCTGCTTGGGAGAAAAAAAAAAGGCAAAGTTAACAGCATTAATCCTAAGTAATAACGGCAACTGACACTTATTGTAGGCTTACCGTCTGCGGGGTATTGTGCTAAACGCTTTTCTCTGCCTCATCGTGCTTAATATTCACCAAAACCTTGTTCGTGAGTGCAAAATGCTGTTCGTGGTTACATTTTTCAAGTAAGGAAACTGGACTTGAGATAGGTGAACTGGTTTGTCCAAGGTCACATAACAAGTTGCAGGGCGTATATTTTACAAACATTATTTGTATTCTTTTAGAGCTTTTGAATTTTAATTTTAATACCATAATCACACCGTTTTAGATTCAAAAAGGCATACAGTTAAAGGGAACCCCTCACCTGTTTTCCTCAGTTCTCTCTGGAGGCAACCAGTATTATGATTTCCTCCAGTATTCAAGATGTATTTCATGTGTAAGTTTATAGGTAAATAGGCATTTTCAAAGCCTCTGTACTTTTTAGCTGGTTATGCTGGATAGAAAAAAAGAAAGAGGAAGCCTCCTTCCCAACAAAAAATGCCTGGCTTTCATTCTTTACTAGGCCAGGTTCTGGTGGAGTGGGAAGGAAAACACACCCACACTTTTATTCAGAATGCCCATCTCTACAAAGACTTAGGAATGTAGGTTTTGATTTTGTTTTAGGAGTTTGAGGGCTGGGCAAGATATTGAGTCTTTACTTTCTAGGTAACTCTGGGAAAGCCACTCCATTTCTGGGGTATACATTTCCTCATTTGCTAATTAAGAGCAATAATATTGATACTATTTATGAACTTGTGAAGATCAAGTTAGGTGATAATACTTATGAGCAGTACTTTAATCTTTCAAATGAATTAAAAGCATGAGAGTTGTTTAAGGGGCGTAGGAAGTTAATGCTAGAACCAGAGAACAAACCCAAATGCCCATTTTCTAGTTTAGGAATCTTGTTAGCACAATACTTTTTTTCTCAGAGTCTTGTGGCTGTTAATATTAAAGGCAGGAAGGCAAGTTTAATCTTTCATATTTGAGGTAGGAGAAAAAAAGTTAAGGCACTAGCGTACGTGGGTAGGGTAGAGAGAATACTTAGTGATCAATGATAGTCTCAAGTCAACAACTCCCCTTAATTATGAAATTAAACACCCAGCACATTTGAGTCCTTCAGTTTTTCTTCCAGATTTTTTGTCTTTTTTGTTTGTTTGTTTGTTTGTTTGTTTTTTTGTTGTTTTTTGGTGGTACTGGGGTTCCTGGAAGCCCTTCTACCTCTGGGCTACACTCCCAGACCTATTTTTTAAATTTGGAAACAGGGTCTCTTAAGCCAGTGAGGCTGGCTTCAAACCTGCACGATCCTCCTGTCTCCGCCTCCCAAGATCCTCCTGTCTCCGCCTCCCAAGCGCAGGGATTACAAGCATGCGCCACCACGCCCGGCTTTCTTCCAGATATTAAGAAAAATTTTGTGATAAGATTATAAGGTTGAAAGGAATGATAACGGTCATGTCATTCCAGCCTCAGTTTCACAGAAAGGAATCCTGCCAGGTATTCATAGTAAAGAAACTAGTAACCATTTGAGTTACCCTAAACTGGGGACTGTGCTACATGTCTCTTTTTTTTTTTCTAATTCTCACAATCCTACAGTTGGACAGTAGCTTTCATATTACAAATGACAGAACTGAAGCTTAGAAGTTAGTTGAACATTCCCACAGTCACACAGGAAATAGCTGAATCTGTGAACAATTTGACTCCAAAGCATTTTCATTTATCCCATTCTGCCTCTGTGTCCAGCTATCCTAAGTACTCACAGTAATGGGAGACTTAACAGTCTGGGTGTGCCTGCTTCATTGTTGGAAAGCTCTGATTTAAAAGCTCCTTCTTGCAGTGCACCTGTAATCCCAGTGCTTTGGAGACCAAGACAGGAAGATGACAGGTTTGTAGCCAGCTTTAGCAACATAGTGAGGCCTTCCGAAACTTAGATAAAAACTTCCAGATAAAAAACGGTCTAGTGGTGTAGCTCAGAGATAGAATGCCCCTGGGTTCAGTCCCCAATAACACAAGAAAAAAAAAAGCTCCTTCACATGTTGAATTGAATTCCCACTTCCTGATGTTTCTTCCTGAGGACCTTGTGCTACAAGTACATGGTATTCCTAGAGGCTCCATAAGAGTTCATTTTAGACCTGTGGCCTTAAGGAAATCCCCTCCAAAGTTAGTTGACTCTCAGAAAAATAAAAATTGGTGGTGTTTTGTTTTGTTTTGTGGTGCTAAAGGGAATTGGTGTTTTTAAATAGTGTATTATATTGAGTTAATGAGTCCTCCTTTATCTTAAAAAATAAAGCCTTTTTTGTACCAAAAAAGAACTGAAAAATAGCTTCTTTGTAGGGGTTGAATAGCTTAAAAGAAAATCTTAACATATTGTCTGGCAAAAATAAATAAATCCTTACAAGTTAGAATATATAAATCTCAGAAATGGGGCTAATTTAAAGGTGCTCATTGGAAAGTTTGTGGGCATATTACCTTGTTCTGTTGTAGAATGTCTTTTAAATATTTATGAATAATGGGGACCTGATAATGTTTTAATGGGTATTTAAAAATTGCCTTGTGGCTATTTAAGTAACTCATAAAAAGTTGTGACAGATGTGTGTGAGGGGGTGTGTATGTGTGTGGTGGAGGTCTGATGGAGGAAGTCCTTCCATACTTGTCACTGTAAAAAATGGTTCCAGGGCATGTTTTTAATTGACCAATATTTTGTTACATTTTTTGGATGCTCATAGAAAAGGATCACTTGTCTTGTGAATGGTTATTCTTAAATATAGAGATTTTCTAGAACTGTTAGTAGAGAATTGCTAAGATACAGAGAAAGGAGAGGGGCTTGTTATCTTGTAATATAAGTTGATAAAATTTTATGTGAACTGATTATATATATATATATATATATATATATATATATATATATATATAGTGGTACTGGGGATGGAACCCAGGGGCATTCTACCTCCGAGCTATACCCCCAGCCCTATTTTTTATTCTTTATATTGAAACAGGGTCTCAACTGAGTTTCATAAGGCCTCACTAAGTAGCTGAGGCTGGCTGAGAACTGCGATACTCGTGTCTCAGCTTCCTGAGTGCTGGGATTACAGGCACGCACCACCACACCTGGTTTACTAAACTGATTCTTTTTGGTAGCCACGGAAATCTTTAATATAAATTCATATATCCTCTCTAAATCCTTTAGTTTCAAAAATAATTTCTTGAA
This sequence comes from Muscardinus avellanarius, assembly GCF_963383645.1. Taxonomy (NCBI): domain Eukaryota; kingdom Metazoa; phylum Chordata; class Mammalia; order Rodentia; family Gliridae; genus Muscardinus; species Muscardinus avellanarius. The sequence continues at coordinate 15,193,234 of NC_137799.1, forward strand.
GTATAATCACAGTTCAGTTCCAGAAATCAAAACTATTAGATAGCAGATGATGTATTGATGTGAACCAATAAATCATGCTGCTCTTTTTCTGACAATATTCTTGCCAAATTTGATACTGGAAAATTACGATTTTTACTCACATCAACAAATTTGAAAGATGAGCTCTGGCTTCTTAGATCTGATCAAGGTGATATATTTGAAAATAAATTTATTTTCCTTTTCCACACTAATGTGGACATGAGCTTTAAAAATTAGGCCGGGTGTGGTGGCACACACTTGTAATCCTCGCATTTTGGAGGCTGAGACAGGAGGATCGCACAGGTTCAAAGCCAACCTCAGCTACTTAGTGAGGCTCTCAGTGACTTACTGAGACCCTGTTTCCAAATAAAGTATAATATAGGTCTGGGAGGATAGCCCAGAGGTAGAAAAGCCTTTGGGTTCTACCTCCAGTACTACTGAAAAAAAAAAAAATTAGACTATAGGCCAGGTGTAGTACTGGGATTAAAGGGAGGCTCCAACATACCTGGCTCATTTACTTTCTTTGATCTGTACTTTCCTCATCTGCAAAGTGAAGATAATGATGATAATAGAGGTTTTGAGTTTATTTTGTTGTTGGTTTTTGGTACTGGGGATGGAACCCCGGGGCATTCTACCTCTGAGCTACACCTCCAGCCCTATTTTTATTCTTTATTTTGAAGCAGGGTCTCATTAAGTTGCAAAGGGCCTCACTAAGTAGTAGTTGAGGCTGTCTGCGAACTTCGATCCTCCTGTCTCAGCCTCCCGAGTGCTGGGATTACAAGCTTACACCACCACACCCGGCTCTTGTTTTTAAGCATCAGAATTATTATTACTACTTGCTCTTTCTTTCTTTCTTTCTTTCTTTCTTTCTTTCTTTCTTTCTTTCTTCCTTCCTTCCTTCCTTCCTTCCTTCCTTCCTTCCTTCCTTCTTTCCTTCTTTCCTTCTTTCCTTCTTTTCTTCTTTCCTTGTACTGGAGATTGAACTCAGGGGCATTCTACCTCCAAGCTACACCCCAGCCCTATTTTCTATTCTTAAATTGAAACGGTCTCACTAAGTTGCGAAGGGCCTCACTAAAGAGCTGAGACTGGCCAAGAACTTGCAATATTCCTTTCTCATCCTCCTAAGTACTGTGTTTACAAGCATGCACCATCATGTCTGAGACTATTTGCTGGGTTTTGTTTTTTTTTTTAGGGTGGTATAGGAATCTCACTTTGTTTCACAGGTTGGCCCCAAATTTGGGATCCTTCTGCCCCAGCCTCCCAAGTAGCTAGGATTAAAGGCACATGCCACTGTGCCCCATAGCATTAAGATTATTAATTTCTTCATTCATGCAGGCTTCTAGCCCCGTCCTGGCTTTCTGGGACCATGGTTAAGAGTTGTTGATAGCTCTTTTGAAGCTTATGAAAACATTATGTAAGGCCTTTGATAATTCGTGTCCTAACAGTACCACAAAGAGAAGAACCAGAATACACGAAGAACTTAATTTATTACACCTGCTTATTTTTCTTTTTCAAATATTTTTTCCTAAACATCTGTATTGCAAAAGCAACTACTCAGTTCTGTCATTTGGGTGACAAGTCAGGTTGTACCTAGCATGAAAACTAATATTTAGATTACTTCTTCTCCAGAGTCTTGCTTTCTGATTGTCGCATCCCTCCTGCTTATTTTTGGGACTTTAGTGCTCAAATAGAGTGAATTTAGAAATTAAGAACGTAACTTTTTAATGGTTTTGAAGAGGGGGTGGTATTGCAGTACACACTGTTTTATTATGAATGAATAAGTACCTTGTAAATCTTACTGTGACAATGCACGTATCATGTGCTAGACCTCATAAGAAACAAGTCACATCAACCTGTGTTTCACTGATACGTTTCAGAGATTATGATTTGTTAAAGTATGTTTTCGCAAGTGTATCTTCCTTTATGTGCATGGAAAATTTTCAGATGAATATAGTTTATTAACTGTAAAGTTGTAATGTAGTCACTTAAGCATAAAGTTGTAATGCCAATTTTTGACACTAATTTTTAATACTTCATTTGTTAGCAGTCTTGCTTGAATGGTCTTTTTGAGCAGAACTAATACAATATTTTGATGTGCCACAGGTAAATTTTTCCATAACCTTATGGAGAGAAAGGACTTTGAGACATGGCTTGATAACATTTCTGTTACATTTCTTTCTCTGACGGACTTGCAGAAAAATGAAACTCTGGATCACCTGATTAGTCTGAGTGGGGCAGTCCAGCTCAGGCATCTCTCCAATAACCTGGAGACTCTCCTCAAGCGGGACTTCCTCAAACTCCTTCCCCTGGAGCTCAGTTTCTATTTGTTAAAATGGCTCGACCCTCAGACTTTACTCACATGCTGCCTCGTCTCTAAACAGTGGAATAAGGTGATAAGTGCCTGTACAGAGGTGTGGCAGACTGCGTGTAGAAATCTGGGCTGGCAGATAGATGATTCTGTTCAGGACGCTTTGCACTGGAAGAAGGTTTATTTGAAGGCTATCTTAAGAATGAAGCAACTGGAGGACCATGAAGCCTTTGAGACCTCATCATTAATTGGACATAGTGCCAGAGTATATGCACTTTACTACAAAGATGGACTTCTTTGTACAGGTAAGAAACACTGGAACTGGTTTTTGTTGTTGTTTTGTTGTTAGTGTGTATGTGTGTGTGTGTGTGGCATTTCATAAAGTATAATCTTAAAAATGCACAAACTACTCAAGCTTGAGAATGGCAAGTGTTGAATATATGAAATGCTGTAATCCATCCTTCTCCTACGCCTGAATAGAGTTCCCAGCCTCTTGTCCTTTTTTCGTCTAGAGAAGGCAATAATTTTAGTAAGTTTTGTTTTGTTTGTTTGTTTGTTTGTTTGTTTGTTTGTTTGGAACCCAGGGGCATTCTACCTCTGAGCTACACCCCCAGCCCTATTTTTTATTCTTTACTTTGAAACAAGATCTCACTGAGTGGCAGAGGGCCTTACTAAATAGCTGAGGTTGGTTGCGAACCTGGATCCTCCTGTCTCAGCCTCCCAAGTACTGGGATTACAAGCATGCGCCACCATACCTGGCTTTAGCAAATTTTTATGAAAAAGAAAAGCTGCCGGTATTTTTATAAGCATTATATAAATCAGAAAGCTGTAGTTTACTTTTTTCTACACTTTCCTCCAGGTATACTCCTTCGTAGTGGTTTATTTTGTTTCTTTTCTATCACCAATAATTCTTTTGGGGGAAAAACAGTAAAGAAATTGGCATTTAGTCTAACAAGTAAGAGATTTTGAACAAATTCTGTTTGTTTACTTGTCTGTAAAATACAGGAATAGAGGTATTTTTTTCTTACTTCAAAGTCCTGTAATTTTAAGAATTGGAAGTTGACAGTTTGGGCATGGGAATGAAGACATTTTAAAACTAGGCAATTAAGTGACTATATAACATATCATTAAAATTTGGAATTTTGTATATTATCTTTGACTTATACTGAGTATGCATATCTATAAATGATTATAATTGGTACCCATATTTTAGGCAACACATTTTGATAGGCCATGTAAATAATTCTTGGGCATTGTTTAGAATGGCTCTAGGCAGTTCTTATTAATGATCACATTGTCTGTTATATTGTATATAATACACAAAGATATTTTGTAATTCTCATCAATGATAATTTGATAAATTTTGTGTATTAAACTGTGTAGTGAGCCAGGCCTGGTGGCACAGGCTTGTAATCCCAGCATTTGGGAGGCTGAGACCAGAGGATGGAGGTTCTCAGACAGCCTCAGCTGCTTAGTGAGGCCCTCCACAACTCAGTGAGACCCGGTTTCAAAATAAAGAATAAAAAATAGGGCAGGGGGAGTAGCTTGGAGGTCAAATGCCCCTGGGCTCCATCTTCAGACCCGTAAAACAAAACAAAACAAAACAAAAAATTGTGTAGCAGTCACTTTTAATAAGTATGGAATATTTCTGTGTGTGAATATATCATTACTTAGCTACTTCCATATTAGTACATATTCAGGGTTTTTTCCCCGTTTTTATGAATCTCTTTGTATTACTTTTTTCTTTTCTTTTCTTTTTTTTTTTTGTGGGTCTGGGGATGGAACCCAGGAGCATTTGACCTCTGAGCTATACCCCCTGCCCTATTTTTTATTCTTTATTTTGAAACTGGGTCTCACTGAGTTGCAGAGGGCCTCACTAAGTAGCTGAGGCTGTCCGCGAACCGTGATCCTCCAAGGTCTCAGCCTCCCGAATGCTGGGATTACAAGCGTGCGCCACCACGCCTGGCTACTTTTTTCTTTTCAATGACTTGTTTGGGGCAAAAACTGAAAAGCAGAATTTCCAGATCCAGAAGTATGAATGATTTTGTAGCCCTGCTTAGTGTTCTTTCTAGGTATACTGGGTCCAGCATAGTCTTATTGCCGAGATACACCTCCAGTCTCCCATGTGTGTGTTTTCATAAAACTTCTTGGATGACTTTTTTCTTTCTTTATTGGTACTGGGAATTGAATGCATTCTACTACTGCGTTACAACCCAGCCGTTTTTATTCATTATTATTATTTTCATTATTATTATTATTATTATTATCATTATTATTATTATTTTTTGTGTGTGTGGTACTGGGGATGAAACCCAGGGGCTTTCTACCTCCGAGTTACACTCTCAGGCCTATTTTGTATTTTCTTTGGAAACATGCCCTCACTAAGTTGCTGAGAGCCTCACTAAGTAGTGAGGCTGGCTTCGAACCTGTGTAATCCTCCTGTCTTAGCCTCCCAATTACTGGGATTACAAATGTGCTCCACCATGCCTGATTCTTTATTTTTTATTTTGAAACGGGGTCTCTCCAAGTTACTACATGCTGGCCTCAAACCTGCAATCTTGTCTCAGCTTCCCAAGTACAGAGATTATAGGTGTGTTCACCATACCCTGCTTCCCTGGGTGATCCATTGTCTCACATGCCCACCGAGAACCACCAGCCAAGTCCTACTCATTGTGTAGAGAGGGAAAAATGAGTTCTCAATAGCAGAGTGACAACAAATATAGTCTTCATTTTATTGTGCCCTCGTAGAGTTTGCCCAGGTTAATGCTATGTTGTTATTCTTTCGTAAGTGATTTTTTTTTTTCATTTTCTGAAACATTGACTCTCTACTAAAAATAGAATTGTGTCTAGCATTATTGACAAAACAGGTTATTTGGCGTTTTCCTAGAATACTTTATATCCTGATCATAGTGACTGTATTTAGTGTATTCCTCGAATGTTTTTGTTGACTCCTTAAAGGTAAGTTGTGAGATATAAGTTAATTATTAGGATTTTAAATTCAGTTAAAGCAAAGTCCCTAATTGTCATCATTAGTATAACATTCTCATCAAAGGCAGAAATGAAACCTGGGGATTCTAAATACTGTTTGTGGAGTTGCTGTGAATGTCTGGGGGGTAATTTATCTCTGTTTTCTTTGAGGCTCCTTCATGTATTTCAAGATGGAAATTAGCAGTTAGGTTTTGCAGAAGTTAACGCATGATCTGAGGCTTATCTTCATCTTGCATTAGAGTAGACCAAGGTCCAGCAGACAGCCTTCCTATTCAGCATTCCTTACGTATTCAGGACTGTCGTGTAGTGGACTAGCATGCAAGTATAAACATGTAGTCATAGGAAGTATCCACCCTTTCCAGGCTCAGATCAGAGTGCTCCTAATGACCAAAGACTTAGGAAAAATTTCAAGTGAAAGTACCAAAGGTTTCTTCAGTTCTACACCCTTCTATAGTCTGGAAAGTTAGGGGGAAAAAAGACCAGAAAGCTTGAATTCAATCCCGATATGTTTGATACCTTTTTGGTGACTGAGTGAATCATGTCACCCTCTCTCAGTGCTTTCATGTTCTCAGCCTTAAATTTGCAGTGCTAGAGAAAGTGACCATTGAAGTTTTGCTTTGGGAATATTGTGGCTTGGGGATTGATTTTCCTTTTCAAGGTATCTGTTTTTGTATTAACACCCCTGATTTTCTCTTGAAGGGTCAGATGACTTGTCTGCAAAGCTGTGGGATGTGAGCACAGGGCAGTGCGTTTATGGCATCCAGACCCACACTTGTGCAGCGGTGAAGTTCGATGAGCAGAAGCTTGTGACCGGCTCCTTTGACAACACTGTGGCCTGCTGGGAGTGGAGCTCCGGAGCCAGGACCCAGCACTTCCGGGGGCACACAGGGGCGGGTGGGTTGTCCTTTTTCAAGGGTTTTATAATTACCTTAGCCTCATCCTTTAAATTCTAGAGCCAAGTATATCAAATCTCTTCTTCTTTCTTTTCCTTTTAGTTTATCTGCTATTTTTCACTCTTCTTTCTCAGTCACTACAGTTATTTCCCTTTATTTTAGTTATTCTTAATTGGAATGTTTTCAACAATTTTACTTTTCTTTGGCTCATTTGAAAATTCTTCTGTGAGCTAGGCATGGTGACACAGGTCTATTATCCTAGTACTTAGGAGGCTGTGACAGGAGGATCACAGGTTCACGCCTAGCCTCAGCAACTTAGTGAGGCCCTATTTCAAAATAAAAATGTAGGGTTGGGAGCATAGCTTGCATGCCTGTAATCTTGAATTTGCAAGGGTAAGAGAGGAGGATTGCAAGTTTGAGGAGAGCTTCAGCAACTTAGCAAGACCTTGTTTCAAAATAAAAAATTAAAAAGGGCTGAGGATTTCACTCAAAGGTAAAGTACCCCTGGGTTTAATCACTAGTACAAAAAAAACCACAAAAATTCTGTGTACCTTTTTACTTGGGGGGGGGGTTCTACTTCATTTAGATCTTGCTGAACAGTCAGTCATTTTATACCTTTTTAATCATATTTCATACCTCCTAATTAAGCGAGTTCTACACTTGCAAATGCAGACCACTTTAGCTGTAGATTTAGAGTTGGAAATCCTTTGGTGTTTTACGGACTTTGTGGTCTTCAGATATTACATCCAGTTGGAGCTTGTTTGACAACTGATGAAAGCAAACAACCAGCTAGAGAGAAAATGAAACATACCCAAAAGTTTCCTAATAAAGGGACAGCAGCCTTATTTTATAGAAAACTGGTCTTTAGCATATAGTCTTGAGACTTGAGCTTCTCATTTGCTCTGTGTTGTATTTTGGTTTGGAGCGCTATGCAGAAATAATATGGAGTGATTTCTTAGATTCTTGTATAGTAGGTCCTCTCTTTCTTTCCCTCATTTATTAACTGCTTTAGCCTCTGGCAGCCCAGTCTGTGCTCTTAAGCGTCACATATATGAGCAGCCTTCCAGGACTCCCTGAACAGGTTGCATCCCTCGTCCACAGGTTCCCCATAAACCTGTATTACTGCTGTAACACTCATGATACAAGAAACCATGATAACCTTTCTTCTCTGCCAGACCGTAAGCCCCACAGGACAGGGTCTTGTCTGTCTTGTTCACCCATCTGTTCTTAGTTCTTTGCACTGTATCTGGTGCTCAGTAGTTCTTTAAAGTAAACCTGAAGCCGGGTGTGGTGGCGCACGCTTGTAATCCTAGCATTTGGGAGGCTGAAACAGGAGGATCCAGGTTCGTGGCTAGCCTCAGCTACTTAGGCTCTCTGCAACTTAGTGAGACCCTGTTTCAAAATAAAGAATAAAAAACAGGGCTGGGGTGTAGCTCGGAGGTAGAATGCCCCTGGGTTCCATCCCCAGTATCACACACAAAAAAGTAAAACTAGCTGAGTGCAGTGGCACAAACCCATAATCCTAGTACTTGGGAGGCTGAGACCAAAAGATAACAGGTTTGGGTCAGCCTCAGTAACTTAGTGAGATCCTGTTTCAGAATCAAAATAAAATAATAAAATGGACTGGGGGGTGTAGCTCAGAGGTAGAATGCCCCCAGAGGTTCAATCCCCAGTAACAACAAAAAAGTAAACAGCTATTTTGCTGCTAAAAACAATTTTTTCCCATTTATTTACCCTCCTGTACATTTTCCTTCATCTGCCATCTGCTACCACTTGTTTTAGAAATCAGTGGTTTGGTAATATATGACTTAGGAATTTATGGATTAAGCTGATCCTAGTATTCCAAAATGTCAAGATACACCATGACTTCCAGGTGATTTTATTCCTGAGCAGTGTTGAGAGCCCCACTCTAAAAAATGTTCTACTTGCTGTTTCTTGGACATTGTTGTGGCTTTCCTTAACTCCATGCCTTTGCTGTTCCCTTTACCTGCAGTGTTCTTTTTCTTTTCTTGATAAATTGTACTCATCCTTCTGGGCCTATCTCCAGTACTGCCTCTTCCCTGAAGTCCTCCTTGATACCCCTGGGCAGAGTTAGTCATTCTCCTTGGTGTATCCCTAGCAAGAGGTAAACTTCTATATTTTCTAGACTTCCTCTATCCACTGCTTAAAGTCCCTTAAAGGAAGGACATTGTCTTCATCTCTGAGTCCCTAATGTCATTTAAAACTTGGCAGACATTTAAAAACAAATACTGAGTAACTTGATTTACTGTGTACCCTGATTTAGGTACTTGGAATACAGCTGTGAAGAAATTTAGACATTGTTTTGAATGGGTGCTTAGTCTGACCTTTGAGATCCTTTTCTTTTTTTTCCCCCTCTTTACATTGGTTTATGTTGAGTCGGGCACTATTTTTGCAGCTTATACTTTTTACATTTTTGTCTTACTGTTGCAGATCTGGGAGGGGCCACATATGTTCTGTTTCCTGCATAAGCTAGATAAAGATTTGTGAAGTATCAGGCAGGCAGTCCTAAAAACAAACGTCATCTACATCACTGGTTTTGCCTCTTACTCCGAAGCTGGCTTTTACAAAGATAAGGGATCATATTGTTCTCAGGACTTTCCACCCTTAGACCAACAAGATAGCATATTAACAAGGATTTTGAAATAGACTTTTTCTTATAAAACTGCTGGTTGAGTAGCACCACTCTTAAAATAGCTCTGGTTAAGAAATTATAGAATTGGGCAGCTGGATACAATGAATGTTATTGGGTATTGACTAATAATCTATTGGTAGGCTTGTTTTAACTTTGTGTATGTTCTATGCACTAGTGTTTAGTGTGGACTACAATGATGAACTGGATATCTTGGTGAGTGGCTCTGCAGACTTCACTGTGAAAGTATGGGCTTTATCTGCTGGAACATGCCTGAACACTCTCACCGGGCACACGGAGTGGGTCACCAAGGTATGAAGACTTAGAAGAAATTTCCTTAATGTCGGGCTCTTAATGGGCAGCAGTGCAAGATGGGAGGGTAACCAGTGGCCAGCAGGTAGAAGGCAGCCACTAGGTAGTCTTAACAAATGGGTGACTTATGTGGAAAGATGTTCCTAATAAAACAGGTTACATACAAAAAACGTGTGTAGGGTACATTGCCAATTTCTAAATGCATTTATGCAACAGAATTTTGTAGGTGATTATTTTTGGTAGAATTGGGGGTGCCTTTTTCCCTTTAGGATGATTATGTTTCTGTTTTAATCAAAAAAGCAGTTTTAGCTGGGCGTGGTGGCGCACGCCTGTAATCCCCGCGCTTGGGAGGCTGAGACAGGAGGATGGCACGGGTTCGAAGCCAGCCTCAGCTACTTAGGCTTTCAGCAACTTAGTGAGACCCTGTTTCCAAATAAAGTATACAAAAAGGTCTGGGAGTATAGCCCGGAGGTAGAAAGCCTCTGGGTTCCACCCCTAGTACCATAAAAAAAAAAAAAAGCAGTTTTTATTTTCAAAATGAAGAAGGGGCTGGGATGTAGCTCAGTGGTAGATCACTTTTCTACTATGCATAAGGCCTTGGGATTAATCTTCATTACTACAAAACGACAACAACAACAAAAAAAACGGCAAAGAAAAAGGTTCAAGATCCTTAACAAAATACTGTGGCTTTTTTTTTTTTTTTTTTGGTGGTACTGGGGCTGGAACCCAGGGGCTTTCTACAACTAGGCTATACTCCCAGACCTATCTTATATTTTTATTTGGAAACAGGATCTCACTAAGTAGCTGAGGCTGGCTTTGAACCTGCGCGATCCTCCTGTCTCAGCCTCCTAAGCGCTGGGATTACAAGTGTGCGCCACCACGCCTGGCTAAATACTGGGTTTTCTAAACAAGATCGAAGCAAGGATAGAATGCAATATAAATGGATTTGCCATGCAGAAGCACTGTTGTTGAGCTTATCAATGCAGTTTTGTGAAGAACCGGAAATACAGAAAGGAGCAAAATAGACTCAGGACTTGCTCTTATGGTTGTTTGTATAGCAGGAAACATAGGTATTAAATAGTAATTTCACAAATAAATGCTCTATAATTATAAGTTTTATTAAGACCCGGGAAGTACAGTGTTCTCTAAGGAAGTCTAGAAAGATATCTTAAATTCAGGAACAGTTTTTGAGAAGAGACAAAATATGAGGAATGAACAGGAAGTAGCTGTGGAAAGACTGGCAGAGGGTGTGATGTGTGCATAGGTCCAGGGATAGGAGGAAACTGGGAACATTAGTGAGCTGGAAGCAGGTGAGGGCAGCTAATCTGCAGCTGTGCAGGAGCTGGGGACACAGGCGCAGGAGGCCATTGTGTGCGACGTACTAGGCCATGGTCAGGGTGGTGGATGTCACTAAGTGCAGTAGGAAGCAATCGGATGCTTTTAGATACTGCAATAATAGAGGATCTAGTAAAACTCTTAGTAGAGGTTAAATTGGTAATTATATATAGTTTAGTTATTCTTTTTTTTTCTTTTTCTTTTTTTTTCTTTTTGCAGTACTGGGATGGAACTCAGGGACATTCTACCTCTGAGCTACACCCCCAGCCCTATGTTTTTATTCTTTATTTTGAAACAGGGTCTCACTGAATTACGAAGGGCCTCACTAAGTCACTGAGGCTGTTCTTGAACTGCGATTCTCCTGTCTCAGCCTCCCAAATGCTGGGATTACAAGCGTGCACCACCACGCCCGGCTCTATAGTTTAGCTATTCTCGGGTACCATATCATTTCAAGCTCATTTTCATAGTCTAATTTAGCCCATTGTTTTAATTTGCAAACATAATAAATATTCAGATATTATTTCCATGTTACCTATGTGGTATATTTGTTGTACAATTTAAGTATTTATACTTGTTCCACATTTGGGATGATGGGACAAAATGAGGTGAAATGAGTATAAAAGCTGTATTAAAAGGCTACTGTTAACATAGGTGTTTATATTTGCAGGTGGTTTTGCAGAAGTGCAAAGTCAAGTCTCTCTTGCATAGCCCTGGAGACTATATCCTCTTAAGTGCGGACAAGTATGAGATCAAGGTAAGTTTTATCCCTCCATTAATTTGTCTAAAAAAAAAATACTAGCAAATACAAAAGAATTAAAGTGGTATGGCAAAGGGGGAGTTTCTAAAGGAAGGCCGAGAATGCCTTGGTCCAAATCATCTGAAGCCCAGCGGAAGAAGGGATGATTGACTATCTCTGTGTGCTGTGTAGTTTCTAATTCTAATTTGTAAATGGAAAAGAAATCCACAAAAATTTAGTTTTTACTCATTCTACTTTTTTTTTCCCCTGTGGCAGTGGGGATTGAACCCTGGGGCATTCTACCTCCAAACTGTACCCTCAGGCCTATTTTTTATTCTTTTTTTTTTTCTTTTATTCTTTTTTTTTTTTTTTTTTTTGCGTGTCTGAGGGTGGAACTCAGGGGCATTTCACCTCTGAGCTACACCCCTGCCCTATTTTTTATTCTTTTTATTTTATTTTTATTTTTATTTTTTGGTGGTACTGGGGTTCCTGGAAGCCCTTCTACCTCTGGGCTACACTCCCAGACCTATTTTTACATTTTTTTATTTGGAAACAGGGTCTCCTAAGCCAGCGCGCACAGCTGGCTTAGAACCTGCGCGATCCTCCTGTCTCTGCCTCCCAAGAGCGGGAATTACAAGCGTGCGCCACCACGCCCGGCTTATTCTTTATTTTGAAACCGGGTCTCACTGAGTTGCGGGGGGCCTCACTAGGTAGCTGAGGCTGTCCGTGAACCGCGATCCTCCAGTCTCAGCCTCCCAAATGCTGGGATTACAAGTGTGCGCCACCACGCCTGGCTTATTCTTTATTTTGAAAGAGAGTCTTGCTAAGTTGCGAAGGGCCTAAGTAGTTGAGGCTGGCCTCAAACTTGTGATACTCCTGTTGCAGTCTCCCAAGTACTGTGATTACAAGTGTGTACCACCATGCTGGGATCATTCTATTCTTAAGTAAACACATCACCTGCCTTCCTCAATTCTTAGATCTAAACTGTGAAAACAAGCATCCATTTTTTATAAAGGCTCATAAATAATTTATATGACACTCTTAAATGTGTTCTTACTGCATCTTTAAAAACACCTGCGTGGAGCTGGGCATGGTGGCACACGCTTGTAATCCCAGTACTTGGGAGGCTAAGACAGGAGTATTGTACAGTTTCAAAGCCAGCCTCAGCTACTTAGTGAGGCTCTCAGCAACTTAGTGAGACCCTGTTTCCAATAAAACATAAAAATAGGTCTGGGAGTATAGCCCAGAGGTAGAAAGCCCCTGGGTTCCATCCCCAGTACCACTAAAAAAAGAAAAATAAAACACCTATGTTGTAGTTGGCATAATATTATTATTTTGTACTGGAGATTGAATCCAGGGACATTATTGCTAAACTATACCCCAGCCCTTTTTATTTTTTGTTTTGAAACAGTCTTGCTAAATTGCTGAGGCTGGCCTTGAACCTATGCTCTTCCCATCTCAGCCTCCTGAGTATTGAGATTATAGGCATATGCTACTGTGGTTCGTTCTTTCTTTCTTTCTTCTTCTTTTTTTTTTTTTTGCCGTACTGTGGATGGAATCCAGGGGCATTCTATCTCCAAGCTACACCCCCAGCCCTATATTTTATTCTTTATTTTGAAACAGGGTTTCACCGATTTGTAAAGGATCTCACTAAGTAGCTAAGGCTGACTGTGAATCACAATCCTCCTGTCTCAGCCTCCCAAATGCTGGGATTACAAGTGTGTGCCACCATGCCTAGTGGCATTATTTTCATTGCATAAAAATAATAAGAGGTTCAGAGAGGTTAAATATTCTACCTGAGATTACTCAGAAGAAGCCAGGCATGATGGTTCACACCTGTAATTTCATTACTTGACAGGCCGAGACAGGAGAATCACAGGATTGGGGCCAGCCTCAGAAATTTAGCGAGAACCTTAACACCTTAGTAAGACCCTTTTTCAGAAATAAAAGGTTAGAATCAGGTGTGGTGGTGCACACTTGTAATCCCAGGATTTGGGAGGTTAAGATAGGATTGCAGGTTTGTGGCCAGTCTCAGCAATTTAGTGAGGCCCTCTGAAACTTAGACTCTGTTCAGAATAAAAGAAGATCAGGCTAGGGGGATAGCTTTGAGGTAGAATGCCCCTGGGTTCCATCCCTTACTTACACACACACACACACACACACACACACACAGAAGAATCAGGACTTAAAGGCATAATTTTGACTACAAAATTTGGATCTTTGCACTGTTATTTCCCTTTGTATCTGACTTGAGCAAATGAAAACCACTTTCTTCAGGCACAGGCTTTTCTTTGGTGAGGTGATCTGTTATCTTCCCTGGTTTCTTTTTCCTATAGATTTGGCCAATTGGGAGAGAAATCAATTGCAAGTGCTTAAAGACATTGTCTGTGTCTGAGGATAGAAGTATCTGCCTGCAGCCGAGACTTCATTTTGATGGCAAATACATTGTCTGTAGTTCAGCACTCGGTCTCTACCAGTGGGACTTTGCCAGTTACGACATTCTCAGGTAATGCTTCCTTCGGCCTTATGCTCTACCTGTGAAAGCCTGCTGCATTGATTAGTAAACATAAGGTAAATATTGAATATACCAGTCAATAGCTTGCATTTAGGAAATACTCGCTCAGATAAAGCAGCTATATATATTGAATACCTCACACAGGTAAAATGGTTTAGAGGCAGTAAACAAATGAAAAAAGGTTATATGCTGAAACCTAAAGATCTATGTTTTGTTTTATGGTCCTAAGGATTAAGTCTAGGACATTCTACCTCTGTGCTACACCCCCAGCCTTATTTATTTATTGACTTGTTTGTTCATTCATTTGTTCATTCGTTCATTCTTGTGTGTGTGGTATTGGGGATGGAACTGAGGGACATTACACCTCTGAGCTACACCCCCAGCCTTCTTTTACATTTTGTTTGAAAAATGGTCTCACTGAGTTGCAGACTCACTAAGTTGCTAAGCTTGCTGCAAACCTGCCGTCCTCCTATCTGAGCCTCCTAGGTACTAGGATTATAATTGTACACTACCACACCTGGCTTATGTGTCTGTATTTTTGTTGTTGTTTGTTTTGTTTTTCTTTTTTTGTGGTACTAGGAATTGAACCCAGGGGCATTCTATCTCTGAGCTACATCCCAGCCCTATTTTTTTGTTCTTTATTTTGAAACAGGGTCTCACTAAGTTGTGGAGGACCTCATTAAGTAGCTGAGGCTGTTCACAATCCTGCAATCCTCCTGTCTCAGCCTCTCGAGTATGGAGATTACAAGCTTGTGCCACCAAGCCTGGCTTATGTTTTGTTTTGAAGCAGAATCTGACTAGGTTGCTAGAGTCTTGCTAAGATGCTAAGGCTGGTCTCAAACCAAGTACTGGGATTATAGGTGTGTGCCACCACACCCAGCTAAAATCTAGGTCATGTACCATTTCCTCTTTTAGGATTTTAACATGCTTTTCTGGAAAATGAGGGTCTTTGATAAGATCTTCCAGCTCTCTTTTCATTAATATTTTAGGTTCTGCTATAGTCAGTGGAGTTCTGCATTTTTACGTGATGTTACAGGTCAGCCTCAGTGGGATCTGGGCATCAAGCGGCCTCTATTGACTAGTAGAGAAATAGCTATTTAGAGAAGTTGTAACTTGCAAGATTTCCCCCAAAATATTAATGAGAGGTCCATGGACACATAATTTCATGATTCATTGCCTATCATCAGCCCTCCTTGGAGGTTAGCAATATCTCTTAGCATATTTAAGGCTGGTGGAAGCCAGTGCCACGGGATAAATGAGAGAATTTACTTCGCTGATGAAACCTTATTACTGATAACTCTGAGAAAATCTTCATCAAGAAACACGTGTGTGTGTGTGTGTGTGTGTGTGTGTGTGTACTAGGGATTGAACCTATGGCACTCTACTTCTGAGCTACATACCCCAGCCCTGTTTTATTTTTAATTTTGAAATGGTCTTGCTGAGTTGCTGAGGACCTTGCTAAAGTTGCTGAGTCTGGCTTCTACCCTACAATCCTCCTATCTCAGCTTCCCAATACTGGGATTACAGGCATGTGCCACTGCGCCCCGCTAAGAAACCTGTTTTAATTTGCTCAACCTCTTGAACGTCACACCTGTGGTGCACACACCTCTTAGCAGTTCACAGTGTCGACAGCATGGTTTGGAAGTGCTGACGTGGACGAGCAGAGAAGATTGAGCTTTCTCTTCACTGTCTTTGTGTGTGACCATTGAGATCAACTTGAGATCTGATGGACTAGCCAGCGGGACTTTGAGCCCCATCACCTGTCACAAAGTTACAACCTCACTTAAGTCTCCCTGGGGTCAGACCCACATTTCTCACCAGTTAGGTTTCAGGACTGTCAGAACTGTTTCTAGAAATGATTGATGATTATGCTTTGAGAAAAAAAGATTGAAACATCCTAAAAAACATTCGTGTAAGCTCTTCATTTTGTAGATGAGAAAACTGAAGCTGAGACATGGTGATGCCTTGCCCAGTCCACATCTCATCCTAGTCACCACTTACCCATTCAGGACTGGATTATCCAGCAGGCTGTACTAATGTACCAGGAAACCAGGTGCACCAAAAAGTGGGGCATTTTTTAAAGAACTTGATATTTTGCAAAGAAAAAAATCGAAGTAGTCACCATGGGAAAATTGTGTCTTTTACAGTTTAATATTGCTTTGAAAGCCAGGCATGTTGGCACATGCCTATAATTCCAGTACTTAGAAGGCTGAGACAGGAGTATCTCTGATTTCAGGATAGCCTCAACAAGTAGTGAGACTATCAGCCTAATGCAACCTGCTTCAAAATAAAAATAAGAGACAGGTGTGGTGGTGCACGCTCGTAATCCCAGCATTCGGGAGGCTCAGACCTGAGGATCGCGGTTCATGGACAGCCTCAGCTACTTAGTGAGGCCCTTCACAACTCAGTGAGATGCTGTTTCAAAAACAAAAAGGCTGGGGGTGTGGCCCGGAGGTAGAATGCCCTTGGATTCCATTCCTAGTACCGCAATAAATAAATAAATAAATAAATAGTAGCTTGGAGGTAGAATGCCCCTGGGTTCAATCTCCAACACCCTCCCTACACACGTATGGCTTTTTATTATGAATTAAAAATTTGGGAGGAGGGTGCAAATATAAGGTGGAATAGAGATACCACAACCCTTTCAATGCAGAGTTTCAGTTCCATCCTCTGCCTTTCTTGTGTATGCTTTTCTATTCAGAATAGTGTCTAGAGAGCCTAGAGTTCCAAGTGGAAATTCTTTTAGTGATTTTAGTCCCAAATTTCTTTTAGTGTTAGGCTACACTTGCTTTAAGTAATAAACTTGCAGGATTATTTGTTGGCAGGAGGCGCTTGGGTCAGAGTTTTCTTTAAAAAGGGCTATTTGATTTTTTTTTTCTCCTCCAAATACAAATAAACCAACCTCTTTTGAAACCCTAGTGTAAATCCTGTGACCTCTTGCTAGGACCTGATAGGGCTACATAAGCTTTGAAGCTAATTAAAAGAAACAGTACAAATGACAGCATGTTGCTCAATGGTCTGAGATGTGATGCAATCTGGAGCCAGGTTATCTGAGTACAGCATGGAAGAAGGTTACTTTGGTTCAAGGGCCCAGACTGCCAGCAGGGATGTCTGTTTACAGTTCTAAAGCGATCAAAGTAAAAGGGCCTGTAAGTTTGTCAGGACCTGTGTTGTTTGTGGAACATGTTTGTGTTTCAGTCTTGGAGTCAGCTCCCCTTACATTCTGAACCCTGTCCCCACAGCTACCATTTGCAGTGTTGGTTTCACACTTTTTTTCCTTGTCATTTATTGTTAGCCTTTTTTATCTTTTTTGTTTTTTTGTGGTGGTACTGGGCGTGGAACCCAGGGGCATTCTACCTCTGGGCTATACTCCCAGACCTATTCTTTATATTTTTTATATTTTTTATTTGGAAACAGGGTCTCACTAAGAGAGCCTCACTCAGTAGCTGAAGTTGGCTTCGAACCTGTGCAGTCCTCCTATCTCAGCCTCCCAAGCCCTGGGTTTACAAGCGTACACCACCACGCCTGGCTCACCACCTTCTTTACATCACTGATGTAGGACTAGACTTTGTGGCTGTTTTTCTCAGCTTCTTTTGGGTCCTTTTGGAAAAGTTTGTGTTTGTGTTCTTTGTACCAACTACTTTATTTACTATCAGATATTTATTGAGTATCTGTCTGCATACCAGGCATTTTGATGTTTACTGGGTAGCAGCAAAAATACTTATCACATTCATGGAATTACTGATCAGCAGACAGGAAGACAGACAGTTCAGTAACTAATTACAGGGCCTGGGGATAGATTTGTCTGTCTTGCAAGAGGCCCGGTGTGCAATCCCAAGTGCCTGCCCCCAAGCTAGTTACATGTAATTGTGTTAAATGATTGGAATAAAAGGAACATAATATAGGTACTTTCTTGGAAAAGAAACCTGTGAGCTGGGGTAAAGGATGAGCATATATACTTTGGCTGGTGTCAGTAATGAGTGTATAGTGAGAAGTGTTGCAGGCTGAAAGACTGGTCTTTTGAGGACTTCACCAATATGGCTGGATGGGAGGCCCGTAGGAAGCCATCACAGAGTTTAAACAGGGCAGACACAATTAGATTTCAGTGTGAAGGTAACTGTTGAAGGGGCCCAAGTGACTTTTTGTTGGGGAGAGACCAGTGGAAAGCTGTTGGCGATAGTGCAAGTCAAAACAGTGTCTTGGACCAGATCTGTGGAATGGAGATAGTAGCAAAAGCAGTAGAGAAAAATTTTAAAGGTAAAATCAGTAGAACTTCATAACTGATCTGAGGTTTGACTGCAGAGTTAGATGGTTGCCATGTTTCCTAGCTTGAGCATTTGGGGAATGCCTGAGGACTCAGAAACAGGTTTCACTGATAAGTTCAATTTTGCAGATTGTATGTGAGGGACTTTGCCTTTTTCACTACATAAGCCTAGTTCTAGCAATAGGAAACACACTTTCATTTCTCCAAAAATACTTATTTGTTGAATGAACGTGGGTCATCCAGGTAGAAAATGACAAATGAGTCATTGGTGAACTCATCTGGAGCCTACTACACGGAGCCTCTATCACCCCTTCACTTGAGGTCAGTCCCCATTCCCTTTTTCTGGGCTCAGGTTCCATTCTGTTGGCCTGTTTATAAAGGTTTGCACAGACACTGCTCAGCTACTGATTTGAATAAATACTGTTCTTGAACATACCCTCTTTATGAACATAAACTCCTCAAGCAGGAGTTTCTTCTATTTTCAGTCTAGGAAGGTGAACTCATTCTGTGATTTTTTTTTTTTTTTTTAATAGTACTGGGGGTGGAACCCAGGGATGTTCTACCTCTGGGCTACACTCCCAGATCTATTTTATATTTCATTTGGAAATAGGGTCTTAATACGTTGCTGAGAGCCTCCCTCGCTAGCTGAGCCTGGCTGCGAACCTGTGCGATCCTTTTGTCTCAGCCTTCCAAGTACTGGGATTACAAGTGTGCGCCACCACGCCCGGCTCTGTGATGTGTTTTTCAGGCAGAGAACCAGCACTTCTTAACTATTTTCTTAGTTTCATAGTATTCTTGGTGTCAGTGAAGTTTTTAAAATCTGAGATTATCAATTATAAAAACAATGCATGTTCGTTATAGATAACTTGTAAAATTTAGAGAGGCCTTTAGTATTCTCTTAAACTGGAATGTCTTGTTCCATTTCTTCTTCAGGAAGGAAGTAATACCCTTCCAGGCCCATATGATAAAAGGTAGAATGGTTTGCTCATTGCTTGATACTCCCAGCGTATCCATGGAGTGTTTGTGTTGAGTATGTTTTTAAAATCTCTGACACTTATATGCTGTGTTTTCCCTGATCTAAGGGGAAAAACCATTTACTCATCTCATCTCAGGGACCTACTCATTCAGCATGTCTGACATTCAACACACCTATTTAGTTAGGATCCATTCATTTGTGCCCTTACTCATTTGGGAGTTGTATGCATCGACTGGAAATGCTTTCGCTTTCCTCTTAGGAAGGACATAGAGTAAAGAGGGTAGTGTCTAGAGTCAGACAGATGTGGGCTGAAATGTTAAATCTGCATCATATGTGACAAGTTGTGAATCCTTATCCAAAGTATTTACCCTGCCTGGGCTTTGGATTTTATACTTTAAAAATGAGAATGTTAAATTAGCTAATCTGTAAGCTCTTTTCTAGCCTGGATGGATGTTTTGTGTTATTACAAACTTCAATCAAATGCCACCTCTCCTCTACATGCCAATCAGACTGAAAGCTCCCATCCCCTAAGCAGGCTGAACTTTATCTTCAGATTTTCCTTTTTATCAAAATCTAACTCTAATTTTGGTTGAATTTGATTCTGGTTTTAAATATCTCCAGAAAAGACAGTAGTGGTGTAAACAGGAGCAAAGTTGCCTTCTGCTTCATGATCCCTAATTCTCATCCCTGTAGGGTCATCAAGACTCCTGAGATAGCGAACTTGGCCTTGCTTGGCTTTGGAGATGTCTTTGCCCTGCTGTTTGACAACCGCTACCTGTACATCATGGACTTGCGGACAGAGAGCCTGATCAGCCGCTGGCCTCTGCCAGAGTACAGGAAATCAAAGAGAGGCTCGAGCTTCCTGGCAGGCGAGGCGTCCTGGCTGAATGGACTGGATGGGCACAATGACACGGGCTTGGTCTTTGCCACCAGCATGCCTGACCACAGTATTCACCTGGTGTTGTGGAAGGAGCACGGCTGACGCCACCAGCCACCACCGCTGACTGACTCTGGGTGCCGGGGCTGCGGGTCTTGGGTGCAGCCTCTGTGGCAGCCGACTGCATGAACCAAAGTTCTCACCTAATGGTATCATCACGCAGTGCACAATCATTTATATATGTTTGCCAGGGGCCAGGGCTCGGGGCGGGGTGGGCTTGTTTTATTGACATACAGCGCAGCATGCTAATGGGATACACCATTGACTTCATTTGTACTTAGTTACGTTGTCAGTATAGGCAGGTGCATTTTGAGTTCATCTTTCTTGAGTGGAACATTGGTTTTAAGTAAAGACAGTTAAATGGTTCATTAATCTGCTAATTGGTTGCCTATAAAATCACAGTCTGTTATTAAAGCTTTTTACCATAGCCTTTCTTTCTCTTGAAGTCGAAGCAAAGGTGCTATGATGTTGTTACAGCAACTTCTCTCACATGGGGCTTAGCTTTTATAAGAGCCAGTGTTAACAAGACCACCGAGTGCTGTGACCTTCATGAACTTTCACCAAATACCAGTTCTGCAGAAAGTCCGTCTTCCAGGGCAAATGTAATTCTGTCAGTTGATGATTCACAGCGCATTCTAAACCCTGTTCCTGGCAGTTTGTATTTCCATTTGGAGAAAGCAGGCCTCCCCTCCCTCCTGCCGTGGTGATGGCAGAGAGGTGACACGGAGCCGTAGAAAGAGCCCGACCTGGAGACTGGCGACGAGCATCACCTGGGAACTGCAGTGGCGGCGTCACTTGTCTGGGCCTCGCTGTTGTCTGTGCAGCCAGGTGCTCACTGAGGTCCCTTCCACTCCCGAGCACGGAGGTCGATACTGCATTCTTGTCTCAACCCTGATTTGTTGTTCCTCTAGGGCTGGAGGGAATGCTTAAACAAAATCCCTGATTCACAGCAGTTACAAGGACATTACTTGTATGAAAAGGGGATGTAGGAAAAGTAAGTGATTCCATGGAGTTGATGCTGATGAGTCAGGGTTCCATAGGGAACAGCGTGTGCTAACCAGGAAGGAAAAATTCCGAACCTGACTTAGCGTCTTTCTTGGCCCCTAACAGGTTAACTTTCCCTCTCTAGAACCTCATTTTCTCCCATTCCTGAAATGAAGGCATTGTCCTAGTCTAGGGTTCACAAACTCAAATGCCTAAGGGAGTTAGCAGGTAACGAAGAGAACGTCCTGGGTAGGAATTTTGCGGAGCCCTGGAAAGTGCATTCAACAGGGCAGGTTCCGCTCTGTGTGGTCCTTAGCAAAAACAAGCCCAGTGCCGACAGATCTGCGTTTTAAAGGAGACCCAGAAATCCAGACTTTTACTTGAAATCCTGATTTTTAACATGCTGACAGCTGATGAAGGATCATTTAAAGTAAGGTCGGCTGAGCCGGGCGCGGTGGTGCGCGCCTGTGACCCCAGCATTCGGGAGGCTGAGTCAGGAGGATTGCGGTTCGCGGATAGCCTCAGCTACTATTTAGTGGGGCCCTCTGCAACTCAGTGAGACCCTGTTTCAAAATAAAAAGAATAAGAAAAACAGGGCTAGGGGTGTATGTATCTCAGAGGTAGATTGCCCCTGGGTTCCATCCCCAGTACCACAAAAAACAAAAAAACAGGTAGGCTAAACAAAGCATATCTGTGGGATGTCAGTTTGTGTCCTTCACCTTCTCACTGTAAAGTAAATGATTCTATGGTTTGGCAGTGAGAATGTTTTAGCATAATTGCCACAAACAGGGCGAAAGTGGAGGGAATCCCAGTAGAAGCTGTTTTCCTCGCGTCCCTAGAGAAGGAAGGAAGGGGGTGGCATGTTTGTTTTGCACACCTGACAGGAAAGTAGTGTGAAGATGAAGCCAAGACTCAGAGCCGCAGCGGAAGCCCCGCCGGGCAGTGTGGCTGGATCCTTCTCGCAGCCTCCCACATGAAGCACGTCGCCCAGCAGTTGGGGAGCAGGGTTGCTGCAGAGCCGAGGAGGAGGTGAGCTCTAACGGGAAACCGGCTCTTCCAGAATCTGCTTTAGCCTCAGAGAGCTGTGAAGTTGGTAGAGACTCCCGTGGTTGGTTTCAAGGACAGGCTTAGTTAGTAGCCATGTTGAAACTCCAAGGGATTAGGTGAAAGGAAAGGATCTTCCTCAGTCCCCCAAAGCGGGGTTCAATCCATCCCACACTGAGCTCCCTGCAGGAGCTGTGCTTCCTCCTCCTGCACGTGCAGCTGGAGCTGGTGTCTTTGCGTGCAGCTGGAGCTGGTGTCTTTGCAGAATGCAGAGACTTGGGGCAGGCAGTGAGGCAGGCAGATGACTTTAGTTTTCAACCAGCCTGACAATTAAGATTACGACAACCACCCAACTTTCCACCTCACTTTCAGATACATCAAGTGGCATCTGAGAACAAGTCTATATAGCACTTGGAGAGAAAACTTTTATTTAAAGTGATGGGCCTGAGGGCTGGGGATATACAGTTAGCGCTTGCATGGCATGGATGCGGCCCAGGGCGCAATCCCAGCACCACCACCACCAAGAAGAAGAAAAAGTTAAAAGGGCTGGGGATGGGCTTGAGACCTGCCTGTCCCTTTGCAGTTTCCAGGGGCGAGTGCGGAGCTGTGGAGGTAGTGCCACTGGGTGTGGACAGCAGTGCTTGAGGCTGTGCTTGGGGGCTTGGTTTTTTTCTCCTACAGTTGCCTTTATTTCACCTAAGCATTTTATTTAATTGCTTAATCGATGCTGGATTTATTCACGACTTTCAACTTTAATTTAAAATGGAAGATATTTCATTCTTTTTACAGGATAAAGCAGGGTCGAGTCGTGATGAGAGAGGAACCGGCAGGGCCTAACCAAAGCTGTCGTTCCTCAGTCTCTCCTTTGGTTGAGCTGCGGGGCTCTTTTGTGCGCATACTTTTGCTTCCTTAGCTCAGAGGCAAGAAATTGCACTTGGCCTCATCTGCAAATATTTTCACTTGTGAGAAATTCTAAGCTGTGAGCAGGTAGGCCCCGGCTGAAGATTGGGTTTCTGAAGTGACATTGTGGCGTGGCATAAGCAGAGGTCTCTTCTCAGGTTTTTAAGGATATGATTTTATTCTCTAAGGAATGCCAGCAGAGCTGAGTGGATATGAGGTTTTTAGTATTTTTAGTATTTCCATTCCATTGAAGGGTAATTTCCTCCATCTCCATTGTTTAAAGTAATATGCACTGTTGAATCTGACCTTAGTGTGACCCTATAGACTTACCCGAGAAATAGGAAGAAAGACCTTCCAGTGGAAGGACCAGACTTGGAGAAAGCTCCGTGGGAAGATAACAAGTATTCAGATAG
Organism: Muscardinus avellanarius; assembly: GCF_963383645.1. Taxonomy (NCBI): domain Eukaryota; kingdom Metazoa; phylum Chordata; class Mammalia; order Rodentia; family Gliridae; genus Muscardinus; species Muscardinus avellanarius. The sequence goes on from NC_137799.1 coordinate 15,216,507, forward strand.
GTTTTCAGTGTGGAAAATGGGGAGTATTACTATTAAAATCTAAAATTTGGACTTCAATTTTCATAGTTTAAAATTTCATTTTGGCCATTGAAAATGCTTGGTAAAGTTTGAATGAGGACTATATATTTATTCTAGCATTTGCTAATAGGAGAATGGTTACTATTACACATTTGTAAAACAGGGAGAAAAGAAAATACCTTTGGAGACAGTATTATTTTAGACACGAAGAAACCTTATCATTAGGCATCTGACCTAACAGAAACAGCCAAGGATGGTGGACCCTGGCTTTTACACTTTGCTTTGGCCAAACCCAGACAGCTTGTTGGAGTTGTGGTTCTGTGTCCTGGTTTCTTAGGAGCCTATGGACGAATCTCCCCACTGTTCCTCTTACAGCGTTCTGGGCCTTAGTGTACAGACCACTTGCCTTTCTCTGTAGGGAAGTGAGAAGAATACGATCACTACTCACAGGTGCAGTCCAGGATAGGGCCCATTGAGCCCTTTGCCTTTAGGGACACAGAGTTATCAGGATAGGGGAGAAGCCCTTCAAATCCATCCTCTCAATAGATTATGCCAAGATGGTTAAGACAACTGAGACATTCTTAAGAATGTTGCAGTCCCCAGATGGAGTTTGTGACCAAAAACAATTAGCCTTTTTTTTTTGGTAGTACTGGGGATGGAACCCAGGGACATTCTACCCCCAGCCCTATTTTTTTATTCTTTACTTTGAAACAAGGTCTCACTGAGTTGCAAAGGGCCTCACTAAGTAGCTGAGGCTGTCTGTGAACCATGATCTCCTGTCTCAGCCTCCCGAATGCTGGGATTACAAGCGAGCGCCACCACGCCTGGGTCAGCCTTCTTAACACAATGTCCTCTAGCCATCTTTGGTAATGAATCTCTGACCAGAGATTCCCCATGCCTGCTCTAGGAAAGTGCAATCGCTTCAGAATAATCACTTCCAAAAGATGACTGGTTTGCACTGTTCCCACCATTCTCATCAGACCTAATGAAAGAGTTTGCGTAAGTCCTTCCAGTGTGTTTTCGGTCTTCCCTAGGAGAGGGCAGTTACTCCGAGTTAATGTCAGTCCTGACTGGTGGAAGCTGAATTAACTGCAGCCTGCAAAACCCAGCCACCTGTACTCGTGATGAATGTGCTGAAATAACAATGTGTTTTCATATTTCCAAACCTGGCAAATTATGAACCCAGTTGAAAAAACAATCTCAACTTTGTGGTCAATAGCTTCCCCATGGTGAACAGACGTTTCACTAATTTAGACGTGGTACTTGTGATGAGAGTGCTCAGGTTGAAAATGCTTACTACTCCTGATGGGAATGCACACCTGTCCGGCAGCAATGGCACCGCGATAAAAGCTCACGTCTCAGCAAGTTGATGTATGTTGTGATCTGGAAGGAATGAAGTTTATATTTGTACTCTGTGGGGCGGGTGGGAAGAAGGGATTGCTTAAGCAAACAGTGAAGTGATTTGTGGGACAGGATGTCTCGAGATGAGAAGTTATTTTCGTGCATCATAGAATCACTCTTTTACCCACGTGTGATTGTGCTAACTATAAATCATTTATACATGAAAGCAGGTTCCAACCTCAATTAGGCGACATTTGGTTGGCCAAGCCCAAGTTATTGTTTGTACTTGAAAATAATAAAGTTGCATTTCCTTAAAAATATACTGTGTAGTTAAGACGTTTTTCTTGTTTTCCTCCCCAACCAGTTCAGGGACCTTTCAAAACGAGTGTGTTTCGGGCTGGGGGTGCGGCTCAGCGGTAGTGAACATGCCATCCATGAAAGAGACCCTGGGGTTAATCCCCAGTACTGCAAAAGAAAAAAGAAACAGTATATTTAGAATATATTTTTATTTTTTATTTTTTTATTTTTTGTGGTACCAAGAATGGAACCCAAGCCAGGTGTGGTAGCGCACGCTTGTAATCCCAGCATTCGGGAGGCTGAGACCGGAGGATCGCGGTTCACGGACAGCCTCAGCTACTTAGTGAGGCCCTCTGCAATTTAGTGAGACCCGGTTTCAAAATAAAGACTAAAAAACAGCGCAGGGGGTGTAGCTTGGAGGTCAAATGCCCCTGGGTTCCACCGCAAAAAAAAAAAAAAAAAAAAAAAAAAAAAAAGGAATAGAACCCAGGGGCTTTCCACCTCTGGGCTATTCTCCCAGACCTATTTTATATTTTATTTGGAAACAGGGTCTCACTGAGTTGCTGAAAGCCTCACTAAGTAGCTGATGCTGGCTTCGAACCTGTGTAATCCTCCTGTCTCAGCCTCCCAAGCACTGGGATTACAAGCGTGCACCACCACACCCAGGTCTAGAATGTATTTTTAGAAATGGAACTACCCTTCCTGTGATCTAAAGTGGCTTCGTTCTTTTACTTGTTCTGCATGTTACAGAATGTAAGCTCGATGATATGGCAGTCTCTGGAAAACGTCCAAGAGGAACAAAGTTATGTCATTTGCAGGAAAAGGAAATCATTTGAACTAAGCAGGGCTCCTGGTCATCTGCTTACCATTGTTCTTACCTTGGATTGCTGAACAGCACATTATAGGACAAGTTATTTCTGTTTTCTAAATGAGACAGCTGAGGCCTGGGAAGACAGTTGTTTAGAGGAATACAAGTGGTTTTCTCAGCATTTTCATTGCTGTAATCCAAAACACCTGACCGCCACAACGTAAAGGAAGATTTATTTGCTCACAGTTCTGGGGATTTCAGGGGTTCAGTCCATGTTAGGGCATGGCGGCTGGAGCAGAGAGAGAGAGAGAGAGTGAGCGAGCTCTCTTTTCACATTATGGAGGCTTTTTCTCAAGAGAGAATAAGTAAGAGGATTCAAGGACACAAGCCTGGCCCCCAGTGACCCACCTCTAGCCACACAGCACCTGCCTGGGTTACCATCTAATAAATTAATTAGAATGGATTTATCCATTGATGAGATTACAACCTTCATGATTTAATTGTATCAGCTCTGAACATGAGCTCTTTCAGGGGTGAGGTTGTAGTGCTGGTTTTCAGGCTCCACAGACGTGGATTTTTTTCTTCCCTTTGTGTTTTCCTTTCTCTTCATATGTCAGTTCTCTTCAAACCTGGACTGCTGCCTTCCCTCACCACAGGTGTGTACCATTCAAGGTGTCCTGTGCTCTGCTTGCAGGGCTGTCCCAGCCACTCCTCTGAGAAGGTGTCTACTGTTACCCATAGGGTGCATCTGGATTCCTTAACCTACAGTGGGGCTCCTGCTCAACTCTTCAGTACAGTTCTTACCACCTCTCTTTTCCTGCACTTTTACTCGGGCCTCATTCTCCCCTCGAATGGGGTCTGCCTTGTGCCTTCTCACCAGCCCTAGGGCCAAGCTTTAGGGTTCCACTTGCTCCCCAGTATCCTGAAAGCCTCTGCCAACCATCATCCCCACTCATCCCGACCAAGCACTTTTGTCTAGAGTTAGCCGTGCAGTTCACTTGGTAATATATCACAGAGTATCTTTCATTGTTGATAAACTATGAACTTTCACCCTTGATCTGTCAAGTTTTCAAAAGTCAGGTGAAGACCTTGTCTCCCTCAGCAACACTGTAAGATTCACAGTAGTAACTTCATGAAGCGCAGTAAGTTCTTGAGTTTAATAAATCCCATGGATCGTTTTAAGGGCTTTGTGAATGAAAAGAAAAATAGTTTATGGAAATACCAGAGCATTGGAAAATGGCAATAAAACGTGACAAGCAAAATGAAATACCTCTTCCACACATTTTCGCCCTGTCAGACTTCTCTGTTCTGCCACGTTCTATAAACATCCAGAATGTGCTACGTATAGTTAAACAGATCATGTGATGATCACATTGTGATGAGACACGACTTGTTCTTGCCGGAGGGATGCTCCTGTCCTTAACATTTTAACCATATTGTTCTCTGTTCTCTTTATGGTGAAGATAGTTTGCTAAAAACTTACAGGGACTATTGCCCGGAGCTCTTTGGTCATTTTGATTTTTAATATTCTAACACTTGTGCACCTATGTAGAGGCGTATGTGCCTGCAAGGCAGCGTTTTGTGGTGTTCTGTTGGAAGTGTGCTTTAAGTCTTTACGATTGCCATTATACCTTGCAATATTTCTTTACTTCTATAACTTGCTAAACTATTCCTGTTTGGGTGGATAGTTAGGTAGTTCCTGATTTTGCATTTCAGATAATGCTACAGAGAACTTACTTGCGTGTATTTCCTTGGAACAAGCTCCCAGCAGAATATTTATTGATAAAGTAAGGGGAATCTTTTTAAACATTTTTATGTTACAGATAAAAGTGAATGCATAAAAATAGGCACTTTTAGAGCTGGGCGTGGTGGCGCACGCTTGTAATCCCAGCATTTGGGAGGCTGAGACTGGAGGATCGCGGTTCGCGGACAGCCTCAGCTACTTAGTGAGGCCTTTTGCAACTCAATGAGACCCTGTTTCAAGAATAAAGAATAAAAAATTGGGCAGGGGGTGTAGCTCGGAGGTTGAATGCCTCTGGGTTCCATCCCCAGACCTGCAAAAAAAAAAAAAGGCACTTTTATTGAGTAGCTGCAAAGTGAGCACCTGTCTATTCACTTCCTGAGTCAAGCAAGAACATTTCTGGTGTCCCAGAAGCCTCCTCTGTCTAGGAAGGAGTACTTTGTGGCCTTTGCTTTATGTTTGGCCTGTGGCTTTCCAAAGGGCCTAAACTGATTTATGTTGTCAGTGCTGGAGCAATGTACGTTTTTCACTACACCATCAGTTTTGAGCGTTTATTATAAATATGTCTCAATTAAAATGAAAGTATCTCAATTAAAATACTTTAATTGACTTTTTTTAACATGTGAAGACATATTTTTATGTTGCTTACTTGAATTTCTTTTTAATTCTGCCTGTACTATTTATTTATTTATTTATTTAGGTGGTACTGGGGTTCCTGGAAGCCCTTCTACCTCTGGGCTACACTCCCAGACCTATTTTATATTTTTTATTTATTTGGAAACAGGGTCTCTTAAGCCAGTGAGGCTGGCTACGAACCTGCGCGATCCTCCTGTCTCCGCCTCCCAAGCGCGGGGATTACAAGCGTGCACCACCACAACCGGCTACTTCGTACCTTTTATCCATTAATTTTTATTTTTCAAACACTTGTGAAAACATTTTATCATATTTTCACATATTTCTGAGATGAATTACCATTGTAAAACTACACTCATATAGTTATTACTAATTTAGAAATAATAATTCAACCCAAGGCATGTGTTAATATTTTCTTTCTGCACAAAATGTTAATTAAACCTATTATTTGCTGTTCGTATACTGTACCACTGAGCTCTATCCCCAAGCCTGTTTTATTTTGAGGCAGAATCTGGCTAAATTTCCCAGGCTGTCCTCAAACTTGCCAGTCCTCCTGGTTCAGCTTCCCAAGTACCTGGGATTACTATATTTATTATATACATATACATTTATATATGTGTGTGTGTGTGTGTGTGTGTGTGTGTGTGTGTGTGTGTGTGTGTGTGTAGTGTGTGTGTGTGTTACTGGGGATTGAACCCAGGAACATTCTACCTCCAAGCTCCACCCCCAGCCCTATTTTTATTTTTTATTTTGAAACAGGGTCTAAGTTGTTGAGGACCTCTCTAAGGGGCCGCAGCTGGCCATAAACCTGCAATCCTCCGGTCTCAGCCTCCCAAATACTGGGATTACAAGCATGCGCCACCACACCCAGTTATAAAACTATGTTTTTAATTGAATTTTTTTCCACAGAAGATGTATCACAGGAGATCAGTTATACACAGGCAACCACAAACCATTTATTTCTAAAATGAGCAGTAATATGTATCGAAGTTTAAAATGAGAAATTAATCCAGAAAGCAAACACGTGCGGCTTCCGGGAGCTTAGTGATCCAGGTGTCTTCGTGCTGCTCATTAATGCAGAGTCAGGGAGGGGCCTGCGGGTGCTTTTATACCTCAGTAAGAGAGAAATTTTTCCATCTGAAAGTTTTCACAGGTGGCAAGCATTCCTGTTTGTTAGTTCAGATTTACCCATGTGCGGTGACTCTTGAACCAGATTTCCATTCAAGCTCGAAGGGTGCAAGGCTTGATCTCTTGAGAGGGGCTCAGAAAACAATGGGGGGGGGCGCGGAAGGAACAATGAAGTTTTTCCCTCCCCCCTCCCCAGACAACGTTTGCAGAACAAGAGCCATGTCTTGTTTTCTGTGGGCTCCTGTTGCTGGTTTGGGTACAAAATAAACTGGAGGAGGGATGGCTGGACAGCGTGGAGAACAGGCCTTGGGTGAGTCCACACTGGCTTCCCACTGTAGCCCAGTGTTTTTCCTGTGGTTCCCTGCCAGCACGTCAGCATCGCCTAGACACTTGTTAGACATGCAAATGAATTCCAGACCTAAGCTAGCCTGGGAGGAGGGAAGAGGGACCAATTGCTATTATCTAGCCTGTTCTGCCACCTGGTGGAAGTTTGGGGAATAGCATTTGGTTGTGAGTTGGAGCCAGATCCCCCCCCCCCCTCCTCCTCCTCCTCCTCCTCCTCCTCCTCCTCCTCCTCCTCCTCCTCCTCCTCCTCCTCCTCCTCCTCCTCCTCCTCCTCCTCCTCCTCCTCTTTCTTTCTTTCTTTCTTTTACTGGGGATGGAGCCCAGGAGCTTCTACCTCCAAGCTATACCACCACCCCTATTTTATTCTTTATTTTGAAACAGAGTCTAAGTTGAGGAGGGCCTCTTTAAATTGCTGAGGCTGGTCCTAAACCTGCCATCTTCCTGTCTCAGCCTACCCAGTACTGGGATTACATGTGCCACCATGCCCGGCTGAGTTGGAGCCCAGATTCTGTTGCTGATGTACCGATTAATGATGCCAAGGACCTCCTTGCATGTAAGGTCACAGCCCACTTTGAAGGTCTTCAGCTGCCTCCCCAGCCCCCCAGGTTCTCAGGCCGCCTCTGTCTGTAATGGCGGCGAGGGGATGGGAGGGGAGGAGGATGTGTCTCTGGGGTCTGCACTTTCTCAATGCTCCCTAGACCTAGTGTCTCTGGGCGCTGTCTTCCTCAGTACTGTCCCCAGAGTTGGTCTCTCTAGGCACCCCTCTTTCAGTGCCCTGAGAAGTGGTCTCGGCAGGCACCCACCCGAATCCCTGCGTGATGGGTGAACTGTGATATTGTGATACTAATACGTGATACTGTGACAGATGAACACTTTATGCAAGCCACCGTTGAACCTGCAGGAGAATACTTAATATTGTGTCAGATTACTAAGTAGTCAATACTGATACCAGAGACTCTTCCATTACTCCAGGATGGCTGCAGTGGTCCATTTCCACTAGCAACGAGGGATAGATGGATGGGCAAGAACACAAGATGCTTAGCATCATTAGCCATGAGGGAAACAGACAAGAAACACCACATGGCTAGGCGCAGCAGTGCCTGCCTATCATTTCAGCTACTTGGGAGGCCGAGGCAGGAGGATCTTGAGTTTAAAGCCAGCCTAGGCAACCTCAGGAGGCTCTGTCTCCAAATAAAGAATCAAAAGGAATGGAGCTATAATTCAGTGGAAGAGCACTTGCCCAGCATGTGTGAGGTTGGATTCAATCCCCAATGCTGGAAAACCAAGCAACAAAAAATCCCACAAGGTGGCGCTATACATCCACTGGAACGGGCCAAAATTAAGACTGACCGAAGCCAGTACCGGTGACGCCGTGGAGCCACTGGAACTCCCAAGCTCTGCTCGTCAGAATGAAAATGGCTTCAACCACTGTGGAAAAGTATACGGCAGTTTCTTAAAAAGTTTAATAAGTGCCGGGCGTGGTGGCGCACGCTTGTAATCCCCGCGCTTGGGAGGCTGAGACAGGAGGATTGCACAGGTTCGAAGCCAGCCTCAGCTACTGAGTGAGGCTCTCAGCAACTTAGTGAGGCCCTGTTTCCAAATAAAATATTTTAAAAAAAAGGTCTGGGAGTATAGCCCGGAGGTAGAAAGCCTCTGGATTCCACCCCCAGTACCACCAAAAGAAAGAAAGAAAGAAAGAAAGAAAGAAAGAAAGAAAGAAACCCCCACCTCCAAGGTTAGGAAGTGGGGGCTGTGGGAGGTGACGAAGTGGTGAAGGTAGAGCCCTTCGTGCTATTATAAGAGACCCCAGGAAGCCCCCTCTACCGTGTCAACAGAAGTCAGCTGCCTCTGAAGAAGCGGCTCTCACCAGCCCCCTTGGACTTCCAGCAACTGTCAGGGCTGAATTTCTGTTGCTGACAAGCTTCCCGGTCTACGGTATTCTCATAGCACCTGAATGACCCACTTTGGAGGTGTTCATTATGTTGACCAGAGAAATGGGTTGTTTCGCAGGGGTGTACTGTATCAAAGCTCATCACCACAAACCCTTCAAATATGTGCACTTAATTGTGTCTTAATTCTACTTCATTAAAGAGGTAAAAAAAATGAAACTGGGGATATAGCTCAGAGGTAGAATGCCCCTGGGGTTCATCCCAGTATCATTAAAAATAAATATATAAAGCGCCGGGCGTGGTGGCGCACGGTTGTAATCCCTGCGCTTGGGAGGAGGCTGAGACAGGAGGATCGCACGGGTTCGAAGCCAGCCTCAGCTACTTAGTGAGGCTCTCAGCAACTTAGTGAGACCGTTTCCAAATAAAATATAAAAAAAGGTCTGGGAGTATAGTCCGGAGGTAGAAAGCCTCTGGGTTCCACCCACAGTACCACCAAAAAAAAAAAAAAAAAATATATATATATATATATATATATCAATCAAGAAAAATTAAAACTTTATTTCTCTGGTTTATTTACCTCTTTTTATTTTTTTTCAAGAGGTCCACACAATTGGTTCAGTCACCTGCATGTATTTACACGCGTATTCCTGTCCAGTCTCTGCCCATAATTGGGCTTCACACGGCACGTGTTTGCCGGCCTCTTGCTCTGTGTATCAGGAGGCTATAGTCTGGCTGGTGAGCCCACGCCCTGCCTGGCTATCAGCTCCTGTGTCTGGTAGTGCTTAGCGGGATGCTGAGGACTAGGCCCTGGCTGGGTACCACCCACTGGACTGAAAAGAGGAGATAAACCCCGGGTCTTGGAGCCTCAGGAGCCACAGCGGCACTTTTGATCCTTCCAGTCCAACGCCACCCCTATGCTGCCCTCTAGTGGAACTTGAGGATTGGTGCTTCACCCTGATGCTTGGGGATAGTGTTTGTTTGTTTTGAGATCGAACTACAGAATTCCAGGTTATAGATTAGGGCAATGGTTTCTAACCTTTACCATAGAGTATGGGTTACACAAAGATATTATTAAGAATGGAAGATTCCTGGGCTCCAACCTAGAAGTTCAGTAAATCAAAATAGATCCACCGAGTCCTGGGTCTTGGGCTCTGTATGGAGTGGGTACTGCCAGGTGGGGCTACTACTGGGAACAGGACCCTGGTTAAAGGCAGTGAGATGCACTGGAAAACTCACTTTCGGTGTAACCTTGGGACATCCACCTAATATATCTCCAACTCTCGGTTCTCTCATCTGTAAAATGGGGCTCACAGTGCCCGTCTCATAGGGCTGTTGTGACATAAGAAATAGGGTTCAGCCATAGTTCCTTTTTTTTTTTTTTTGGTGGTGGTACTGGGCTTCCTGAAAATCCTTCTATCTCCGGGCTACACTCCCAGACCTATTTTTATATTTTTATTTGGAAACAGGGTCTCTTAAGCCAGCGAGGCTGGCTTCGAACCTGCGCGATCCTCCTGTCTCCGCCTCCCAGGCGCGGGGATTACAAGCGTGCGCCACCACGCCCGGCGCAGCCATAGTTCTTAACAGACCCTCATTCAGCATATTTATTGGTATAGTATGAGAGACAACGGTGTGTGGAAATGCATAGTGTACAGTTGGCGTCCAACAAACATTAGCAGAATTTAGATACCTGTAAGCACCATAAGAACCAGAGTCAGCCAGGCATGGTGACTCATGCCTGTAATCCCAGCATTTGGGAGGCTGAGACAGGAGGGTCACAGGTTCAAGGTCAGCCTCAGTAACTTAGTGAGGTTGTCTACAACTTAGTGAGACTCTGTTTAAAAATAAAAAATAAAATAGGCTGGGGGTGTAGTTTAGAAGTAGAATGCCCCTGGGTTCAATCCCCACTACCAAAAATAAATAAATATATAAAATAGGGCTGGGGTGTAGCTCAGATGTAGAATTCCCTTGGGTTCAATCCCCAGTACCTCCCCCTCCTAAAATAGGACAAGAATCATGTCTGTTCCCCATTGGGTTTCAGAATCTAGTGTGTCAAAAATGGCATGTAGTAGGTGCTTAGCAAAAAATGTTTTTTTAATTAATTAATTAATTAATTTATTTATTTATTTGCGATACCGGGGATTGAACCCGAGCTTCATCCTCAGCTCTATTTTTTATTAGTTATTTTGAAACAGGGTCTCACCAAGTTGCAGAGGGCCTCACTAAGTAGCTGAGGCTGGCAGCAAACCTGCAATCCTCCTGTGCCAGCCTCCCAAGTGCCGGGCTTACAGGCGTGTACCACCACGGCCGGCTTTAGCAAAGACTTTTTGAATGAGTAAAAGAATCACTTAAATCATGTCTATATCTTCTGGGCATGGTGGTGCTTGCCTGTAATCTTAGTAAGTACTGAGATCCTAAGTAGGAGGCTGAGAGAGGAGAATTGCAGGTTCAAGGCCAGCCTCAGCAACAGAGCGGGACCCTCAGTAACCTAACAAGACACCATTTAAAAAAAAAAAATTAAAAAGGGCTGTGGGTGTAGCTCAGAGGTAGAAGGTCCCTGGCTTCAATTCCTAAATCCCTAGTAACACACACACACACACACACACACACACACACACACACACACACACACACCATGTCTCTGCCAATAAGAATGTTTGTTTTTCCCCAGTGTATATTTTCTCATCAGTAATACTAGTTATACCAGAAATTTGGTGTGTGCATGAAGTTATGAAGCTATTTTGTTTTCAGCGCTTAAGGACTTGCAGACACTGTGTTGTGTGCACCTCAACTCTGACTAAGCTGCCAGGAATCAAGTCAGTGTTGTTTTTGTACTGGGATTAAATCCAGGTTAGTTCCTCCTCTGAGGTTTACCCCAGCCCTATTTTATTTTATTTTATGTACGTATTTATTTAGGTACTGGAGACTGAACCCAAGGGGCAGTCTAACTCTGAGCCATACTCCCAGCCCTTTTGGTTTCTTTTTTTTTTTTTTCTGTGTGTGGTACTGGGGATTGAACCTGGGGCCATTCTACCTCCTAGTTATCCCCCCAGACCTATTTGATATTTTCTTTTATCTTTTTTTTTGCAGGTCTGGGGATGGAACCCAAGGGTATTTGACCTCCAATCTACATCCTCTGCCCTATTTTTATTCTTTATTTTGAAACAGGGTCTCACTAAGTTACGGAGGGCCTCACTAAGTAGCCGAGGCTGTCCGCGAACTGTGATCCTCCGGTTCCAGTCTCCTAAATGCTGGGATTACAAGCGTGCGCCACCACGCCTGGCTGATATTTTCTATTTTGAAACAGAGTCTTGCTAGGTTGACGAGAGTCTCACTACTTCCTGAGGCTGTCCTTGACCCTGAGCTCCTCCATCCTCCTGTCTCAGCCTCCCAAGTACTAGGATTACAAGTATGTGCCCTCACACCTGGCAACCTTTTTTTTTTTTTTTTTTTTACGGGTCTGGGGATGGAACCCAGGGACATTCGACCTCTGAGCCACACCTCTTGCCCTATTTTTAATTCTTTATTTTGAAACAGGGTCTCACTAAGTTATGGAGGGCCTCGCTAAGTAGCTGAGGCTGTCTGTGAACCACAATCCTCCTGTCTCAGCCTCCGGAATGCTGGGTGCTACCACACCTGGCTTCTGGCAACCCTTTTGATTTCTAGTGTGTGTGTGTGTGTGTGTGTGTGTGTGTGTGTGTGTCTAGGGATAGAACCCAGGACCCGGGGCATTCTATCTCTGAGCTACGCTCCCAGCCCGATTTTTTATTCTTTATTTTGAAACAGAATTTCACTAAGTTATGGAGGGCCTTACAAATTGCTGAGGCTGGCCATGAACATGTGATCCTCCTATCTCAGCCTCCCAAGTACCTTTGATTTCTAATTTTGAAATAGGGTCTCAGTAAGTTGCTGAGGGCCTTGCTAAGTGGCCGAGGCTGGCTTCGAACCTGTAATCCTCCTGCCTCAGCCTCCCAAGTACAGCGTTTAGAGGCATACGCCACCACACTCAGCTTCAAGTAGAAAAGTTCTATTTAGTGTGGTAGAGTGGTCAGTTTACAGCCTAGAGACAGGCGGCCTCTGTTCCAATTCCGGTTCTGGGTAATCGTGTGATGAGGGCAAGTCGCCCTCACTGGGTCCCCCTTCCTCCATTTGGCATACGAGGGAGTCACTGCTGGGCGTCCTTCCTGCTAGGACATAGTAGGATTCTGTACGTCTAGTTTAATGCTTTAAATAACTCCTTTATTATAAAAGTAACACATGTCTTTGTAAGAATTTTTGAGAAACACTGAAAAGAATAAATAAAGAAATAAAAAATCTGTTAATACCATTTGCACAGAAGAACCCCTGTTGAAATTTTGATGAATATTCATCTAGTCCTTTTACGTCTTTAGTTTCTGCCAAAAAAATTAGAATTAGAACACATATACTATTTCATAATGTGCTTTTCTCACTTAATACATTATCAGAATTTCCATATCATTAATGTTCTTCAGGAGTGTGATTCTAATGGCTGCTCGGTCTATCATGGGGCTGGATGGGTCATAATTCACTTAAGCAGTTCCCTTTTGCTGCATGCTTAGGTTGATTCCAGTTTTTAGCATTAGAAATAAGGCTTTGATGATTAACCTTTAATGCAAGTTTGTACTCATATCTCAGAATTGGGTGACGTTCGTAAAACCTTTGAAATACATCACCATTTGCTCTCCAGAAAAGTGGCACAACCGGCCGGGCATGGTGGTGCACCCTTGTAATCCCGGTACCTGGGAGGCTGAGACAGGAGGATCTCAGGTTCGAAGACAGCCCCGGCAAGTAGTGAGACTTATCAATTTAGTGAGACCTTGTTTCAAAATAAAAATAAAATAGGGTTGAGGGTGTAGCTTGAAGGTAGAATGCCCCTGAGTTCAATCCCCAGTCTCACACACACACACACAAACACACACACACACACACACACACACACACACACACATACAGTAGCACAATTGTACAATTCATTAGTAACATTGGAGAGAGGCCACTTCTCCATTATCTTCCCAGTGTTGTCTACTGTGTTTATTTTTTTTTCTTTCTTTTCTTATATCTGTGTGTGTGTGTATGTATATATATATTCAATTACATTGAATATATATTCAATTACTGAGGCTATAATCATGATGCCTATAATCCCAGCACTTGGGTGGCTGAGACAGGAGAACTGTAGAGTCAAGGCCAGCCTTAGCAACTTAGTGAGACCTTCAGCAACTTAGTGAAACCCTGTTTCAAAATAAAAAATAAAGCCGGGCGTGGTGGCACACGCTTGTAATCCCCGCGCTTGGGAGGCGGAGACAGGAGGATCGCGCAGGTTCGAAGCCAGCCGCGCTGGCGTAAGAGACCCTGTTTCAAAAATATAAAATAGGTCTGGGAGTGTAGCCCGGAGGTAGAAGGGCTTCCAGGAACCCCAGTACCACTAAAAAATAAAAAAATAAAAAAATAAAGCCGGGCGTGGTGGCGCACGCTTGTAATCCCAGCATTCGGGAGGCTGAGACTGGAGGATACTGGTTCATGGACAATCCTCAGCTACTTAGTGAGGCTCTCTGTAACTTAGTGAGACCCTGTTTCAAAATAAAGAATAAAAAAATAGGGCAGGGGGTATAGCTCAGAGGTCGAATGCCCCTGGGTTCCATCCTCAGACCCGCAAAACAATAAAAATAAAAAATAAAGAAATAAAATAGGGCTGAGAGTGTAGCTCAGCGGTAGTGCACCCTTGGGTTCAATTCCCAGTACCACCACCAAATAAGAAAATAAATAAGAAAAGAGCCAGCCTGTGGGCGATGGCTACTTGCTCCCGCAGTCTTTCCTCTCCCTCTTCCTGGCGCGCATGTCCAGCCGGGACTGCGTTTCTTATCCTCTCTTGCATCTGGATGTGGCCGCGTGTTTAGGTGTGGACTTCACGGACCTATGGGGAAGTAACGTGCACACTTCCTGGATCGCCTCCAAGCATGAGCTCCTTGTTTTGAACGTTGGTTCTTTTCTCTTTCCCTAGAGTAACAACCGAGCTTTGATTAAGCAAATGATGGCTCCCGGGGGCTGCCAGAGCCACAGCAAACAGTACCAGTTTATAGCAGCCTCATCTCTCCAGCCTAGCCAGTGTATTCAGTTTGGGAAGATAGAAGTCAATTATGATCATGTTTGGGCCATCATATATATGTAGGGGGGGTGGTTCTAGGGCTTTAACTTGGAGGCACTCTACTTTGGGGCTACCGCTCCCACTCCCAATCCTTTCTTAATTTTTTATTTGGACACAGAATCTCACTAGATTGCCGAGAGTCTGGCTGAGTTGCTGAGACTGTCCTCAAATCTTTAAACCTCCTGTCTTAGCCTCCCAAGTACTGGTATTATAGGCGTGCACCACCATGCCCAGCTGGGCCACTATAGCTTAGGGTCTCTTTGTTACAGCAGTGTAACTGTGACCTAAACTAATGTGACCTCAAACTTCTCCCTAAGCCCTGGGACATTTTGGTGACTCTATTTCAGTTTGTGGAGCTGATGGAAGTCTCTTAGCAGAGACCCTCTGCCCAGAGAAGCCACTGTGCACTGTGCAGAATACCTTAAACTATTGGCCTTATATGTTCCTTCATACAGACTCCAGTTTAACAAAAATTACATATGGCATCTTTTGTTTGTAAGGGTTAGAAAGAAATTTAATTTGTTACAATTGATACAAAATGTAAAAATCACTTACAAAAGAATAACTGCCAACCAACATGCTCTGTGGGGGCTAAATTTCTCCTGTTTTTTGTTTTTTGTTTTGGTGGTACTGGGGGTGGAACCCAAGGGCTTTTCTACCCCTAGGATATAGATATACTTCCCGATTTATTTTATACTTTATTTGGAAACAGGGTCTCACTAAGTTGGTGAGAGCCTCACTAAGTAGCTGAGGCTGGCTTCAAACCTCTGTGATCCTCCTGTCTCAGCCTCCTAAGCGTGGGGATTACAAACATGCGCCACCACGCCCAGATAATTTCTCCTGTTAATATTCCTCTTCTCCTATTAATATGCCCCCTCTCCTGTTACTCTTTTAGTAATAATATATTTACTAAATTATCTGCAAGGAATTAAGGTAAAGGTTTATGATAGAGAACAGCTGGGTGCCCCTGAGGTTGGGTGGTCAGGGAAGTTTATCAAATATCACTATGTAAGGGGGACATTTAAGCTGAGATCTCATGCCAAGAAGGAAAAGCCATATGAAGGTCTAAGAAAGAGCATTCTAGAAGGGAGGCTAATAGAGTAAACATCAGTGGTTCAGGAAAGAGCAAGAACCCATGTGGCCAGGCTGGGTGGTCCATGTCTGCAATGCTCATACTGGCAGGCTGAGACAGGAGGTCACAGGTTCAAGACTAGCCTTGGCAATTTAGCGAGACTCAGCAACCTAGTGAGATTCTGTTTCAAAACAAAATTTAAAAAAGAGATGGGGGTAGCCAGGCGTGGTGGCGCACGCTTGTAATCCCCGTGCTTGGGAGGCTGAGACAGGAGGATCACACAGATTCGAAGCCAGCCTCAGCTACTTAGTGAGGCTCTCAGCAACTTAGTGAGACCCTGTTTCCAAATAAAATATAAAAATATGTCTGGGAGATAGCCCGGAGGTAGAAAGCCCCTGGGTTTCACCTCCAGTACCACAAAAGGAGCTGGGGATATAAGTTGGAAGTAGAATGCCTCTGGGATCAATCTGCAGTCACACACACACACACACACACACACACACACACACACACACACACGTTCACAGCCAGGCTTGGTGGTGCATGCCTGTAATCCCAGTACTTAGGAGACTGAAACAGGACTGTAAGTTTAAGGCTCTTGGCAACTTAGTGAGATTCTGTTCCCAAATAAAAAATAAAAAGGGTTGGAACCAGAAGGGTGGTGCACGCTTGTAATCCCAGCATTCAGGAGGCGGAGACAGGAGGAGTGTGGTTTGCGGACAGCCTCAGCTACTTAGTGAGGCCCCTTGTAATTCAGTGAGACCCTGTTTCAAAAATAAAAAGAATACAAAATTAGGGCTGGGGGTGTAGCTCAGAGGTAGAATGCCCCTGGGTTCCTTCCCCAGTACTGAAAAAAGGGAGGGGGCGCTGGGGACGTAGCTCAGAGGTAGCATGCCCTTGGGTTCAATCCCCATACCAAAAAAAAAAAGGTTTGCACGATTCATTCAGCTGAATGTGTTCATTAATCACAACTTGTGATTATGGTGCGCTTACTTCTCTGAAAAGCACGGCATCAGGTAGCACTCTGAGAAGTCAGCCTTTGGTACTGAGCATTGGCAAGGGACTGGCATAGCACACAGGAGGTTCAGAGGGCACCCATCACCACGGGTCCCAGGACCTTCATGGACCACCAGTTCCACAGCCACCTGGGCCCATGATTCTCATCACTTCCACAGCCCAGCTGGACTGCCCCCTTGAGAGGGACTGGAAAAGTAGGGATTTGCAAACTCTAGGGAAAGGAAGGGAAGGGTCCCTTCAGCTCCCTTTGGCCTCTGAGGAGAGCCCTTCTTCCTCCTCCTCCTTCCTCCCCGCATCCTCAGCTGGTGCCGGGGGCAGTGGTCCCCAACCTGCTCCTTAGTGAGGAAGCCTGGCTTCTGCTCATCATGGCGCTGAGGCCGATGGTCTTTCCCTCCAGCAGGTAGGATGTGTCTCCCAGCTCCACTTGACTTGGTGCTGATACTAGCCACAGCCCGGGCAGCGACACCCCTTCGCATTTTGTTTATTTTTGTTTTGTTTTGCTTGTTTTTTTTTTGGGGGGGGGCCCAGTTTAAGATTATCATTAGCAATTCACTTACTGCTCGATTGCCTTTCGTAATTGTCATTTTTAATAACTGAACATTATTTCTTCCAACAGAAGACTTTATCTACATAGCTCCTTTGTGTGGACTCTTTTAAGTAACTGCCCATTTTTGTGTTACTGTAAAAAATTGCCGCAAGTAATATCTTTGTCAATAGCACGTATTGCTTCTGTTGGATAACTTCCCCAGGAGGTGGGGTAAGTTTTGACCTCCTCTTATGGAAGACTAGATGAGTGTTGGGACAACATATTTTTGCGTTATCAAACAAAATGAAAGCGCAGAGGGTGTGGTGGTGCACGCCCGTGATCCTAGCACTTGGAGACTGAGATGGGAAGATCATGGGTTTGAGGACAACCCAGTAACTTAGCAAGAACCTCGGCAACCTAGAAAAACCCTATTTCAAAACAACAACAACAAAAAAAAGTAAAAGGGCTGGGGGGTGGATCTTGGAGGTAGAATGTTCCTGGGTTCCATTGCCAGTATCAAACACAAAACAAAACAAAAAACAGAATCATCTGTCAGTAGCAAGTGCTTAAGTAAACTATGCTAATCTATCTGATCAATGGAGAACTGGGGGTGTAGCTCAGTGGTAGAGCAGTTACCCAGCATTCTTGAGGCCCTGGGTTTAATTCCCAGCAGCCCTCCCCACACAAAGTTAATTATCAAGAGCTATAGGAAGCCAGATGTGATGGTGCACACTTGTAATTCTAGTACTTGGGAGGCTAAGACAGGAAGATTGCAAGTTTGGTGTCAGCCTCAAAAACTTAGTGAGGCCCTCTACAACTTAGTGAGACCCTGTCTCAAAATAAAAATAGGAGCTGGGCATGGGGTGCACACTTGTAATCCCAGCATTTGGGAGGCTGAGACAGGAGGATCGCAGCTCAGGGCCAGCCTCAGCTACTTAGTGGGGTCCCTTGCAACTCAGTAAGTAGCTGAGGGGTTCAATTCCCAGTACCACAAAGAAAATAAAGGAGGGTTATTTATAATAGCCAAAAGATAAAAATAATCTACATTATCTATCAGCTGATGAATAGATAAATAAAATGTGGTTTGCTATCCATGCAATTAAATACTATTTGGCCCTAAAAAGGCATGACGTTCTGATGCATGCTACACCATAGACGAACCTTCGAAACATTATACTTTATACTAAGTGAAGAAAGTTAAACACAGAAGACCACATAGAATATCATACCATTTATATGAAATGTCTAGAATAGGCAAACCCATGGCGACAGAGGTAAGTATTTAATGGGAGGCTGGGAGGCTGGGGAGTGGGGGAACGATTGCTAGTGAGTATGAGGTCTTTTGGGGAGGATGAAATTGGGGTGCCTGGAATTAGATTAGTGGTGGTTGCACAAACTTGTGAATACACTTAAAAACATGGCACTGCACACTTTACAAGGGTGGGCTTTGTGATATGTGAATTGTATCTCAGTTAAAAAGAATAGAGATCTGTAATCCCAGTTCTTGAGAGGGTGAGACAGGATGTATTGACACAATCTATTATCCATCGAAAAAAGCTAGCCGGGCGTGGTGGCGCACACCTGTAATCCCAGCATTTGGGAGGCTGAGACCTGAGGATCACGGTTCGCGGACAGCCTCAGCTACTTAATGAGGCCCTCTGCAACTCAGTGAGACCCGGTTTCAAAATAAAGAATTAAAAAAAAAAATAGGGCAGGGGGTGGAGCTCGGAGGCCAAAAGCCCTGGGTTCCCCGCAGAAGGCTATCTTCAATAGACTACTTGGTGAAAGTTCTGTTTTTAATGGCAAGGATTGGGGGGGGGTGCTCCAGGAATATGCCAGTCGTCAGGTCAGGCAAGAGAACGGCCACTTCCTCCTGAGGGTCCAGAGCACCTGCCTGTCTCAGCACTGAGAGATGCAGGCTGATTGCCATGTGAGGTGTCTCAGGTTCCATTTTTCAGATAACAAAACTGAGAGATAAGAGATTAGTGACTTGTCAAAGTCCTGCAGCAAAGACAAGAAGCAAATTCAGGCCTCACTCTGGAGAGGGTGTGCCTGGGAGGGGGTGTGCCTGGGAGGGAGTGTGCCTGGGATGGGGTGTGCCTGAGGCTCCAGCGCTTGGAGTCTAATTCCCAGCTTGGTTTCTTCCTGGGCTTGGCCGGTCAGGGGCGTGGAGGCTTCCGAGCATGGTTTACAAGAATGCTGGCTTATACAGTGACTCTGAGCGGTCATTTACGGTCCTTTAATTGAGGGGCAGTAGAAAGCGACCGGGCGTGGTGGTGCACACCTACAATCCCAGTTCTTGGGAGGTTGAGACAGGAGGACGGCAGGTTCAAGAACAGCCCCAGCAACATAGTGAGATTCTCAGCAACTCAGTAGGGCACTGTTTCAAAATAAAAAACAGAGCTTACGATGTAGCTCAGAGGTTCCTCAGTACCAAAAGAAAAAAAAAAAAAAAAAGAAAAAAGAAAAAAAGGAAAAAAAGGAAAAGACTTCAGAGAGTCATTCTGCCCCAGGCTAGACCTTGATAGCTTGTGGAAGGGGATATTTCAGTGGCTCTTAACCGGCCCACTCATGTTGTTTCTTTTTTTCTTTTCTCCCCCCCCCCCTTTTTGCATTACTGGGGATGGAACCCAGGGGCATTCTACCTCCGAGCTATACCCCCAGCCCTATTTTTTATTTTTATTTTTATTTTATTTATTTATTTATTTTTGGCGGTACTGGGGTTCCTGGAAGCCCTTCTACCTCTGGGCTACACTCCCAGACCTATTTTATATTTTTGAAACAGGGTCTCTTACGCCAGCGCGGCTGGTTTCGAACCTGTGCGATCCTCCAGTCTCCGCCTCCCAAGCGCGGGGATTACAAGCGTGCGCCACCACGCCCGGCTTATTTTTATTTTGAAGCAGGGTCTCACTGAGTTGCACAGGTTCCCACTAAGTAGCTGAGGCTGGCCATGAACCCAGATCCTCCTGTCTCAGCCTCCCAAATGCTGAGATTACAAGCGTGCGCCACCACGCCTGGCTCCTTGCTGCTTTTTCTAATCAGAACACCCTTCCTGTCCACCAGCCAGTTCTCAAACTCCTATTTAGTTGTCAAAACTCAGCTCAAATGTCCCAGCTATTGTTTTCTCCTTGGGGATACCATTTATAGATGCCCCACCAGGACCTTTATGATAATACTAACGGTGTTAACACGAGCAGTTATCACTTAGTGAGCACCTACTACGTGCTAGGTAAGCAGCTTTATCTATTGCTACTCTTGTTCCTTTCCATTCTCATGTGATGATGCAACGAAAGTACATGTCCACTTATTGACACATTTCTTTCAGATTAGGAAACAATCGAGAGAGGTTAGGAAATTTGCCCAAAGTCGTTCAACCGGGACGTGAAGACACAGGCCTCTCTGACGCCAGCGTTCCTGTTCCCTCTTACGCCACGTCCCTTTCCTGCACCAAACACCTCGAGCTGCAAATGCTGCTTGTCTTGCTTGCTTGCAGGTGGTGGCTCTGATTTCAGGCTCGCCTCCCCACCGCCTGCATTGGGCCCGCTCTCAAGTGGCCAGGCCTGAAAGCTGAGTCAGAGAGAAGCAGCCATCTGCGGGCTCTCAGCCTGGAAAGTACAAGTAGTATGTTTGTCTTCGCCCATAGGTGGGACAGAGCGGCTCTCTCCCCTGGAGTGGTGATAAGGGGCAGCTTGTGCCCCCTTGAGGACTCCCAGATGTTTCCTGAGGCCCAGAGCACTTCTGCCTCTGAGCCGCCCACCTCGGCTGCCAGTTGACTGAGCCGCTGGGAAAGGCAGACCCAGGGCCCGCCAATGTCAACAGCCCGCCCCGCCAGCCTTCTGGAAAGTGTCCTGAAAGGCTACAGCCAGCAGGGGCCCATGAAGTAGAGACCCCCAGTGCCCGCTTGCTGGGTTCCAGCAGGGTGTGTGCTGTAGTTACCGGGCCCACAAGGTGGATCTCCAGCTGGGCTCTCAGCCCTTTCTTTGAAAGCCCACTCACTCTCTCCCGTTCACCAAATCTGTGGTCTTGGGGCAAATTTCTCACCCTTTCTCAGCCTCAGTTTGTGTGTGTGTGTGTGTGTGTGTGTGTGTGTGTGTGTGTGTGTGTGTCTAGGGATTGAACCCAAGGGGTGTTCTACCTCTGAGCTACATCCCCAGCCCTATTTTTTTTTTTTTAAATTTTGAAACAAAGTCTCACTAAATTGCTGAGGTTGTCCTCAAAACTTCCATTCTCCAGCTCCAGCCTCCTTCCCAAGTACTAGGATTACAGGCATGCACCACGATGGTCATTTTACTTACTTTTTTTTTTTTTTTTTTTTTTTGGTAGTACTGGCGATTGAACCCAGGGGCATTCTACCTCTGAGCTACATCCCCAGCCCTATTTTTTAATTCTTTATTTTGAAAAAGGGTCTCACTGAGTTGCAAAGGGCCTCATTACGTAGCTGAGGCTGTCCACAAACCACAATCCTCCTGTCTCAGCTTCCCAAATGCTACAAACATATGCCACCATGCCTGGCTTTTTATAGGCCCGAGCTTTCTGAGGTCCTGCTCCAGTAAGCAGTGTCTTGTCCTTTAGCATGAGGGTGTGCTGGTTTAGATTCCAGTTCCTGGGGTAACTCTGGGAAGGTAGAAGCCTATTTAAGATGAGACCTACCCTTTCCTGAATCCCAGGCAGCAGCAACAATTTCTGTATCCCACTACCTACAGGGTAGAACAATGAGCAGTTACTAAAAGTATTTATTACTACTTGAAAAAACAAATACTAATTATATATATATATATACTTATTTATTTATTGTGTGGTAGTGAGGATGGAACCCAGGGGCCTTTTACTTCTGGGCTATACTCCCAGACCTATTTTATGTTTTATTTGGAAACAGGGTCTCACTAAGTTGTTGAGAGCCTCACTAAGTAGCTGAGGCTGGCTTTGAAACTGTGCGATCCTCCTGTCTCAGCCTCCCAAGCAATGGGATTACAAGCGTGAGCCACCATTCTTGGCCAAATACTAATTTTATACTGGACAATATTTAAGAGTTAGAAAGCATTTCATAAGGGTTATTTTATTTATATTATTTAAGCATATAAATACCCGCCTCCTGCCCAAAGAAAAGAACATGGGCTTTATTTAAATTCATTGAAATCTTTCTTGAGTTCTTCTGCTTCCATTCACAGGCCTCCAGGGAAAAAACTGATTGACTTATGCCATTTTGGTCTCCAATATTTTCCCCAGACATTCTTTCACGTATGCTTTTCCATGACCCAACAAGCCTCCTATTTGTGGTTTTAAAGTTTGTCCCAGTATTCCTTCACACGGGGAGGCCAGGGTCTGCCCAGCCACCTGTCATTGCCCTTGGGTGGTTCCCACATTGTGCTGTTATGGATACTATCAGCCTGCTTGTTTTTCAAACAAGGCTTTAAAACAATCTTTGAACGTACTTCCTTAGGCCAGATGGCCAGACAGGACTCAGGAGCCAAAGGACAGGAGTCGGGTTTTCTTGCTTCTATTACTTGAGTCGTCCTGAAAAGAAGAGAGAGACAGAGAGAGAGAGATGAAAACAACCCACAGAGACTGTCCATGCATTCTCTTCGGGTCTGAAATAGGAAAGAAACCCAGAAACGGTGCCAGCGAGATGACGAGGCAGTCTCTGCTCAGCCGGCAGCATGTGCTGGCAGGGGCTGGACTCCCCTTTTCCATGGGAACACTCTCAACTGATATCCCAGTTCTCTGTCGGTTTATTCCGGGCTGCCCCACCCCCGCTTCCACCGCCTTTGTAGGAATGATGCAGTGGCAGTTAATACTGAGCCGGGTGAGTTCTAGAATCTCCCATAAGTCCCCAAGAGTCAAGAGCCTGTTGGGAGTGGGGATGTTTTACCTGAAGGAGACAGCGCAGGGTGCTGGAGGGATCTCTGCCCCCACTAGGCAGGACCGAGCATCCACCACGGCCTAACCCAATAGGTGCCTCCCTGCCCCCCGCCCCCCCCCCCCCGATGTCAAAAACTGAAATGACACAACTTTAGATGTGTTTGTTTGACCCAGGACTTTGACTCTTGGTAAACTATGGGCCTCCGGGGAGAGGGTACAGTACCATTTGTATCCCAATGGGAACAATTTCTGTGTGTGTGTGTGTGTGTGTGTGTGTGTGTGTGTGTGGTACTAGAGATTGAACCAGCAGCATTCTACCTCTACCTCACCTCTATTCTATTTTTAAATTTGAAACAGGGTCTCGCTAAGTTGCTAAGACTGGCCGCCAACAAGCAATCCTCTTGCCTCAGCCTTCCAAATCCTGAGATTACAAGCATGTGCCACCATGCCCAGTTCAGGGCGAACTGTTTGCCAAAGCTGACTCTGAGAACAGACCTAGTTGGGAAATGAAGAGTCCCCCCAAAACAAGGAAAGGGGCCCCACGAAGGGGGCAAAGCTCCAACTCCAGCCCTCTATGTGGCACAAAATCTCCTAAGACCTCGGCTTCCTGTTCCGGTCCAGCAGGGTGGTGTACCGGCGGGAGCTGTGGACAAGCCCTCCTGAAGTTGTTTGGTCTAGGCAGGAACCTAGGATGGCCTTTTCCTGTTGGGTTGGAGAACCGAGCTGCAGAGTCCAGTGGATTTTCCCGGGAACCCAGCCTCGCTGTAGATGTGCACACACTTGGTCCTCACAGTTACCATCTCAAGGATGCTGTGATTTCTGTTTTGCTGGGGCTTTGGAAGGGGCAGCACACCACCATTTAATCTTTAGCTCAGCTCAATACGGTAGGTTGTGGCTCAGACCAAAACCTCCTCTTAGATTTTATCTCTTTTCCTGCTTCCCCTCTTTTTATATTTTTATTTTTTGGTGGTATTGGGGATTGAACTCAGAGTACCCACTACTGAGCTACCACCCCAGTCTTTCTGTCTGTCTGTCTGTCTGTCTGTCTGTCTGTCTGTTCGTCCTTTCTCTCTCTCTCTCTTTCTCTCTTTCTCGCATACTGGGGATTGAGCCCAGGGACATTCTACCTCCAAGCTACACCCCAGCCTTATTTTTTATTCTTTATTTTAAAACAGGGTCTCACTGAGTTGCGAAGGGCCTCACTAAGTAGCTGAGGCTGGCCACAAACCATGATCCTCCTGTCTCAGTCTTCCAAGTACTGGGATTACAAGTGTGCACCACCACAACTGCCTTATTTATTTATTTATTTTTGTTTTGAAACAGGGTCTCACAGGTTGCTGAGAGTCTTGAGAAATTGCTGAGGCTGTGCTTGAACCTGAGATCCTCCTGTCTGAGCTTCCCAAGTACTGGGTTTAGAGGTGTATAAAGCCCCATGCCCAGTCTGCTTTCCCTCTTAAGCTGGATTCTCCCCATTCTCTCTCCCTCGGATGTTCTAAGCTTCTTTCTGTCTAGGAGTCTTCCCGTGTGTTGTTCCTGCTCCTTGATTGTCCCGTGCCTGTGCCTGCTTGTCCCCAGGTCTCCGCTCAGGGCCACCTTAACTGAGGGAGCATCCACCTTAACTGAGGGAGCACCCACCTTAACTGAGGGAGCACCCATCTTAACTGAGGGACCATCCACCTTAACTGAGGGAGCATCCACTTTAACTGAGGGAGCATCCACCTTAACTGAGGGACCATCCACCTGAGGGAGCATCCACCTTAACTGAGGGAGCACCCACCTTAACTGAGGGAGCATCCACCCCAACTGAGGGAGCACCCATCTTAACTGAGGGAGCATCCACCTTAACTGAGGGAGCATCCACCTTAACTGAGGGACCATCCACCTTAACTGAGGGACCATCCACCTGAGGGAGCATCCACCTTAACTGAGGGAGCATCCACCTTAACTGAGGGAGCATCCACATGAGGGAGCATCCACCTTAACTGAGGGACTATCCACCTGAGGGAGCATCCACCTTAACTGAGGGAGCACCTACCTTAACTGAGGGAGCATCCACCCCAACTGAGGGAGCACCCACCTTAACTGAGGGAGCATCCACCTTAACTGAGGGAGCATCCACATGAGGGAGCATCCACCTTAACTGAGGGACCATCCACCTGAGGGACCATCCACCTTAACTGAGGGAGCACCCATCTTAACTGAGGGAGCATCCACCTGAGGGAGCATCCACCTTAACTGAGGGACCATCCACCTGAGGGACCATCCACCTTAACTGAGGGAGCACCCATCTTAACTGAGGGAGCATCCACCTGAGGGAGCATCCACCTTAACTGAGGGACCATCCACCTGAGGGACCATCCACCTTAACTGAGGGAGCACCCATCTTAACTGAGGGAGCATCCACCTGAGGGAGCATCCACCTTAACTGAGGGAGCATCCACCTGAGGGAGCATCCACCTTAACTGAGGGAGCATCCACCTTAACTGAGGGAGCACCCACCTTAACTGAGGGAGCACCCACCTTACCTGGGGAGCATCCTTGGCCACTCCAGTGAGACCTCTGTGCTGCCCCAAGGCACTTTCTGTTCCACTCATCAGCCTGTGTTTTCATTGTTCCACTGTCCTTTCCTGAAGTTACCTTATTTGTCCCCATGCCCATATATATATATATATATATATATATATGTCCAAGTCCCTAACTAGAACCTATCTTCTGTGAGAACAAGGGCAGAGGCTTTCTGCATTCTGCACAGAGCTGAGAACCAGGCCGGCACCTACAGACAGGGAAGCCATCCAAGAATCCCGGGCAGAGAGCTGCCCTCCCTCTTCTTCCCTCAGCTTTGCCATTTTTCTCCTAAGTGGGACATTACATATATATATATATATATATATATATATATATATATATATATATATATATCCATCAGCTTGGCAGAGGAGAGAGTCAGGCAGGGCGGGCCTCGGCTGCCTGCTGTTGGGGCTCCTGCCTAATTTAGCAGCTTTGCTTGTAGGATGACTTGGGCCACCTCCTACCCAAATCTGTAGAAGGAGCCGACTTGCTTTGTGAGACACCCGGGCGTGGGCTGGACCCGCTGGGCAGAAGTTCATAGAGACAGACTGTAGTTCAGTAGAAAAGGGACTTTTGAACAGAGCATCCAGGAGGCAGAATGGTCCCGCCGCTGCTTACCTGGGCTAGCTGCACGCCTGGTCCATTCCCCCCGGCCTGCTCACCGCCCGCCTGCTGTGGCCTGCTCTCGGCCTGTGAGCTGGGGGAGCTCCTGGGTCTCTGGATCGATTCCCCAGCACGAGGCTGGCGGGTTGCATCACTGAGGGAACTAGACCAGATGGTCTCTGTGGGCCACTTCATTTCCTATTTCAGGGGCTTGGCTGAGAACAGTTCATGTCTAGTCCACCTTCTGTGGACTGTGGGGCCTCCAGGAAGGACAGGGTGACAGACTGGATTAAGCTGTTAATGGTGTGCTGGGGTTAAAGCTCGTGACCCCACCCAGCGCACTGCATCCGCCCACCTGCTGTTGGCTCAGCACGATTGAGCTGATCGTCTGTATCAGGAATGTGAAGAAATAGGAGTCGCAGGCTTGCCTCTGCTGCCCAACTGGAGTGAGGCTCAATACGGCCTTCTCTCCTCTTCTGGAAGGCGTATTTGGATTAGACCTGCGGATGTTAGAAACCCTTCTGGTCTGACTCGAGCGTTCTAGGATTGTACTAGTGAACCTCAGACATGAAACAATTAGGCCCGTCGCAGGGCTCAAGCCCAGGCTGCCGCTCTGCTTCAGCAGCTCGCTGTTCTTAGCTGACAGCCTGGAATGGAACCAAGACCCCGACCCCTGTCATCAGCAGCTCAAGGCTTCTCGGAGCGGCTCAGTGTGTATTCACAGCTCAGGCTGGGCAGATCACAGGAACATGTGAGCTGTCAGTGGACAGAGCCCGAGGTGTCCATCAGGGGAGATCTGAGCTGAATCTAGTGCAGAGGTGGCTACAGGCTTCCCACCAGCACCCCTGGCTGCTCTCCTCACCTGGAGGGCAGGAATGGGACTTCGCATCTCTAGGCCAGTGTAAGGATCCCTGGGCGGTTTTTTTTTTTCTTTCTTTCTTTCTTTTTCTTTCTTTTTTGGTGGTACTGAGGATTGAACCCAGGGGTGTTCTACCTCTGAGCTACATCCCCAGCCCCATTTTTTATTTTGAAACAGGGTCTTTCTGGACACGGTGGTACACATCTGTAACCCTAGTACTTAGAAGGCCCAGACAAGAGGATCACAGATTCAAGGCCAGCCTCAGCTACATAGTGAGGGCCTCTTTAACTTAGTGAGACCCTGTTTCAAAATAAAAAATAGGACTGGAGGGTGTAGCTCAGAGGCCCCTGGGGTTCAATTCCTAGTAAAACACACACACACACACACACACACACACACACACACACACGAAAAAGGAAAAAAGAGAAAGGAAGACAGACTCAGACACATCCCTGATATCGAAAGAGAAAGAAGAAAGAAAGGAAGAAAGAAAGAAAGGAAGGAAGAAAGACGGAAGGCAGGCAGGCAGGCAGGCAAGCAGGCAGACTTAGATATGTCCCTTATATCAAGGAGCTTGGATAAATCATTTTATCAAATCATTGAACTTCAGTGCTGCAAAATAGGGTTAATGATTCCTGTCTAGGGTTGCCAGATTCAGTGAATAAAATTTCAGGATACCTAGTTAAACTTGAATTTTGGATAAACAATAGATGATATTTTAAGATAAGTATGTCCCATGCAATATTTTGGGCATACTTATACTAAAATCATTTATTGTTTATCTGAAATTCAGATTTTACTTCACGAACAGGGTCTTTCTGGACATCTTAGCTACCAACCCAGCTCTGTCTAGTTCAGGACTTTAATGATATACTCAAGGACCGAATTAATAATGAATGAAAGTGCTTTACAGTTTACAGAGTTCTGTGTCAACAGGAAGGGTTTAGATTGCATGACCTTTTTTGTGTGTGTATGTGGTTCTACCTCTAAACTACACCCTTAACTCTTCTTGGGAGGCTGAGACAGAAGCACCACAGGTTCGAAGCCAGCCTTAGCAACTTAGTGAGGCTGTCAGCAACTTAGCAAGACACTGTTTCTAAATAAAAAATAAAATCCAGCTGGGATCAAGCTCGGAGTTTGAATGCCCTGGGTTCAATCCTCAGTACCACACATTTTCAACAACTTAGTGAGAGGACCATCAGCGACTTAAAGAGACCCTGCTTCAAAATTAAAGAATAAAAAGGGCTGAGGGTGTAGCTCGGAGGTTAACGCCCCTGGGTTCAACCCCCAGGACTATCAACAAACAAAAAATAACAGAGGATGAACTTTGAGTAGCGCATGTGAGAAGGCTCTGGGGACTTGGGGTTAGAGAGAACTCAACACAGGCCTGCTACAAAGTCAAATGCGCCTGCATCTTCTGTCCTTAGCGTCTAGAATGCCGTCACCGCTCAGACTCCCCGTGGTGGGCTCAAAGGGACCGCGATGGGCTGGACTCAGGGTGTCCTGGCAGGAACATGAAGGATGGGAGGTGTGTGACCCAGAACACCAGCCATAGGCTTCCTACCCAACATGAGCTTTGCTTTCTGGAAGGTGCCATTCCCACCACTGTGGCATTTTTCTTTGCTAAACAGCTCCAAACAGACATTCCTTTCTTTTCCTTCTTTACTTTTTTTTTTTTAAGACTCTACCAGGCACGCAGGGATTGGTCTTTTATAGACCCTCTGAGAACTGCAAAATCACTCTCTGCACTGAACACTATTAACAATAACCAGAAGAAATCAAGAAACAACTGTGGCTACCAACCCCAAACCGAAAAGCAAACAACCAACAAATATACAGAAGGAGGAAGTACGACTAGACTAGGAAATTAACCAATTGGTAACATCTTGTGGTGACGTTACAAACCAGATCAGAACAAAGACATTAAACATAAATAAAGAGCCGGGCGGGGAGGCTGAGACAGGAGGATCGAGGTTCGCAGACAGCCTCAGCTACTTAGTGAGGCCTTCTGCAATTCAGTGAGGTCCTGTTTCAAAATAAAGAATAAAAAATACAGCTGGGAGTGTAGCTCGAAGGCAGAATGCCCCTGAGTTCCATCTCGAGTACTGTAAAAAAAAAAAAAAAAGAAAAAAAGAAACATAAAAAACATCAACCCGATCCCACATCTATGCAATTTATAAACAGTGGGCGATACCCAAAAAGGTAACACAGACATTCCTTTTTCAATCACGGTCCAGTCTAGAGAAGCAGCAGCAATGGCGGCAGTTCTCCAGAACGTTAAGTTTGGAAAAGACTTCTTTCTTTGCCACTCTGCGACAGGAAGGCTACAGACCAAGCTGGAGAAGTGACTGTCCCGAGGCCCAGTGGGGTCAGGGACACAGCCAGGACTGGAGCCCACATCTGCTGCTTCCAGACGCAGGGTCAGGTTCCCCGCAGCCCAGGTTCTCCCAGGATCCCTTCCTTTGGGCAGATCCCCCTCTAAGCAGCCGTGGTCCTCCAAGGCCAATACTCCTTCATCTCTTACTGAGGGGAAGGGCGCCTATTTTGCAGTAGTAATGATACTCTGCTTGAGGGCAGTATTTCATCATTTGCAAAATGCTTTCATGCCTTTTATCTTAACCCCTCCCACTTTCCTGTGCCCTGAACCTTCAGCACCCGCTGTCAGCCCCTGCACGCACCGTGCAGACAGGTAGTTCCGTGTGGTGGTTCGAGCCTGCATGGCCTGCAGCCTGCCTCTGCCACTATGGTCCTGTGAGCTCGTGCAAGTTATGAACTGAGGTCAAACGTGCTTTCGTTTCCTCATCCACAAAGTGGGGATGCTCGTGATGGGATGCCGCAGAGGATTCCTGTGTGTGGGCCAAATGATTGTGGCCCTGACAGTACCTTGCACGATGTGAGGGCCGAACAAATGTCAGCTCTGATGACTAGACGACCACTAGGGTCTTTTCACAGCTCTGTCCCTTGAACCCAGTCTTCCCTCTCCTCCTTTCTCTTGTTCCTCCTTCATGACTCAGCTCAGCCTCCCTGACCCTAGGAAGATTTCTTCGATCCTTTCTTTCTCAGCCGAGTTCGATGTTCTCTAACATTGACTGCACTTATTTGTTTACATATTAGTATTATAAGGGTTAAATCCAGGGGCATTCTATCTCCGAGCTACATCCCCAGCCTATTTAAAAAAAAATTTTTTTTTTGTAGTACTGGGAATGGAACTCTTCTACCTCCGGGCTACACTCCCAGACCCATTTTATATTTTTTATTTGGGAAAAAGTTCTCTTAAGCCAGCGAGACTGGCTTCGAACCTGTGCGATCCTCCTGTCTCCGCCTCCCAAGCGCAGGGATTACAGGCGTGCTCCACCACGCCCGGCTATTTTTAAAATTTTGAAATACAGTCTTGCTAAGTTGCGGAAGTCCTCACTAAATTACTGAGGCTGGCCTTGAGCCTGTGATCCTCCTGTCTCGGTCTCCCAAGTACTGGGATTCCAGGCATGTGCCACCACGCCTGGCTACTTCATTTATCTAATCGCGTTATATTTGCCTATTTTCTCATCTGTCTCCCTGACTAAGCTGTGTTCATCATCCCCATCTTTATCCCCAACACCAAGCGTAAGATCGGGCAGCTCTTTGTTCTAACTGATGCTTGTTGAATGAAGAATGGAATGAGAGGGAGAGTGATGCTGCCGATTCTCATGCCTAGGAGTCATTCTTAATCTCTGTCCCTCACCCCACACCCAACCCAGTAGAAGTCTGGACAGTCCCACTTCTGAAGCAGATCTGGCAGCTGCCTCCCCTCCCACCATCTTCTCACTCCTCAGTCTGCTCCCTGGTTCCAGTGTTTCTGTCCCTGCTGCTCACCCTTCACCCCTCACCCTTGCTTAAAACTCTGCCTTCGAGTCTCCTTGCAACTGAGAACAAAATCCGCTCTCCCACCTGGCTGCAGAGCCGTGTTCCCACTTCCCCTTCGCTCGACTTGACCCCTCGTCCCTTTTCCTCCTCGAAGCCTCACCCTTGCAGCGCCTCTGTTGGGCAGAGCTGGCTCTTGCTTTTGATTTCAGGTGGACTGTTGCATCCTCGGAGGGGCTTTCCCTGACCACACGAAGGGCATGTCTTCCAGTTACTCCGTGTCATGGCCACTTGAAATCCCCTTTGTAAAGTTGATCATCATCTGTAATATTTTGTTTACCTATTTGTCAATGGATCATCTCACTTGCTCTGTGTAAGCACTATGAGTACAGTCTCTCTCTCCCTCTCTTTCTCTCTCTCATTCTTGAGATGGAACCCAGTGCATTCTATCTTTAAGCAACACCCCCAGCACTGTTTTATTTTTTATTTAGAAACAGGGTCTTGCTACGTTGCTGAGAACCTCTCCGAGTTGCTGAGGCTGGCTTCGAATCTGCAATTCTCCTGTCTCCGCTTCTCAAGTCCTGAGCCCGTGTCTCTGGTTTTGTTGTCTTGTTCACTAGGGCATCTCTTGATCAATGATCAATACATTTTGTGTGTGTGTGTGTGTGTGTGTGTGTGTGTGTGTGTGGTGCTGGGGATGGTATTCTACCTCTGAGCTACACCCCCAGCCTGATTTCTGATTTTTTTTTTTTTTTTGCAGCTTTGGGGATGCAGCAGGGGCATTTGACCTCCAAGCTACACCACCTGCCCTATTTTTTTTTTTATTCTTTATTTTGAAAGGGTCTCATTAAGTTATGGAGGGCCTCACTAAGTAGCTGAGGCTGTCCGCGAACCGCGATCCTCAGTCTCAGCTTCCCAAATGCTGGGATTACAAGCGTGCGCCACCACACCCGGCCCCAGCTTGATTTTATTCTTTTTTTTTTTTTTTTTTTTTAATTTGGTGTGTGGTACTGGGGATGAAACCCAGGGGCATTCTACCTCTGAGCTACACCCCCAGCCCTGTTTTTTATTCTTTATTTTGAAACAAGGTCTCACCGAGTTGCAAAGGGTCTCACTAAGTAGCTGAGGGTGTCCGCAAACCGTGATCCTCCTGTCTCAGCCTCCCAAATGCTGGGATGACAAGCGTGCACCACCATGCCCAGCCTGCCTAGTACATTTTTACTGAATGAATGAATGAATGAATGTTCTTAGAACATACAAGATGGAGCAGGAATTAGATGCATATTTTTACAGTTAGCAAAACTGGAGCTTAGAGAGGTCGACTCCTGCCTCAGGTGACATAGGCCCACGGGATCAGAACATTTTACCTTGAAGGGAAACAGACTCTTGGGCTGGGAATCCAGCTTCGCTGATTCACAGACTAATTCCCCAAGGTAGGACCGGATGGCAGGGATTCCAACGTTCCTGCCTCTTAAAGAGTTGGCGCTGCCAGCATGAGGCGAAGGATCCCATCCAGTTCCAAATTCCAGGCTGCACTTGAGGCTTTGCACACACCCAATAAACACCCGGCGATCACAAGAACAGCGCGGTGATTGTTCGAGGGAGGAAATGAGACCCGCGGGCCTGTGAGGCCTGATCTCCCAGGACCCTCTTCAGAATTTGTTCTAATTTGGGCCTGATGGAATGAGAAAGACATTTCTAGTTCCCTTCCATGAATGTGGCCTAATTTGGAAGATTTTGTCATTCCCGAGGCCCCCACTGCTGCCTGAGAGCAGACCCTGATTATTGTCATTATTTAAAATACTGCCTTGGCCGTTGATAATAGGCTGGCAGCAGGGCACCGTTTCTGTGATTCTGGGAGGAAATCACTGGGAGAGAGGTGACATAAAGAGCGCTCCGGAACAGAAGTCGGAGGGTGGCAAGGCCAAGGGTGTCCAGCTGGTGGACTCGGCCTCTTCTGTGAGGGATGATTTGGGTATGGTGCTGGCCTGGGGCCAGGGATAAGGAGTCCAGCCTGGGCCGTCACTGCACAGTGAGCTCTGGTCAAGGCCCTTTCCTTCTGTGGGTCTCGATTTAGCATCCGTACAAGGCCATGTTCACCCAGCGCTGAGGCCTATGCTTTTTTTTTTTTTTTTTGCAGTACTGGGGAAGGAATCTGGGGGCATTCTACTTTTGAACTACACCCCCAGTCCTATTTTTTATTTTTTTGTTTTGAAACAGGGTCTAAGTTGCAGAAGAGCTCACTAAAAAGCTGAGGCTGTCCTTGAACCCTGATCCTCCTGTCTCTGTCTCCCAAGTACTGGGATTGATTACAAGCATGGGCCACACTTGGCTCTCTCTGCTCTTCTTTGTAGCTCTTTCTTCCTTCCTTTCTCCCTTTCTCTCTTTCTTTTCTTCTTTCTTTCTTTTTACCCAGGGGCATTCGACCTCCGAACTACACCCCCTGCCCTGTATTTTATTCTTTATTTTGAAACAGGGTCTCACTGCGTTGCAGAGGGCCTCACTAAGTAGCTGAGGCTGTCAGCAAACCACGATCCTCTGATCTCAGCCTCCTGAATGCTGGGATTACAACTGTGTGCCACCACGCCCGGCTCCTTTGTGGTCTTTTCAGTGAAACATTTGCTCCTTTAAAACTGGGTTCCTAAAGCCGGGCGTGGTGGCGCACACTTGTAATCTCAGCATTCGGGAGGCTGAGACCGGAGGATCGGGGTTCTGGGACAGCTCGGCTACTTAGTGAGGCCCTCTGCAACTTAGTGAGACCCTGTTTCAAAATAAAGAATAAGAATATAGGGCAGAGGGTGTAGCTCAGAGGTCAAATGCCCCTGGGTTCTATCCCCAGACCCGCAACAAAATAAACAAACAAACAAAAAACTGGGTTCCTGAGCCAGGCATGGTTGGTGCATGCTTGTAATCCCAGCACTTGGGAGGCTGAGACAGGAGGATCACACAGGTTTGAAGCCAGCCTCAGCTACTTAGTGAGGCTCTCAGCAACTTAGTGAGACCCTGTTTCCAAATAAAATATAAAATAGGTCTGGGAGTAAAGCCTGGAGGTAGAAAAGCCTCTGGGTTCCACCCCCAGTACCACACACACACACACACACACACACACACACACACACACAACCAAACAAAACAAAACAAAAAAATAAAGTTCAACAAAGGAGCCAGGTGTGGTGGCGCACACTTGTAATCCCAGCATTGGGGAGGCTGAGACAGGAGGACTGTGGTTCACGGACAGTCTCAGCTACTTAGCGAGGCCCTTCGCAACTCAGTGAGTCAGTGAGACCCTGTTTCAAAAAAAAAAAAAAAAAAGGGCATCACAGTCCTAAAAGGCACCTAAGGACTTAGTAGGGACACTTCAAATAGAAAAAGGAGTCAAGCGTCCAGTCCTGCCAAGCGCTCTCTCTCATGCTGCCCAGTGGCAGGCACACGCTCCGGTGAAGGCGGCCCCTTAGGAAGCAGAGGGCATGGGAGGTGAGGAATTCTGGGACTGGAACCTGAAGGAAACCATACCCTCCTGGCCTTGACCTATTATGTGGAAAGACAGGTTCAGGCAAATCAGATACGTACCAACACCTGCTGAGTGTTGACTGTGGGGCAGGCTTTGCTTTGACCTTGAGCCCTGTGAGATAAATACGCTGTTCCCCATTCCACAGAGGAGGCAGTTGAGACACTGAGCTGGAGTAACTCATCTACGGTGCTGTAACTGAAACGATCAGAACTGAACTCGGCTAGCTTTACTGCTAAATTATTGTCTCTGCTAAGGACGATGGCGATAAACATTCATGGGGCGGAGGAAGCGCGGTAAGCAGCTGTGGAAATCACCCTGGCTCGGAGGTCTGAAGACTTTGACTGCTCTGAGTGACGAGACCCTGGCTTGTGAGGCGGGCATGCCCAGTTCTTCCACATCACAGTGTTCAGAATAAAGGGCCCACGTGTGTGCAGTGTTTTGAGTTGATGCCGGAAGCACTGTTGTTTCCGTTATCATTATTCTCTTGCTCTCCCTACTACCTGCCCTCCAGGGGTGTCGCCAAGCTCAGATGAGGCAATGGCTCCTTTGAAACCGTGAAGCCCTGTTGGTTGCGCGCCTGTCAGTAAACCCCCTCATAACAATCACAGCAACCTTAGGGAATGCGTTATTTCTGAAGCTCTAACCTCATTCCTCCTCCCAAATGGTTCAAATTCTTTGCTCCGCAGCCAACACTGACAACAAGGGGTTGACTTGGTGCCCGCTGTGAATGACGTTCTTCAGTAGATCTCCAAGAACGGCAGCAAATGCTCTTCTGGGCTTATTTTAGCATCAGATAGACTTTGAAGCGGGATTTTAACATTTAGCTTTATCACTTGGGGATGATGCTTCAGAGCTGATGTGAGTTCGAAACTTAGAGTTTTCTTCCCCTCATCTTGAGAAGAGATGCCAAGGGTAGGTTAAGGATGTGGTTAGCCACTATCGCCCTAGATTCAAATGAGCCCTATTGCTGGTTGTTACTAATTTTCAGAGTAGTCTGTGCTCATTGTAGAAATATTTGAAAAATGCAGAAAAGTACGAGGGAGAAAAATTTTAAATACCCATACTGCAATCACTCAAAAATAAAGAATTTAATGTTTTGGTGTATTTTGTTTGGGTCTTTTATTCTATGGTGATTATCATTTTACATAACTGGGATTGTAGCATAGTTACATAAGCAATTTTTCATAATTTCATGTTGCCAGGATTTCCTTCATGAATATAATGTTATATAGATGTATAATATTCCAACATTGAAACATCATAAAGTACAAAGTGCTTAATCAATCTCTTATTGTTAACTATTTAAATTTTTCTAATGTTTGTTTTTTTCTGAAACACTCTAATGAATATTTTTGCATGTAAATGTGTATATCTGATTATTTCCTTTGGAGAGTTTTTGTTTCCCCCCCCAGTACTGGGGATGGAACGCAGGGGCATTCTACCTCTGATCAAGACTGTCAGCCCTATTTTTAGTCTTTATTTTTTGAAACTGGGTCTCATTCAGTTGTGGAGGGCCTCACTAAGTAGCTTAGGCTGGCTGCAAACCTGCAATTCTTCTGTCTCAACCTCCCTGGGA
Organism: Muscardinus avellanarius; assembly: GCF_963383645.1. Lineage (NCBI taxonomy): Eukaryota > Metazoa > Chordata > Mammalia > Rodentia > Gliridae > Muscardinus > Muscardinus avellanarius. Next base: position 15,252,301 of record NC_137799.1, read on the forward strand.
TTATAAGCATGCGCCACCATGACCATACCCAGTTTGGATAGATTCTTTTTTTTTTTTTTTGGTGGTACTGGGAGTGGAACCTAGAGCCTTTCTACCTCAGGGCTATACTCCCAGACCTATTTTATATTTTATTTGGAAACAGGGTCTCACTAAGTTGCTGAGAGCCTCACTCAGTAGCTGAGGCTGGCTTCGAACCTGTGCGATCCTCCTGTCTCAGCCTCCCAAGTGCAGGGATTACAAGCGTGCGCCACCATGCCCGGCTGGATAGATTCTTAAAAGTGAAAATTATGAGTCCTAAAGGGCTGAGGGTATGGCTCAGTGGCAGAGCACTTGCCTTAGCATATGAAAAAAAAGGGAGTATAAAAATATTAAGACGTCGTGGAAAAGTTCTATCAACCTTTACAGTCCTATCAACAGTGCGAGATAATTCCTAGCCAGTATCAAGTACTACCAGTTTTAAAAAAAATTCTGAGCTGGGACAGTGGCTCACATTTGTAACCCCACTACTTGGGAGGCTAAGACAGAAGGATGACAGGTTTGAGGCCAGCCCCAGTGACTTAGCAAGGCCTTCTGCAACTTAGCGAGACCCTGCTTCAAAATAAGGAATGAAATAGGGCGGGAGGTGCGGCTGAGAGGTAGAATCTTAAATAACTTAATGTAAAATGAAATAAAATACAAATACAAATTCTGATTCTATCCGAATCAATAGATTAAAAAAGTCAACTCCTTGTCTTGATTTGCAATTCTTTGATTACTTTAAGCTGCTTATGTAATATCTCATGCTCCTTCATTTTTTTTCTTTTCAGTACTGGGGATGGAACCCAGGGGCATTCTACCTCCGAGCTAAATCTCCAGCCCTACTTTTTATTCTTTATTTTGAAACCGGGTCTCACTGAGTTGCAGAGGGCCTCACTAAGTAGCTGAGGCTGTCCGCGAACCGCGATCCTCTGGTCTCAGCCTCCCGAATGCTGGGATTACAAGCGTGCGCCACCACGCCCGGCTCCTTCATTGTTTTTATGTCCCTTTCTGTGAGTTGTCTGTCAATGTTCTTTGCTGAACAGACTTGGTTAGTGGCAGCCCCGAGAATCCTACAGTTATCTACACCAAACCTTGCGTTCAGCAACATCTGACAGGCTCTGGCAGGATTAGAGAGAGTCTGTGTCAGCATCGCTGTTCCAGTGAAATCAGGAAAGGCGAAGTTTCTGTGTTTTATTGCAAGCGGGGAGAAGCTCTTTTGATGAGCCACTTCTGTCACAGTGGTATGCTTTCTTACACCCCGCTTCTCTTTCCCGAATGCTACTCTAGGATGGGGGGTTAATATGGTGTCTGTTCAGTATGTGCTGCTCACTGGCCTTCTATGACGTGCAATGCGCAGTGGTCACGTGGACGGGCTGTGGAACAAAGAGAAGAAGCCAGGCTTTGCCGTCAGGTAGGTCTTGGGCACGTCTCTAAACCTCTCAGAGGCTCAGTTTCCTCTTCTTTCAAGCACAGGCCATACCCTTCCTCGAAGGAATAAATGCATTATGAAGGCAAACATTTTTTTTATTTGTGGTATTGGGGATGGAACCCAGGGGCATTCTACCTCCAAGCTATACCCTCAGCCCTATTTTTATTTATTTATTTTGAAACAAGGTCTAAGTTGCAGAGAACCTCACTAAGTAGCTGAGGCTAAGAGGCAAACCTGTGATCCTTTTGTCTCAGCCTCCCAAGTACTGGGATTACAAGCGTGAGCCACTATGCCCGGCTAATGCAAAACTTGAAACAGTGCCGGCAAAATCATAAGACTCCCGGCAGCCCAACAGTTCCTGAGCTGATTCTGTGCACTTGACACCGGGCTGGTGCCTGGTACAAAGAGGAGTGAGACAGGGCCTTCACAGTGTCTGCATTTCCTAGAGGAAAAAGGCCAGGCTGCTTGTAGACCCCACCACACCTTCTGAGTCCTATTGTCCCGTGGCCCCTTCTTTGAGCGCTGTGGCTCCAGCTGTCATAGGTGGGTTGAGAGCTCTCTTGAGATGCCTGGACCTTAGCTGCAGTTCTGGGGCAACAGGAAAAGTGCCAGTCAACACTCTGATGCACGATGTCATTGCTCTGCCTTTTCTCTTCTCTTTTCTTCCTAATATATCATAAGCCTTTTCCCTTTATAGCTAAGGTTGCCAGCTGAAGCTAGCCAGCCTATTTGATTTCTGGCTCTATTACTTGCTAAGTGACCTTGGGCAAGTTGCTTCACTGCCCTGTACCCCAGTTTCCTTATATGTAGAATGTGGATAATGTTATAGAGTGAATGTCCGTGTCCCCCTAAAATTCATGTTGAAATCCTACGTTCCTTCCATGTGATGGCATTTGGAGGGCTTTGGAAGGCGATTAGGTCATGAGAACAAAGCCTCTGTGAATGACACTGGAGAAGAGACCCCAGCGAGCTCTTTTACCTCTTCTATCTTGGGAAGATAGTGAGAAGTCAGCCATGCATGAACCAGGAGGAGGCCCTCACCAGACACCGTGTCTGCTAGCACCTTGATCTTGGATTCCTAGACATCAAAACTGTGAGAAATAAATATCTGTGGTTCATGGGCCACCCAATCTATGGTACATTGTTATAGCAGTCAAAACAGACTAAGAAGTAATACTATCGACATCATAGGGGTCTTAGGATTAAACGAAATGTATCATGTATAGCTTTTAGTAGATTGTCTAGCACATAGAACTCAGTTATCTATTATTAATATTTGCCATACTGTCTTGATAACTGTCGTTACAATGACATTATATAATTTATTATTGTTACTATTTTTTGGTATTTCTGCTGATTGAACCCAGGGGTGATCTACCTCTGAGCTATATCCCTAGCCTTTTTTTGTTGTTTGTTTGTTTGTGGTGGTACTGGAGGTGGAATCCAGAGGCTTTCTACCTCCGGGCTATACTCCCAGACCTATTTTATATTTTATTTGGAAACAGGGTCTCACTAAGTTGCTGAGAGCCTCACTAAGTATCTGAGGCTAGCTTCGAACCTGTGTGATCCTCCTGCCTCAGCCTTCCAAGTGCGGGTATTACAAGCGTGCGCCACCACACCCAGCTCCCCTAGCCTTATTTTATTTTTTTTTGTTTTGAAACGGGGGTCTCACTAAGTTGCTGAGGCTGGCTTTGAACCTGCGGTCCTCCTGTCTCAGCTTCCCACATACTGGAATTACAAGTGTGCACCACCATGCCCGGCTGACATATATAATTAAATGGAACAGATATAATTATCCCTTTCCCTGATGTTGGAAATTCCAGGTGTTTCCAGTTTTTAAGCATAAACTAAAATACTACTCCTAAGAAATAAAAAAAAAGTCTTCTTGTGATTTAGAGATAAAAGCAGAGCAATTAATTTAGGAATTAAATGTTGAACCATCATTAGCACCCTTAAATTATCTTTCCAAACATTCACCCTCTTCTCTATATATTATGGGCTGTCTTCTCTGAGAAACCCAGCATGGGCAGTCTTTGCCCATGGCCGAGCTGGCCTGGATCACTCAGCAAGGTCTCCTAGTCCTTTGCTCTGTGATTCTCCTGGCAGAGGAGCTGCGTCAGCTTTTCTCTTCTACTGCCAGAGAATCTCTGATACAGCACAGCTCAGAGCCAACCCAGCACTTTTCAGGTATAATTGGGAAACATCTAGTAGGGCGACTGTCAGGCCAGGTCACCTGACGGGGAAGTTTTATGGGACAGAGGTTTCTGTTCTGGTCCTTCAGCCAACTAGGCTCAAAGTTGGAAATGGTGAAATTGAAATGCGAACCTACATAGACTGAGTACCATCTGTCTGTCTGTCAGACTCTGATGTGTTCTTGGATCCTCTATTCAACTGAGAGAGTTACTGGAGTCTTTTTGTCCATGAAGAGACTGAGAGGCTCGGAGAGGGTAAGGGTTTCCTCCAAGGTCACAGAGCAATGGAGTCACGACCTAGGTCTGTTGGACTCTATTCCCATGGGCACCACTAGCTCTCTTCAATATAATCAGCAAGTATGAGGGCTCACACTGTGTCACCCCATGAGGCACTGGTGAAAGAGACAGCAGGCACATCAAACACAAGTACTAGTACTAAGGCTGTTGCATGTCCATGAGAAGCAATAAAACCATATGAGCAGTTCATCTCATCCTGTTCTATGTATTTCTGAAAGCCATCCTTGATCCTTTTAGGAAGAGGCGGCGGGGGGGGGGTGGTGGTAGAGAAGGGCTGGACTCAATGGATAAAAAAAGGGCCGTGGGGAAATGGGGAGGGAGAGATTAATTCCCACTCAGAAATCCAGAAAAGTCTCTTAGAGGGCGAGACATTTTGGTTGGGGTTGAGGAACCAGAAGAAATCAGTAAGAGAATACAGGGAAGGGGCATGTCCTATCCACTCCCTTCCTCTAGTAAAAATAGAACCTTGGTTAGTGCTGGGCTAAATACTGGTCTTGAAACCAGAATGCTCATCATCAACCCCTCCCCGCATTTTGCCCCCTCTTACACACATAGAACTATTAAGACACATTCAGAGATATCACAAATGCAAAAACACAGAAAATTTACACATCGGTACCCATACACAATCCAGGCTCATAATATATGAAATAATATGTGAAAATAGGTACTGGATCCCATACTCAGACTCACACAGATACATAGCAAACACACACACACACACACACACACACACTCACACTCACAAACGGACTTACAACATATTTATGCTTTCACACACAGGCCATCCATCTCTTCCACCCACCCCCTGTTTATGCAGGCAAATAAATGCATGCTTTCATTAACACATACAAGTTCACACACAAATCTCATCCTGCCCGGCTGGTCGGAGGCCAATGACTAATGGGAAACCACGCACAAAGGCTAGCATCACACCGGGGAGGCCGGGCCTGGGTTGGCTATGAGGCTGGGATTAAGCCCGTCAGATGACAAACCTGCCCTGCCTGGCTGCCCCTGGGAGCCGCTCAGCCGAGGCAGCAGCGCTGACCTCGCTCTGGATCCTGCGTGTCTGATTTCCAGCTTCCTGCAGGGTTTAATGCCATTCAGGGTCAAGCTCTGCTATCAACCCCACCCCAATTCTGGCAGCAGGCGGGGGAGGCTCTGGGGACACAGCAGGGCTGAGGCCTCTGGCTGCTTTCTTAGCCCAGGCTCGCCCTGACACAGCACAGGGTGAGTAGTTAGCATTAATGAGGGTTTACAACACTGGGTTAAGCCCTTTAGGAACGTTACTTAATTCCCACAACAGCTCTGTGAGGGAGGTGGGACACGTCCTATCATCCCCCCTTTAGTGGTGAGGAAACGGTGCTCAGGAAGAGACAAGAAGCTCGATCCTATTCTTCTGGGGGTTTAGGGCAGAGTGCGCATGTGGTCTGTCTCCCCCAAGCAAGCAGCTTGCACCTTCTGCTCCTGACGGGTCTTCTGGCAGCCCCACCCAGCCTGGCCCAGCGCCTGGACCACAGCAGGTGCCTGGTGAGGGCATGGGTTCAGAAAGACTCCCCGCAAGAACCTCAGTTTCCCCATCTCTGAAATGGGCATGGCAGCGCAGACCTCTCAGGGCCGAGGCCAGGCTCCACCGGGCAGCTGAGGGGATGTCCTACATCCTCGCTGCCGCCTCCCGCGCCCATCGCCCGGCTGCAGCCCAGTCCCCGCCGGAGCCCGGGTGCGGCGCCAGCTCCCCATTGTTAGGAGGGCGGAGACGCCACCCGGAACAGAGTCCCGGCCCCGGGTTGCGTTCGCAGCCCTCTGGAGCAGAGAAGTTGGCCCGGCGTCTGCCGCGCGGGGCGCGTCCTTTGTCTGCTCGGCGGTGCCGGGTGCCCGAGGCCCGCGCCCCGCTCTTTGGGCAGACAAAGCGGGGGCCGCCGCGAGCCCGGCCGGCTGGAGCGCGGCTCGCACCACCCTCCTCCCGCCTTACGGCCCGCCCCCTCCGCTCGGCGCGCTCTGATTGGCCTGCGGGATTACAAAGAGGCCGGGAAGCGGGGGTGTCACGTGGGCCGGCGCGGCCGCCCATTGGCTGGGCGCGGCTGCCAATCGAGGAGGGCGGGCTGTCCGCGCTCGGCCGGGTCGCTCGCTGCGCGCTGGGGCCCGCCCGCGGGGCCGGCCGCCTGTCAGAGGGAGGTGGCGATGGTGCGCCCGGTGGCGGCGGCGGCTGCAGCGGCTTCCTCGGTCGGAGTGCAGGGAGGAGAAGATGACTGACCGACCGACTGGCTGAATGAATGAATGGCGGAGCCGAGCGCGCCATGAGGAGCCTGCCGAGTCTGGGCGGCCTCGCCCTGCTGTGCTGCGCCGCCGCCGCCGCCGTCTCAGCAGCCTCGGCGGGGAATGTCACCCGGGGCGGCGGGGCCGAGGGGCAGGTGGACGCGTCGCCCGGCCCGGGGCTGCGGGGCGAGCCCAGCCGCCCCTCCCCTAGGGCGACGGCTCCCGCCACCCAGGGCTCGAGGACCGGCCCCCCGCGCTCCACGGCCCGCCGACCCCTGGCCGCGACCCCCGCAGCCCCGTCCCCGGAGGCCACCCCGCTGCGGGCGACGACCCGGCCGGCGCCCAGCACCGTCCCCGAGCCGCTCGGCCCCTCGCCCACCTCCCCTCCGGGGGCGGATCGCGCTCCCTCCGCCCCTCCGGCGCCGACCCGACCCGCGCCGACCACCCTCTCGACGACTACGGGCCCGGCGCCGACCACCCCGGTAGCGACCACCGTGCCGACGCCCACCACTCCCTGGACCCCGACCCCGGTCTTCCCCAGTAGCAGCAGCGGCGACAGCGGCGGCGGCGGCAGCAGCAGCAGCAGCAGCAGCAGCGTCCCGCCCACCCCACCCGCCACCGAGTCCCCATCTCCTCCTCCCCCAGGTGAGTCCCAGCGCTGCCACACTGGCGGGACCCTCCCCAGCGGCTGCCCATCCTCACCCCAGCCCCGGATCGAGGGTGGGTGCTTGGTTGGAATTGATCATTTCTGGCCCTAAAGCTTCCCCAGATTTGGATTTCCAAGGGGGAGGTTCAAGCTCCAGCTTGGTCCCCTGCATCTGGGAAGTCTTTTGTCCCCCCCCCCTCACCCCCCCCAACCTGGGTTGTGATCCCTCGGGAGTGGAAAGCATCGCATCTCTTTCCAAACTGGGTTTTCTGGCCTTTGTCAGAGGCCCAGATTGGGCGCAAACTTTTGGGTTTGGTTGGCTCACCGGGTCACCCCGCCTGGATTATCTGGGGGAAGTTTGAAAGCCGGCATAGTCCCTCCATCCACCTACAGGCTGTGCCTGAGTATAAAGGGTCCCTCCCAAAGCTCCCGTCTCCGTATTCACTTCTTCTTGTTGATGTAAATATCAGATATGTGTGTGACAGGGTGGAAAAGATTGAGAGGGTTTTGTTTACAAACGGTAGTACAGACCACTTGAGCCCCAAAAACAAAAATAAAAAAGGCATTGTAATCCGTGTTTTCTCTGCAAATAAGTAGATCCAGGAGGTCATCTGGGACAGGTGTGTTTCTAGGTTGAGCACGTTTATAAATTAGGTTAAATCCCTTCTTTGAGCCATTTTTTCCTTTCTCAATTATAAGGGCAATGTATTTGGACAAACACAGTTTAAGCAGGGACGCTTACTTTTGTCTCCTTAAACTAGCATGTTCAATTTTGCCAATTTCTGTTTGAGTTCAAATAGAAAATAAGGCTTTTCTTCCTGCTGATTGTAGTCTTGAAGGAAAGGTAGAAATGACTTCTGTTCTTGCCCCATTTAAAGTGGGCCTGGAGCTAAACAAATAGAACTTACCTTGTCAAGAGGATGGGCAAGAGTTTCTGAGTCCTTTTGCTTTGAGTTGGGGTGGAGATTCGTCCAAAGCACTGGATCGCTGACCTAATTCTGAGGCTTATTGGTTTACTGTGGAGTCAGGTATGGACTTTGGACTGTAAATGAGTTTGTAGAGAAATTTCCCACGTGGTTATGAGCCTTAATACAGTCTTCAGTCTTGGGTTGGAGCTTGGCAAAGATAAGCAGGAATGCAGATTATTCACCCCTCCCAGCCGCTTGCATTTCATACAGCGTCACTGAATGCATTTGACTGAGTTTTCACCTGTGATGCCTTTTGACTTTTGTATAGAGAGCTCGACATATTATCGAGAGACAGAAAGCATAGTGGTTGAAAATATGGGCCCTGGAGTCCATTCTTAGGTTTGAATCTTAACTCTGCCCCTTATTGTGATATAAGGTTGTCAAGTAACTTAACTTCTTTGATCTCAGTTTCTTCAACTGTGAAGCGAAGAAAATAGCACTTAACTCATAGGTTGCCATGAAAATTAAAGAAGCTAATACATATATAGTGTTGAAAATAATTCCTGGTACCAAATAAGCACCATGGTGGGTTAGCTATGTTTATCACCAAAAAATTTTTTTATAGAAAAGCATTTGAGAAACCTATTAGGAGCCTATGGTGCTTTTTATTTTTAGTAAAATAATAGAAAAAAAAGATGAATTCGATTTTTGGTAGTTTCTAAGCACACAGTAGCATTTAAGTAGCAGTTGATTACTTTGGTTAGTACCTGATAAATTAGTCTATGTCATTGATGTTCTTTTACTTTTAGAATTTTAAAACACAAAGGTTGGAAAAAAAAAACCCACAATGATAATCCTATCTGGCAAAAAAATATGAGTAGCCAGAAGTCTAACAAAGGAAAAAGTAAAAGTCTCTTCTTCATTACCATCTAGTTCCAGTTAGGCATTAAAGGTTACTACTATTAGCAGTTCTTCAGGTCTTTTTCAGAAATTTATTTCTGGGCGTATATGAACATCCACACAGGATGTTTTAAAATAGGTTTTTAAAAATAAAAATGGAATAATTCTGTACATATTGTTTAGCAACTTTCTGTGTTCACTTAACTATGTATCATAGACTTTATTATTTTCATGCCAGTACCTAGTCAGTATTATTATTGTTATTGTTATTATTCTTATTTTACTATGCTAGGGATTGAACCCTGATCCTTGTGCATGCTCGGCAAGCACTCTACCACTGAGCACCCTATATCACCATTATTATTATTGCTATTATTATTATTAATTCATTTTTTTGGTACTGGAAATTGAAACCAGAGGAATTCTATCTCCAATCTACACCCCCAGCCCCATTTTATATCTTATTTGGAAACGGTGTCTCACTTGGTTGCTGAGAGCCTCACTAAATTACTGAGGCTGGCTTTGAACTTGTGATCCTACTGCCCCAGCCTCCCAAGTACTGGGGTTACAAACCTGCACCACCACATCAGGTTTACTTTATTCTTTTTAATAGTTGCACTTTTCATTGTAACAATATATCATAATTTATTTGACCAGTTTCTAATTTATAGAAACTAAGATTCATTTTAAAAATGACTGAGAACATTGTGTGAGTCTTACCTCTATCATGTATTGATTGTATTCTCAGATACTTAGGAAGTTTTTAGAATTTATATTTCAAGAGAAGTAAAGCTGGGTTAATTAGTATTTGCCATCTGAACTCTTGTTAAAACTTTTTAGTAATTCCCATGGCCTAACATATGCAAAGTTTTAGGATGTTGAACTCTAGTCACTGTCTTTTTTTTTTTTTTTTTGGTACTGGGGATTGAATCTGGGGGCATTCTACCACTGACCTACACCCCCAGAACTTTTTGTTTTTTCGCGGTACTGGGGAACCCAGGGCATTCTACCTCTGAGCTATACCCCTAGCCCTATTTTTTATTCTTTATTTTGAAACAGGGTCTCACTAAGTTGCAAAGGGCTTCACTAAGTAGCTGAGGCTGTTGACGAACCTCTATCCTCCTGTCTCAGCCTCCCGAATGCTGGGATTACAATCATGTGCCACCACGCCCGGCTCCCCCAATACTTTTTATTTTGAATCAGGGTCTTGCTAAGTTACCATGTGTGGTCCTGAATCTGCAACCGTCCTGTCTGGGCTCCCAAGTACTTGGATACAGGCGTATGCCACTATGCCCAGTCTCCTTTGTTTTAAATATTCTGTAGTTTGTACTCTCCCATGAATTCACTCTGGATTGTTTCTATCTAGTTGTCAGTAGCTTACCTTACTTTGTGGGCCTATTGATAGGCAATTTCAGTTTTACAGTGATATAATCCAGTGTAGACTTTTTTATCTGAGCATGGGTTCCAGTCTACATTAAATTGGAAACATATCTCTTTGACAGAAGAAAGTTCTATTTAAATTTGAGAGAGCTGGTTTGGTTTTCAAGGTTGGATTCCCTGGCATTTGGGAAAATGGTTGTGTAGGTTTTTGTTTTTGTGTTTTAAATTTCAGTGTTTCTATAAGGACTAAGTACCATTGATATTATTTAATTGAATAGGTAATTTTATAGGTACTTTTTGAATTAATAAGAATTTCTCTCTTGGAGATTAAGCTCAGAGCTCTTACCTACTCCTCAGTTAGGCCCTTTTTTGTTTACCAGTTACCCTAATGTGCAAACTGAAACTAATTGCCCAGCAAGCAGACATTCTCCTCCCACAAACCTGGCAGGACACTTAGCTGATTGGTTGGCTAGATAGGATCTTTTAAAAAGGGTGAGGGGAGATGCTGTGATACTAGAGAGTATTGATTATCAGCAGTAAGACACTGAAGTACTGACACATGTTCGATTTTTGAAAAATTATACACCTTTGGGGCTAGGTAAAACCTTAGAAGCCACTATTTCCTATCATGGCTCTACATTTTAAGAAAATACTCCTACAGGTTCCGTGGAGTATTTTTCCCTGTAGTTAACAGTGGCTGGTGTGGTTTTGCCCTTTGGGGCTGTGTAGAGAAAGTCGGCTCTCTCTGTGCCGAGTGCAGAGTCTGGTAACTCTTCAGGAATCTGGGGACAGGGATTGTGCTGCCTTTGAGTCTGGGCTAAATAACTTCAGCTCCTTCAACTGATCTTTATGTGATGTGCTTTCCTATCCCTTCACTGTTCTGGTCACCGCTCTTGTAGTCTTCTTTTAAGTGTTTCTATGACTTTCCCAAAATGTTGGGCAGAGCTGAACATAATACTGCAGCTGTGTTACAGCTAGCTTGGAGCAGAGAGGGGAGTTACCTCGTTCTTTCTGGATGTGAGACTAATAGTGATGGAGTGAATCCCTAATGACAGGAGCTTTTTTTGGTCACCACTTTATGCTGTTGACTTGTTCAGTTCCCCAAGATAGCAAAATCTTTCATTGGATTTTTAAAAAAATATGTGCTAGATGATTCTTCCTTCATTCCAAACTTGGAAGTTCTTGTCATGTTATAAAATACAATCTGAGACACTTACCAAACTTACAAAGATTGTGTTAGATTTAAGTTATCCTTTTAGATCTTAAGTCTGGCAGTGTACTCCACCCAGTTTATCCACATTACCTGCAGGGTGTTCCTATGGACAGACTCTAAGCACAAGTCAGGGCAGGTTCTTCTTACCTCATAGGAGAGAGTAAATTTATGGATGATAAAACAGTTTGGAAGGGAAGGATAACGAGTTCTCAAGGGTCGCTTTCAACTCTAAAGTTCTGTGATGATTTGATATGTGCGATTCAAGGCACATTTATGCCCCCAAAGAGCCTTAATTGTTTATTTGTGATCCAACTTATTAGAGTAGGCTTTATTTAGGCATGCCCTAGAATCAGAGTTTGGAAATCTTAACTACTATGACATGTAAACAAAATATTACGAATGTATTCCATTTGGAAGGAACATTCTGAGAATCCAGTCCTTTCATTATTATTATTATTATTATTATTATTATTATTATTAGTAGTAGTAGTAGTAGTAGTACTGGGGATGGAACCCAGGGGCGTTCTACCTTTGAGCTGCACTCCCAGTCCTTTTTTTATTTATTTTTTTGGTGGTACTGAGGGTGGAATCCAGGGGCTTTCTACCTCCAGGCTATACTCCCAAACGTGTTTTATATTTTATTTGGAAACAGGGTCTCACTAAGTTGCTGAGAGCCTCACTAAGTAGCTGAGGCTGGCTTTGAACTTGTGCGATCCTCCTGTCTCAGCCTCCCAAGCACTGGGATTATAAGCATGCACCACCACGCCCGGTTCCCAGCCCTATTTTTTATTTTTTATTTTGAAACAGGGTCTGACTAAATTGTGGAGAGCCTCACTAAGTAGCCGAGGCTGGCAGCGAACCCAGATCCTCCTGTCTGAGCCTCCCAAATGCTGGGGTTACAGGCATGAGCCACCACGCCCCATGTCCTCTCCTAATTATGCCAGGAAATCCTTTCTCCATCCTAACATTCTCTACTACGAGGCTCAGGGTCTTATTACTTGTGGTTGTTTAAGAAGGCATCATTTATTTTAAGGAAACAGAAACTGTACAGGCTCCAAAGATAATAAAGGTTGACAATCCTCTGTCCAAAAACCTTTGGGGGTGGATGTATAGGAGAATTTTTCAGATTTTAGGAAATTAAAAACTACATTCCAGTAAACTTGGAATAGCATCCAGTAATCAAACATATTAAAATATCTGCAGCAAAATGTACAATCAATAGGATAAACAAAGACAATAAGTAGCCTTGCATTTGATCAGGTCAGGCTTTGATGTCAATTTCTTTTTGAGCTTCTGACATATAGCATCAAGTTTGAGGGATGTGGACTACTATAACAGTAATTGCAAACATAACTTTTTGTGTTCCTGGCACTGTTTTAAGTGTCTTATATATGTTAACTCACTTAATCCTCACAACAGGTACTGAGTTCAGTACCATTATTATCCTCATTTTAGTTTTAGCTTTGTTTTTGTTTTTGGTGTTGGGAATGAAATCCAGGGGCTTATGGATGCTCGGGATGTACTCTTCCACTGAGCTCTGCTATCAGCCTGGTCCTCATTTTTTAGAGATTGAGCCCGTTTTACATCCACTCTATCGTGTATTTTTCCTTCAGCTCCAGTTTTCTGTTTTACAATATTTCTTGACTGTGACACTAAATAATAGCTCTTATATTAAATAATTCTTCTTTTAGTTAGGCTTTAATTTAGTCTGTGATGGATAAATTTGTCTGAATTCTTTATAGGGCCAGGCCCAGAGACTTCTCAAATTTAGGTCTTATTCCTGGCCTAAGTGCCTCATTTTCTATAGAAATTCCTTAGTCTGGTTAGCTTCTGGAACAGCATAAACTGTAGAACATTAGTTTCAAATCTTTTGAATGTTGTCTCCAGGAAGCCTTCTGGCTAGTTGAAAATTTACACATTGAAATAATCTGACTAGGTCTTTTTATCTTGATTTTACTAAAGACCCATAAAATTAAAGTGTACATTACTTTTCATCTCAGCATTTCTAAACATGTATACATTAACTTCTAGACATCCTGGCACCCTTATAAAAAGAATGAAGGAAAAGTTTCACAGTGTGGTTTTTACTGATGGATAAATTATGGGCAGGAAGATTACTGCTGTAGGGCATTTAATAGATCAGAAGAGAATAGAAATGTAAATTCCTGTTTAGCTGAAAGATAATGTCAGTAATGCCAGATGATTTTTTTAAGTTATAAGTAGCCCTAATCTATGATTTTTGCTTTGATCTCGATTTTTGTTTGTTTTCTGTAGGCTTAATATAAGTATCCTTATTGCTAATTTTGAGACTGTATTACAGATACCTCTTTTGTGATCACTTAGTCTTTTTTTTCTTTTTCAGTACTGGGGATTGAGCACAGTGGTGTTCTACCTCTGAGCTCCTCGCTCAGACATTATTTTTATTATTGCTGTTTGAAACAGAGTATTGCTAAATTTCTCACGCTAACCTTGAACTTACAATCCTCTTGCCTCAGCTTCTCAAGCACTAGGATTGCAAATGTGTGCCACCACACTCAGCCATTTTGTCTTTTTTTAAGTATACATTTTGGCTTATCTTATTTTCCACTTAAAGCAACTATACTAGCTGTACTGGTACAAAGGGAGATTTAAAAAACTTGTGATGAAAAACAAAGAATGTATCTGAATCTATATATGTTTTAATCATGATAAAATTTGTTCAAAATAATTATCTCTTTTAGGGGCATCTAAGTACATGTGATAAATTTGTGTCAAAAAATTTCTTTAGTGGACTTCCGGGAAGATGGCGACCGAGAAAAGCGGTGCTTAAGAGCCCCGCTAACAACTAATCTCCATTACCACAAAATCAGCACCTTTCATAGCCAGAAAACACCATCACCAGAGAAACAAAAAAATCGCCAGGCTCCAGAGAGAAAGCGGACTGAGAACAGAGCTCAGAGCCACAGAGGAGATACACTGGCCTCATGCCCGAGGCCGCGGCAGCAGCACCATACTGCCGGCGGCAGCGGCGACTTCACCAGATGGCTACAGCAAGCCGAGGTGAGCCGCTGCGGAGCAGCCAGGCGGGATTTCTCGCCGCAGGTAAAATCTAAAGCTCCCAGTGGCTGAGCTCAGCACACGCTGCAGGGATTCAGAGTGGAAATCAAAACCAAGAAGAAATACGCCAGCCTCACGGCCGAGGGCGTAGCAGTGGCGCCATATTGCCACTGGCGGCAGCAGCAGAGAATTCATCGAATCCAGTACAGCTACATCTGCGTACTCAAGAACAGTGAGTCAAATTGCGGGACACAGAGGAGAAATCCCAGTACTGTACTCCCTGGGACTTGACCCAGTGGGGGAGGGGCGGTGGCAGAGATATCACACCATAGGAGAACATGCAACCTGGCACCCCCCCCCACAGTCTAGAGCAGCCTCTATCGACTCTCTGGGTCGGAGACTCTGTGATACAACCCAGTAAAGGAGTAGTGGGGTCTGAGATACTACAGACTCGAGATCCAGAACACCTTAAGTGAAGTCATAGTGACCCAAGGGAAGAACCCAGAGAAGGCACAAACTTCCGAAATCATGGGAAAGAGGAATAATACTGGAGCAATGAATGCCCACAACCCCACAACATCAGAACCCGATAAAACAGAAAATCAGAGATTTCTAGAAGATCAAATCAGGAAAATAACTGTAGAAATAATAGAGGTGCTTCGAAAAGAACTCAGAGAGAGCCAAAAAGAGATAAAGGATGCAATTAATGAAGTAAAGGCCTCAATTCAAAGCACAAACAACCGATTAGACCACATGGAGAACAGAATCTCGCTCTTAGAAGATGATCATTCCAAAAATGAACGCATAGTTTCTAATTTAGAAAAAAAATCCGACAGCAGGAATCTGACATTGAAGAAATATGGGCCCATTTTAAGAGAGCTAACCTAAGAATAATTGGAATAGAGGAGGGAAAAGAAGGTCAAACCAAAGGGATCAACAATCTCTTCAAGGAAGTAATAGCAGAAAATTTTCCAAACGTAGAGCAAGAGGTTGATACACAGGTCCAGGAAACTTATAGAACTCCCTTTAGACAGGATCGGAGAAGAGGATCCCCACGCCACATAATTGTCAAAATGACCAATGTGGAAGCCAAGCAGAGAATCTTAAAGGCAACAAAAACAAAGGGCCAAGTGACATTCAGAGGCAAACCAATTAGAATCACTCCAGACTTCCCAAACCAAGTCATGAGAGCCAGAAGGGCTTGGAGTAACATATTCCAAACTCTGAAAGAAAACAACTTCCAGCCAAAAATTTCCTACCCAGCAAAACTTTCTATCAAATTAGATGGAGAAATAAGAAGCTTCCATGACAAACAGAAACTGAAGGAATTTATGTCTTCAAAACCAGCACTAGAGAAAATACTCAAAGAGATTAACTACAAAGAAGAAATAGGTAACACACACCAGAACCAGAGAAACAAGAGTTTCCATCCAACAGACAACTAAGATTGGTTATCTGTGGAGATTCATTATTTATGTTAGTCTTTTACCTATCTCTAAATGGTATTGTTTGCCTTTATTGTTGTTAATTTTTAGGATTTCTAGTTGGAATATTAATATACCTTCAGATATAGCATTTGGAAATATTTTATCCCATTCTATTAGTAACTGTTAACTCTGTTTACATTGTCTTTGGATATAAAATATTTTTTTTTATCTTTTAGGGAGTTTGTATACTCTTCTCTTGCCTGTGCCATTGAAATCATATCCAAGAAATCACTACCAATTTCAATGTTGTGAGGTTTTATGACCCAGATTTTCTTCTAAAAGTTTATAGTATTAAGATTTATATTTAGGTCCTTTATCTATTTTGAGTTAATATTTGTATATGGGATTAGGTAAGGGTCCAACTTTATTCTTTTCCATGTAATTATTATGTTTCAACAATATTTAGTTAAAAAAAGATTATTATTTCCACCACCAAATGTTCGTGGAAACCTTGTCAAAAATAACTTGACAATATAGGGAAGAATTTAGCTCTAGGCTTTTATTTAACTCCAATGGTTTATATATCTGCCTTTAGAATAGTACTACTCTGTTTCAATTATTGTAGCTTTATATGGTTTGAAATCAGAAAATATATATCTTCTAGCTTTGTTCTTTTTCAAGATCGTTTTGGGTATCTAGAGTCCATTTTCCATATTAGGATAGATTTTTTTTTTCTGAAAAATAAATATATAAATACATGATAGTTTCACCTAAAAAAATAGAAAAAAATATTCTCTGGTAAGAAAGAAAGTAAAAAGAAATATTGAAATGTTATCTTTAAGTCATCAAAAGCTTGGTATCAGACAAATGAAACTGTTCTGTGAGATTATCATTTTTAATTTTGGATAAATTGCTATAATACTAGATGTCAACCACTAAGCCAAGCATGGGAGGGAGGGATGGGGAGAGAATGGGGTGGGGATCGGGTGGGGACTGACTGGGTGATGTGTGCATGTATGTCTACAAAAGTTTGTATCCCACTATGATGTATGAATACAGTGCACCAATAAAACATAAAAAAAAATAAATAAAAAGAGTAAAGAGAAAAAAAAAACATGACCGCCAAAAAAAAAAATTTCTTTAGTAACACTACTCTTCCACAGAATATTATTGTTAAGGAAAATTTTAGCCGGGCATGGTGGCACGCTTGTAATCTCAGCATTTGGGAGACTAAGACAGGAGGATCACGGGTCAAGGACAGCCTCAGCTACTTATTTTATTTTATTTTATTTTATTTTATTTTTTTGGTGGTACTGAGGGTGGACTCCAGGGGCTTTTTTCTACCTCCGGGTTATACTCCCAGACCTTTTTTATATTTTATTTGGAAACAGGGTCTCAGTAAGTTGCTGAGAGCCTAAGTAGCTGAGGCTGGTTTTGAACCTGTGTGATCCTCCTGTCTCAGCCTCCCAAGTGCTGGGATTACAAGCGTGCGCCACCACACCCGGCTCAGCCTCAGCTACTTAGTGAGACTTTTGCAACTCAGTGAGACCCTGTTTCAAAAAAAAAAAAAAGACTAAAAAATAGGGCTGGGGGTGTAGCTCCGAGGTACAATGCCCCTGGGTTCTATCCCCAGTACCCCACACACAAAAAAAGAATTTTTCCTATTTTTTTTCTTTAGAAAAAAAAAACTTTTTTCTACTCTCCTTGCTTATTTTTTAATGTAAATTCTTCTGTATGTTCCTTTCACTGTTGACCCATTCTCAACTCCATCCATTCTTTTCATGTTCTTTGAGGATCCAAATGACCCTATGTAACAATTTACCACTTTGTCCTACTTCAGGGCCTCCGCAAAGCCTAATTCTTCCAAGAGGTCTTTC
The DNA here is from genome assembly GCF_963383645.1 of Muscardinus avellanarius. NCBI lineage: Eukaryota > Metazoa > Chordata > Mammalia > Rodentia > Gliridae > Muscardinus > Muscardinus avellanarius. The sequence goes on from NC_137799.1 coordinate 15,269,880, forward strand.
TAGATGAACAAAAAGTCCTTGAAGATGTACTGGTATCAGGATGCACAGAGTTGAACACTTTGCATTCAGGACAAAACTTGTCTTTCTCTGTGACTGTGACTTTTTTCTTATTGATTTTTTAATGTGGTCAATTGAGATTATTAAGCATACCTAATAAGGAAATGCCATCATTTATATAATATTTAGGACACGGTATTCATTATCTCTTTCTGAAAACAAATGGAAATAAGATATTCTTTTTGCTCTGGGATCTTTATTGTTCGGCTTCCTTTCTCCCTTCTGAGAAACACTAAAGAAAAAACTAGCATAACAAGTTACCTGCCTCTAAAAAATGAAGTATTTTTGAGTAACCAGTTATTTTATTTTTCTATTTATGAATACTATGAGTTGTTTATGTTGGTAAGTAGATTTGGGATGCATACTAATATAAAAGGCTTAATTTGGTTGAGAAACCAATGTTTGATCTTTTGAATGACAGAATTTTCCCTGTAGAAATATAATTAAAGTTAATAATGAACAGAGTGCTTCTAATAATTAACAAGTATGCATTGCATTTCGGTTTACAAAGTGCTCTTAAAATCTCAAGACTTTGCCATCCTTATTTTGTTGGTTTCTGTGTGTTATATGAATGAAAAAAGGCTAAATTTCTGTCTCCTGTTGACACTTATTGGTGAATATTGAACAGACCTTTACAGGTTTTTGGTGGGTTTCACATTTTATAGTTTTTATTTCTAACTGTTGTCCTGAAGTTTATTTTGTTGAGTGTAAATGCATGGATGGTTCAACTGCTCATATTTAAGTAATGAAAATAGGGTACTTGGAGAGGAGGATTGATTATTTTACATTTTCTTCCTAGACACTATGTAGGGCTGAGTGTTATGGAAAGAGCCAAGTAGTAATTGAAAATAAGTGGTGATGGCGATACCAAGGTGAATGTCAGAACTTAATCGGGAGGACTCATGTAAATTTCATTTCTTCAGACTGAAATAGTCTTCTTTCCCAACATAGAAATCTGGAATGATCTTAACCTACTCTTTCAGTTCTATTGCCTCAGATCAGTGTGCCAATAGCAAAGAGATTTAGAACTCTCTCAACTTTCACATTTTTTTTCAATACTGGCGTGGAACCCAGGGGCATTCTACCTCTGAGCTACACCCCCAGCCCTATTTTTTTATTCTTTATTTTGAAACAGGTTCTCACTGAGTTGCAAAGGGCCCCACTAAGTAGCTGAGTCTGTCCATGAACCGCAATCCTCCTGTCTCAGCCTCCCAAATGCTGGGATTACAAGCATGCACCACCACGCCCGACTTTCGCCTCTCATTTTCAATCTGATACTTAACACTTCAGCAGAGAAGGTAACTAATGTTGACTGAGCATGCATTACTATATGCCTGATTACCCATCGGGATTCTTTTTACACACATCATCGTATTTAATTCTTAATGCGATAGTTAAATATGATTATCCTTATCTTCCGGGTGGATGGTAAATACTGAGCTTCTGAAAGGTTATGTAGTTCCCCATGTTCATCAGAATTGCATACTCCACGAGGAGAAGGACTTCTGTTTGTTTTGTTCACATTTATATTTTCACAGTCCAGCCCGAAATAGGATCTCAATAAATATTTAGTGATTGAACGAATAAAGAGAAAATGGTTTGTAGACACCCAAGACATGCAGGATAGTCTCGAAAGTAATGTAATCAAGGCCTTTTTGTTTAGAAATGTACTTTTCTCTATCTTTCCCCCTTTACTCATAGTAATAAAAAGAGAGTCTTCTTCTCAGGGTGAGTGGAGCTTTTTGAGATTTGTTATATTAATTATTCAATTTTTGTTACATAACTCCTCCATATTTCTTCATTAAAGAGGACCAGCAATCAACAAAGGAACATCTGATGACTTTTGGAGAAAGGGTAACAAAGTTGGAAAAGCTTGTCTTTGAAACATAGGTCTCTAGGTTCTTACTAGTTACTTTTTTTTACTAGTCCCATGATTTGGGGCAAGTAATTTCATTTGTAAAATGAGGGAGTTAGATTAGATTTGTGGGTTTAAAACTGTTTTATTAGGTGACCAGGAGTTCTTCAGATGTGTTGGGGAGCCAGTAGAGGGACTAGAAGGGTCAGCTGGGTCTACTTCTGACCCCCCAAACCCTGACCTCTCATCCCCACACCACCACCCACACTTTAATTCGCTCAATTTTAATTTCATTTGTATGTTGGATTTATTATTTCAGTAAAGATTTTTGAAATAGGAATTCTCCTCACCTTAAATTTTATGATAAAGGATACAGTGTTGGGAGTGTTGTGCAGCTGAAGAGCAGGTGGCTAGCATGCACAAGGTCCTAGGTTTGATCCTTAGCACTGGAAAAACAAAACAAAACTTCCATTATGTTAAATATCAATATACATGGGAGGAGAAAGGAACTATACTTTTAATTGGTTAGAGATAAGTAATGGGATTATGGATATTTTAATACCCTTCTTTATTTTTTGAGTTTTTGAGTTTTTTCAATGAATATATCCAATTTGCTTCTGCAGTCAAATATAAATAAATTAAAGGTTTTGGTAAGCTTTGGCAAGCCTTTTGCAATGCAATCAAATCTGATGATATTTCAGTTGCCTAACTGTATGTTCTGTTACTGACTCAGCAAGTCTTGATCTGCATCAGAGGCATTCACTTCGTCTCAATGAGTGGTGATTCTGGAGAAAGACTGTTGAAGACATTATCAAAGAAAGGAGACTGTTCCTGAGGCTTGACAAATCTTAAGCATAGCACAGGGATGGCATATTTAAGATTTGGTCCTGTTAGGGGAGGTTAACTGAGATCTTCAGTAAAGGCTGAAAATAGAGAACTGGATTTTTCTCCATTTTACTCTGTCTAGCAGATTTAAAACATGCACTTTAAAATTATTGAATTAATTAAATAAACACACTTGCCTGTCATCCAAGTACTTAGAAGGCTGAGACAGGAGGATTTCAGGTTCGAGACCAGCCTTAGCAACTTAGCAAAACACTGTTTCAGCATAAAAAATAAAAGGGCAGGGGGTATAGCTCACAAGCATAATACCCTTGGGTTCAATCCCCAGTACATAAATAAATAAATAAATAAATAAATAAATAAATAAATAAATAAATAGGCTGGGGATGTAGTTCAGAGGTAGAATACCCCTGGACTCAATCCCCAGTACTGAAGAAAAAAAAAAAAAAGAACTGAGTAATTTATTGAAATAGGTCTTACTTAAATTGTGCAAAATTTGAATTCATGTCCTTGTTCAGTCTTTACCAATAGAAGATCTTTGAGTATTTCTTTTCTTAAAGACACAGAGCCCCTCAAAGTTTGGCTGTAGTCTATCCATATGTTTTGCAATTAGATCAGATGGGATAGCTTTTATACTGATGATATGACAGCTGTTCTATATGATGCCTTGCCACTGAGACAGCTAAGCTCCAGGGTAAGGGGAAATTTATTCATTTTAAAAAGAAATGTATTCTGTCTAGTCACAGAAAGGTGATAAGGAGTAGGAATGTTTTCATACTCTGGATGGGGAAGGTTAAATAATTTTTATTAAGTAAATTTTAAATCCTTTAGATAAGCTGATGACTTTGGAAACTTGTTTCAGTCTTGCATGCTTCCTAGAAACTAGCATATTACCAGGGACCTTTGCTTAATGTATATGTAAAACATATAATATATATTTTACTTTTTTTCTTTGTGGTACTGGAGGTGGAACCCAGGGGTTTTTCTACATCTGGGCTATATTCCTAGACCTATTTTGTACTTTGTTTGGAAACAGGGTCTCACTAAGTTGCTGAGAGCCTCACTAAGTAGCTGAGGCTGGCTTTGAACCTGTGTAATCCTCCTGTTGCCATCTCCCAAGCGCAGGGATTATAAGCGTGTGCCACCACGTCTGGCTCCTTATATTTTTACTATTTATTTTTTAACAATATAGTCCTTTTGCTTAATGTATATGAGTAAAAAAAAGGGTTAGAAATAGCATTGTTAACTGTAAGGAAAACATGATATTCTCTAGTTCCTTTTATTTGATAAATGGCCTTTAATACTCTTCCCAGAGTATTAAAAATGATACTTTAGGAAATGTTTACATGTTCACTCTGAAGGAAAGTGGATGGACTGAGTAGCTTTTTAGGTTCTCCTCAGTCTCTTATCAACCATTTATAGGAATTTAATTGTAGTATGGCACGTGTTGCTGGAAATAATAGGAGAAAATAAGGGATGTTTAGAATTTCAGCATATTTGTTCTATCTTATTTGTGTGCTGAGGTTTTGTTTAGAGGAAGGCATTGGGCTTTTCTGCTGTAGATTTCTCATTTGTCCTTATGTTAGTTATAATCCTACAGTTCTTTGTGTACAGCATTAACAGTATAACCCACCATCCATTGATGTTGTGTGGGTTAATGAATAGTTATAGAGTGTACCAAACACACAAAGCAGTTTAGCTGTTGGGTATTATTATACTGAATTGTTGGTATATTGCCTGCATACCTATCCTGTTCAACTGGTTTTAATTTTTAAGTTAGTTTGTTGCTTCAACTTGTTTGAAAAGGCAGAACTGAATGGTCCTGCCTGTAGAACAGCAGTCAGAAGAACAAAATTCCAGTCTGTCTTTTTATTCATTTTGTGAATTAGGAAGCACATTTCTAATGGTTCTATGACTTTGTTTCTCTAACTATAAAATGAAACCTATTGCTACCAGTCTCCTAAGGTCTTTGAGAAGAAACATAAATTATGTTGGGTTTTTCTCCAACACAAAGGCTTTATAGAATTTGTTTTTTTCTGGTATTCTTCCCAGATTACATGGTATATGTCAGTTTATAATGTAATATGAACAAATAACTTTATTAGGGACAACAAAGAAATGCACACATGCATTCACATGTGGCTTCTTTATATAAAATATATTTCATACAATTTTTAGCTAATATATTTGTGTAATCAGTTATGCTGTTGGCATCTTTCCTATCTTTGGCATTTACTAATAATTTGGGATCCTTTATTGTTATTTTTCTTCTCCTACTATCTTGAGAAGTAAAAAAAAATCTATATCTCCTATTAAACTCACAACATAAATTATGAGTTGGAAATTTTTGTTTTTATTTTATTGATTTTTTTAGAATGGATTCTATTTAATCTTTTTGTATGATTAAAAAATGTATTCATTTTAGAAAACATAAAGAAGTATGAAGACAAAAAGGGAACCAGCAGTAACGAAAGGTAGCATGTTAGTGGTAATTACAGAATTTTTTTACATCAACATTTATTCTATCCTGTTTCCTGTCATTGAGAAACTTTTATATAGATGTGTTGCTTTGAAGCTGTTTTCACATAATTGCAAGTATTTTAATGTTTTGGAATAGGATATCTTTCAAATCAAGTTGAAAGTAGTACTGCTGGTGCTGTTACAGTAATTTAAATTATCAAATTTTGAGTCCTTACTATGTTCAAATTACCATAATAGGTGCTTCCTAATACTTAGAGAAAAACCTATCTCATAAAGCTTTTAATCACCAAGTTTAATATTTTATTGCCGCATATATTGCTCCATTTCTCATAGCAATAAATGAGATCACTTATTTGTTATGAAAACAAAGGTGTGAGTTGGATTTAGCACTCTCATGAAGTTAAACGTGTGACGGATCCACATGGGGGAAGCCCCACCACATATAACATTGTTTGACATGTCACCAGAAAGAACATAAATCTGCTTTGGATAGTGACCTAAGACTCCATATGATGCTTTACTTGAGACTTGGTTCTTCTGGGCAGAACCAGAGCAGTGACTTGTTTTTCTTGTGTCTGTTCCAGCACACGCATGATTTTTCTTGGTTTCAGGTGCCCCTAGAAGCCTAAAGCAGTCTGGAACCAAGCCAGATATTTGGTATTTTCAATACTGTGGTGAGAGAAGTCAGAGTACCCATCTGCCTGGCTTGTTCATTGCCAGAAGACCTGGCTGGGTCCTATGCTAAAGAATATGCCCAAGAATGGGTCTGGCCTTCAGGAAAGTGCTCCCTACCTTACACAGTGATCTCTATTCTCTGAATTTTGAACTTTGAAATCAAACCAAGAGTGAACTGTAGTGTATTGAGAAGGGATTAAATTAATTAATACATGTTAAGTCAATTTAGCAATGCTTAATGATCAGCACATAGATTAAAAATCAACACGTAGTAAATACTGGAAGTTACCTGTCAGTATTATTAACACTGTTTTCATTACCTGTTCTTAATATTTGGAAAACAGCAGGAGAAACTTTGTGACTTCCAGATTAACACATATACCAGATTGGTAGCACATTGATAATCAGAAAGACTTGCACATTGACAGATCAACCCTCTGTCATAGGGGGTCTAAAGTACAGGGTAGGATCAATATGTTTGAGGCAAAGTCCACCTCTTATCCTTCCAGAGTGGGCCAGGTCAAGTGAAAATTAGCCTTTGCCATGCTACCAGATACAAAACTAATGGTACTTCTCAGAACTGGACGGCATGCAAGCTATTTTCAGAAAGTAAATGCAAAGATAGGACACCAGGGAACCCCTGAAATAGCCATTGTCTAGTTCTGGTAACTGTGTTCCTCTGGTTTCTTTTGTAGGTATCAGGCCCTAGCCACAAATGACCTAGTCAAGTGGAAATAAGATGGGGCCTATAGAAAGGTGTAATTGTTCAGTCTATATTGTTAGCATATTGATGCTTTTTATTTGTTTGTATGTGTGGTACTAGGGATTGAACCCATTCTATTTCTTTTCTTTTCTTTTTCTTTTTTTTTTGGTGTTACTGGGGTTCCTGGAAACCCTTCTACCTCCGGGCTACACTCCCAGACCTATTTTTATATTTTTATTTGGAAACAGGGTCTCTTAAGCCAGCTCAGCTGGCTTCGAACCTGCGTGATCCTCCTGTCTCCGCCTCCCAAGCGCGGGGATCACAAGCGTGCGCCACCATGCCCGGCGTTGAACCCATTCTATTTCTAAGCTACATCCCTAGCCCTTTTTAATTTTTGTTTTCTAACAGGGTCTCACTAGTTTGTCTAGAGCCTTGCTAAGTTGCTGAGGCTGGTCTTGAACCTCCCATCACCCTGTCTCAGCCTCCCAAGTACTGGGGTTACAGGCATGTATCATCATGCCTGGCAGCACATTGATACTTTATATATTATTATTTTTTGTGGTAGTAGGGAATTCTATCCTAGCATTACACCCCTAGCCTGGTTTTATTTCTTATTTGGAAACAAGGTCTCACTAGGTTGATGAAAGTCTCCCTACTTGCTAAGGCTGTCCTTGAACCTGCGATCCTCCTGTTTCAGCCTCCCAAGATGTGCAACACCATACCTGGATCATTGATACTTTAAAATCATGTCAAATATAATCTGCATGTGTGATTGCAGGTCACATGATCTCCTTGGGCTTCAGTATACCATCCTATAGGAGTGGTCTAATAATGTGATTATAAGAGTACCTATGTAATAGAGTTCTTGAGTATTGAACCTAGAAGTCAAACCCACTCTGACTCAAAAGTCCATGCACTTCTTTTCTTTTGACTAAACTGGGTTGTCTTGTTAAAGCATATGGGAGTAGCAGAAAATGAAATAAAGCATTCAATGGTTATAGAACACATTTGGGTTCTATTTTCGTCACCTCTAGCCTCCTCCAGCAAGATCATACTTTCTCTCTCTTGGCATGAGGTCTAAGATGTACAAAGCAATCCAGGTATGCTCTCAATAGCTACTGCCCCCAAACCCAAAATTAGATCAAAGAATGCCCCTCAAAAGGAAAGTATGGGTGTGGAGTAAGGGTGAAGAGAGAGACAATGGTGGAAATCAGATGAGGGTAAATAGAAGAGCATGGTAGGTATCACGCAGAACTGAGCAGTCACGGTGAGATTGTCTATTCAGCACTAGAAGGGTTGTTGCTAACAGAGACAGTGTAATGCCTACTAGCATTTGGCAAGTAATACCATGCACTGTGAAGTGGTAGTAATGATTGTCCTTGACTCAACAGCAAAACCTTTCATCTTTAACTTAATATAGACTCTGGATCAAGATGCTAATGCACAAAAAAGCAGGCGATATTTGATTATATAAAAGTCATAGGCGAATATCAGATTTGTAAATGTGATTCATAGATTCATACTTCTCTCACCTCAGGGGATGCCTTCCCCCTCCCTGTTTTATAAACTTCTTGCTCAAAGTTTAGCTGTCTCTCAGATCAGACAAAGGAACAGCTATCATTTCAGCTATAGACCCACCCCCCATCCGATTCAGTTACAAAACATATTGACATATAATATGGAAAATTTGGAAGGTTTTGTTTATTAGAAAGAATTAATAGGCCAGGTGTGATGGTGCACCCTTGAATTCCCAGTACTTAGGAGGATGAGACAGGCGGATCATAGGGTCAGGGCCAGCCTCAGCTACTTAGGCCCTCCGCAACTTAGTGAGACCCTGTTTCCAAATAAAGAATAAAAAAATAGGGCTGGAGATGTAACTTGGAGGTAGAATGTCCCTGGGTTTCATCCCCAGAACTGCAAAAAAAAAAAAAAAAAGAATTATAGCTTTAGTATGTGTGGCATCAGGACTCAATAGTAACATTATAACATCCTGCAAGTGGCAAATTCTATGGTCAAGTTGAACTGTCGATGTGGAAAATACATACACAATGCAAAACTTAACCATATAAATTTTCTAGTTAATAATTTAAGATAATATTTACATTTCAACATAATCCTCCCCTTAATCACAGTTAAGTGATTCCAGCCAGTAAAGCTCAAGTTTCTTAGTATGATTTAAGACTTCTTCATGATCTACCTCTGTTCTCATTTCCTGTAACGCTTCTTCTGGTGTTAAACTTTAGCAGAACCAAATCGTTTTCCTTCTTATGCTATCAACACTAATAGTACCGAAGCAACCATTTGTGAAGGCTTTATTCTTTATCAGATACTAAGGACTCTAGGTGAATTTCTGTGACCTCATTTAATTCTCAAAAGAAACTAATTAGAAATATGTATTATTATCCCCACTCCACTAAGAAAGATTAGGGTTTTGAGAGTTTTGATACACAGAGCAAGGTTTCACAGCTAATAAAAAGTAAAATCTTGATTCACATTTAGGTCTAGTCTCAGAGCCTCTTCTCTTAATCCTCTTCTCTTAATCACTAAGTTAACTAACTTCTTTTTGCTTGCTTTGCTGACACTGTTTCCTCTGTCTGGTATGCCCTTCTCTTTACTATATGTAGGGATATTAATTGGGAGCAACAGAAATGAATGCCTGATTATTTAATTAGGAATGGAGTTTATTAAAAAGAGATTGAGAACCAGGCATAGTGGTATATGTCTGTAATCCCAGTACTTGGGAGACTGAGACAGGAGGATTGCAGGTTGAGGGCCAGCCTCAGCAATTTAGTGAGACTTTGTTTCAAAAGAAGAAGAAAAAAAGGCTGGGGCCTAGGGTGTAGCTCAGAGGTACAGTGCCCCTGAGTTCAGTCCCCAGTATCTCCCTTCCCCAGAGAGGGAGAGGGAGAGGGGAGAGGGGAGAGGGGAGAGGGGAGAGGGGAGAGAGAGAGAGAGAGAGAGAGAGAGAGAGAGAGAGAGAGAGAGAAAGAGAGAGAGAGATCTCCAGAATCTCCAGGGAAACCAAATGAGCCATGTAGCTAGAGGTAATACTTGGATGCAGTGGCAGGTATTACTGCCAATTGTCATATTGCATCCATTCCCCCCGCCACCAGAGAGAGGGCCTTATGCTCATTCCTTGAATCATTAGTTTCTAGCTGCAAGCCAAGTAAGGCTGCCTCTGATTGTTGGAGCCTCAGTAACTTACCCATGCCCCGAATGCAGGGGAAGCCAGGAAAACAAGAATCTGAAATTGTGAACCTCTATGCTAGAGAACCAAGGCTAAAAATATGAAAAATCTCCCCAAATAGGAAGGGATTATAAGATAGCAGGAAAGTATAATATGATACTAGGCTGCCAAAAAGAATGACAGATGTCTACCACACCCCTTTCCTTGGCCACCTGGCGAACTTATTTGTCCTTGAAAAACATTATCTGTGCAACCTAATAGTACTATTGTACCTTATATATTCTAATATTATGATCATATTTTAAGTTCTTGCTTTTAAAGCATTCTTGTTTTATATATGACTCATTCTATATAGCTATTTTGCTTTCAAATAGCTTATAGCTATGTCTTAATGACTTTTGTACTCTTTACCATCCTTTTAAGATAGCATTTAGCACATAGTAAATACTTAATAAATGGTTGAATTGCATTGAAACATAAATTATGCCCACCCTCCCCCATTGTAATGTAAGTTCTATAAAGCGGGGATGTTTGTCTTTGTCTTTTTGTCTGTGTATTTCTGTCTCTCTTTAAGCACTCTATGTCTAGCACCTAGATTAATTTCTAAAATGCGGTAGGTCCTCAGCAAGTATTTATTGAGTAAGGGAATACTCATAAGCAGTAAACTATTTGCCTCTGGGAATTATACCATAGAAAGACCTTTGAATGGAAATGGAAAATTCAAAGTACCATTTCATCATTTTCAACTAGACCACAGATAGTAAGAGGATGGAAACTGTTTATTCATCTTTGGCTAACTCTTCCTTCAATGCAGAAACAACCAGAAGAGTGCAATTCAGAATTATTTTTAAACCTACCACCATAGTTAATAGCTACAAAAATGGCCTTTTGACATGAAATCTTTTTTTGTCCCCACTCTTTTTTTTTAATAACTAGCTATGTCCAAGATTGTATCTCTTCTGGGAGGCAAACTGTCTTGTACGTATGTTTGAAAAAGTATAATAGCCCAAGGCAGTAGCACCTCAGTATAAAGAAATGGCCATCATAATTGTGAAATGATTTGTATAAAGGTAGTAGAATAGGAGAGATGTACTGTAGACCAGAGTTTTGTGGCTTTTAGAAGTTAGTGTTTTGGCATGAACAAAAAGCACGATTAAATCAACCTGAAAGAGAGCTTTTGTTTAAACTAACTTAAGAATTATTGTTAATGATAGCTATCATCCCTAGAACAAGACAAGGTTTGAGTTCTTTTCCTTAATATTTGCTGTGTGATCTTGGTTGGATTATGTCTTAGTATCCTCATCTGTAAAATGGCATAATAATAGTGTCTACCTCACAGGGTTATTATGAGGATTAAACAATAGCATGCATAAAGCACGTAGAATTCCTGGTACAAGTTGGCTTTCTAAACATTAGTTGCTCTTTTTATTATATTTTGAATATTATTTATCCTTAATATTTTCAGTCCTTTTAATTATTCATTACTTATAATTCTTTCAATTCTGATGATAGGTAGTATTGCTTCATTTTACTAATGGAGAACCTGAGTCTAAGAGGAGGTTACTTTGCCCATGTTTAGCTGGAAAATGCTAGTTAAGCTGGGATTCAAAGGCAGATTTGAATTTTATTTTTGAGGCTCTTTTTTTTTTTAAATCATGGCAAAATAACATGCTAGAAATAGTTTTTTTTTTGTCTTTTGTTTTTTACTGGAGATTGAACTCAGGGGCATTCAGCCTCTAAGAGACATCCCCAGCCCTTTTTATTTTTTATTTTGAAATAGGATCTCACTAAGTTTCTGAAGCTGGCCTGGAACCTGCGATCCTCTTGTTTCAGCCTCTCAAGTACTGAGATTACGGGCATGTGCCACTGTGCCCAGCACTAAATTGAATTTAATGTTCTCTATGGTATCCTTCTAGCCACTCTTATTAGTTTCAAATGTATCTTTTCTCCCCTTGCCACTTTTGCTTCTTTATATGATTGATGGTTATTGTTTTTTTCTGTCTCTACCCTAAATTGCTTACTACCTTCTCCAGTTTTTCTTTCGATTGTTTGGATTTGTAGTAGAAAGTGTGCACTTTACTTGGAAGAACAAAGCATATTTTCATATACTATTTTGTTTTAATTTTGCTTTCATTTTTTTGGTGTATGTTAGCCTAACTGATCTATACAGTGAATTGATTTAACAGAGAAGATGTGGATACTTATCATGTGTTACATAAATAAACTTAAACATTATCTAGGTTGGCGATTAAGGGCAAATAGTAATCATCCAAAGAGTAAGGGCCATTTTAGCACTATAAAGAAACACAGGCTGGAATTGGTGGTGCATACTTGTAATCCTAGTACTAAAAAGGTTGAGGCAGGAGGATCACAGGTTTGAGGACAGCCTCAACAAGTAGTGAGATTCATCATCCTGGTGAGACCCTGCTTCAAAATAAAAATAAAACAGGGTTAGGGGTATAAGCCTGAAGGTAGATGCCCCTGGGTTTAATACCCAGCATCACAGAAAAATAAGAAAAAAGAGACACAGTTTGGTCAGAAATAGAGATAATGGCATATAATGGTATCGAGTGACTGCAAAAGCTTTATAACCTAGTAATGTATTTTTGTATTAATCATTTTAACTTGCATATAGACTTTTGAAAAATTCCAAATATGTCCCAGACATTTGTAGCCAAAAAAATTAAACTTCTTGTTTTAGAGAATTATTTTCTTTAGTGTATGGTCTTACTTGTTAACAACAGGCCTGTTAACAGCTTATCAGAAGTTAGCATTTCTCTTTGCTACACGTCTTTCAATTAATAATATCACGTAATAGTGTGCTCATGTGGAAATACACATACTAAAAAACAGTGACTACATAGTTTTTGTGGACTAAAGCCACAAAGTCTGCTATTACTTTCTATTTCCTTATTGCTTAACCAATCTGTAACGGTATCTTCCTCTTTCTTCTTCCTCTTCTCCTTTTCTTTTTTTCTTTTTTTTTGGGGGGGGGGTTGTTGTTGCTAACCAGACAAAATTTTAGATCCTGTTTTCTTCAGATTTATTTATTTTTGAGTTTGCATCCATTCTAATTTCAATGAATCGTTTTCTTTGCAGTGCTGGGTATCACACAAGACCTCACACATATTAATCAAATTCTCTACTACTGAACCATATCTCCAGTCCTGCGTTCATTTTTACTTCCATAACAGGGAAGAGGGTAGGCTTTTGCTAATAAGTTTACCCTTGGCTTTTTAAGTATTATTATTGACAAAATAAAGTTCTTTCATGAACTCATCATGTCTGTGTTAATCAGCTATGGTGCATCAGTGCCAGCAAGTTAGATAATTGAGAGGCAAATAAGGCAGGATTTTTGTCCTTGAGAATATGGTGGAAGATACACGAAACTCGACTATAGAACACGAGTCTCATCATAGAGTCATGCACAGGATGCTGCAGGAACAGAGAGAGCTTCTCACTGAGACTTTTAGTGGGTGAAGGAGAACGTCAGGGATGGCTTTCTGGAGGAAGTTTGTCTGAGCTGAGTTTTGAGAACAAATAAGAATTATCCAGGTGGTGGAGGAGCACGTGCTAGGAAAAGGGAACAGCGCATGGAAAAGTATCGTGGAGGGAGGCGAGCACACGTACAGCCTGGTCGAGAGCAGAAGTCCCCAGTGTCTTGATAGGAAGGAGGGAAAACATGGGTACAACGGGAATCGAAAGATTCGAGCCTGGAGTGGTTGGCAGTGTCAGATCATGAAGTGCTTTCTATGTCACGCACAGAAATTAATTCCAAAAGCCACGAAGAAGTACAGTATAAGCCAGGAAGAGACATGACAAGTTTTGTGTTTCGTGAAGATAAGTGCAGTGGACTTGTAAAAGTGTAAACGATCCCCAGCAAAGATAATTAGAGGCCACTGACTGTCTCTCTAAGTCTTTTCCAGCACTAATTTGGGATTAAAGGGTTTATGTGGTAAGATAGCATAATAATAGAGGGGGACATGAATTAGTCTTCTAGCCTCTCTTATTAAACAAACATTTGAAACCTATTTTGCTTGTTGGTGTAACACACAGATTTAGAAGACTAAAATTAGAGACTTAAAGAAACTAGCAATTGGTGCTGGACCTCTTGATGGATCTGGTGTTATGTTGAGCGAGCAGGAGTGCCTCCTGTGTGCCAAGCATCGTGCTAGCTGCGAAGGACAGAAGGGCAGATTCAGTCTGGAGGATGGACAGACGCATGCACAAATACAGCTGCTCTAGCACACGTACGTGTATCAGAGGACCTGACACACGTTTTCATTTTCCAGACTTATTGCAGATCTACAAAGTATGGGTGATGAAATTTAGGAAGAATCGTATTTACCTTAGGTAAGGTCATGCAATAATGAGTGTGTTAAATAGTTACAATTCAATATTCAATCTTTTTTTTCTATTTTTTGCCCACCATTTTACACTTTTTGCCCCCAACAAGGCAATGCATCTATGCATTTGAGCCGGAAGTAGTTTTCTACTCTTAATTCTTTCTAGTACTTCCCGAAACAGTATTGTTGCTCCTTGAAGGATCCAGTCCTTGGTGGTGAAAAGGCTCTAAAATCAGATTGTCTGGATTCCAGTCTCAGCTTTATCACTTTACACTCCATCAGCCCAGGTCACAGAGTCGTGACTACGATTATGAGGCAAGTTGGCAAAACACTTAAAACAGTGAGAACACAGGAGAAGAATTCAGTAAATCCTAGTTGTTGAAAATCATTGACATAGCAACTCATCTACTTTCCCAACATTGAGGAAATTTGATAAAACACTTAAACTGCCTTACTTTATTTAAATTAATCATGGTGAAGCGCTTTTGCGTAATTGCAGTCTGACTTTTTGTACAAGGTATCAGTGTCTTTGCTATCACAAACAGAAACCTAAGTATTTAAAATATGCATCTGAGAGTGGAATAAAGACACTCAAAAAGGTTTGTTTTTCTCCTGGTGCTAGGAACCAAACCTAGGGCTTGCACAAACTAGGCAAACACTGTACCACTGAGCTATATTCCTAGTTCGTTCTTTCTTTCTTTCTTTCTTTCTTTCTTTCTTTCTTTCTTTCTTTCTTTCTTCTTTCGTTTTGAATTAGTCTTGCTAGTTTTCTGAGAGTCTCATTAACTTGCTGAAGCTGGTCTTAAGTCTGTGATCTGCCTGCCTCAGCCTCCCAAGTACTGGAATTACAGGTGCATGCCACCACAACTGGCTGTTTTGGGCATTTATAAATAACCTAGTATAGCCCAGCTGAGGATGAAAACTGGCGAGGACTCCTTGAATTGTTTGTGTAGGGTAGGGCAGAGGTTACTATTCAGTTTTTAAATGTGAGGAAACTCTGACTCAAATAGGTGATTTGACAATGGTCATAAAAGCCACAAACCAGAACCACACTCATTTCATAAACAGTGAGTACAAGAAACTTGCTATTTTTATTTTTAAAAGTATCTATGGCCCACATTATTTTAGAAGGGCATTTTATCTTTAATCACCTATTTTTATCTTCTATTATGCCAGAATTTAAAGTATGTTTCTCCTCCTCTGTCCTATCCTGATTTCTGGCTAGTGGAGTGACTTTAGGGCTAATACAGAGGACATTTTGGTCTCCAGCAGAGGATCAGTCACAACTATGAAAACAGCTCGGGCAAATGGTCTATTGATGGGGGAACTTTTCATTATAAAAAGTTCTTTTCAAATTCCAGGATATTGGTTGCTTGGTCACTGGAGAGTCTGTACTGCCATTCACTAGCACCCTGGGTGTCTGAGCAGACCTGGTTAGGAATGTACTGTTCATTTTGAATGAGAAAAAAGAATAGAGAAGTTGCCTCAAACATTGCATCACCCAAGCCAAACATCTGATATTTGGTAGATGCAAAACATTAGTCTTTCAGAGTGTGTCCTATCATACAAACAGTTTTCATTTTGAGTGGTTTCATCTTTGACTACAACCCCATACACACACACACACACACACACACACACACACACACACACACACACAATGGCTCTTGAGGGAACTGATGAGATATCATTGTTTTCCTCATCTCTCTGGGTGAGTGAAATTGTTTTAATATGTCAGATCTCGTGTTGTAAACAAAGTATGCCAGAGTGCCTACCTTCTTTATTCCCATTCTTTAATTTTCAAGCCCTTGGACCTCATAATTTCCCCCCGATATTTCGTGTACTGTCCACTCGACAATTAGCAGAAATGATAGTGCTGATGAAGTATGACTTTGATATTAGTTCGGTTATACAGCTAGAGTGTTTATTCCCCTGGGCTTTCCAACTGAGGGAGCCCAGCATGAACTCCTACTTTGGAAAATATCTGAGTGGGCAGACCCGTTTGCCACATTACCCTCATTGTCTGTCTTTGTTTATTCAGCTGAAAAGCAGTACTCGCCTCTTACACAGCCAGGCATGAATCTCAAGATCTCAGAAACTGTTCAAATAGGTAGAAAAATTGTTTCGGAAAAAAAGAGGATGAAAATGATTAGATATTGACAATGTGCTCGTATAGGTGCTCTCTTAGGGGAGCGCATAATGACTTTAGGCCACTGTAAAGCACAATTCTGGCCACATTTTTATGGGCCTGTTTTATTAGGGTCTTTGATTTTATGCAATTTCCTTGCCTTCTGGGTAGAAACACTGACAATTCATTGGCACACTTGATTTGTTTTTACTACAATAGAAACAACGGTAGGTTTTCAGGACATGAGCATACCATCCTGCACAGGTAATAATGAATTTCCTGTGGCCATAATAGCATGCACATGTTCTTGGCATCTGTTTCTCTGGCTGAGATTCATCTTTCAACTAGATTATTTTAGCAGGCTGCTCAAACGTCTCTTCGCCTTCATTCTTTCCTGGCCTGTTTTCACACTCCCTCCACAGTGATGTTTATAAAAAGGAGATCTGATCATGCCATTCTCACTTGCGTAAAATTCGTCCATGGCTACTCAGTTGCTCTTCGGAAAGCCCTACGTCACCACTCCTGCCTCCTGTTCCACACTCGGCCACAACGAACTGTCTTCGGTTCTCTAGGGGACTGTGCTCCGTCTCGCTTCCATGTCATGACACATGCTGGCCCCTCGCCTTTGGATATTCTTCCCCGTACTCATATTTAATTATAACTCTCCGCCGGGCGTGGTGGTGCATGCTTGTAATTCCCGCACTTGGGAGGCAGAGACAGGAGGATCGCGCAGGTTCGAAGCCAGCCGCGCGCGCTGGCTTAGGAGACCCTGTTTCCAAATAAAAATGTAAAAATAGGTCTGGGAGTGTAGCCCGGAGGTAGAAGGGCTTCCAGGAACCCCAGTACCACACACACACACACACACACACACACACAAAATTATAACTCTCCATTCGTTGTCTAGCAGCTTAAATGTTTCTTTCTCTGGAAAGTCTAGATTAGGTGTTTCTCCATGTACAAACACATGTACTGTGTTTTCCATCGACCCTGTGTGCATACTTCTGGTGAGTACTTATCAGTCATACTATATTGCTTTTTTTTCTTTCTGCCATAGGAGGGTAAGCTATATGAGGGCAGTAGTGTACTACTCGGTCCTTTTTGTTGTATCTCTAGCACTTAGAAATTAGAGATTCTATTTATGGCATAATATGAGTTTGTTGAATGATTGAATTAGTAATCGTGCTAGCTGGGCGAGGTGGCGCACGCTTGTAATCCCTGCATTCAGGAGGCTGAGACAGAAGGTTATGGTTCGCGGCCAGCCTCAGTTACTTAGTGAGGTCCTTTGCAACTCAGTGAGACCCAGTTTCAAAATAAAGAGTAATAAATAAATAAATAAATAAATAAATAAATAAATAAGGCTGGGGATGCAGCTCAGAGGCCGA